>NC_135725.1:13271678-13575624 GCF_964656455.1 Halichoerus grypus | reverse complement strand
TTAATGCAATTTCAGAGTAAGTTGTTTGGAAACAATCTTCCCACTTTCTTCAGATTTTCACTCTTCTAATGCTTCTTAATTTTTAGTGTTTATGAAAATCCTTGCACCCTAAATAGAGGCTGTTAGAGATGAGGACCTCTGTCTCTCAGCTACTGGGGAGGGGTACAGGAAACTCTCCCAATAAGGCAGCAACAGAAGGGAGGTGAAGCACTTTCTAAGCTGGGATCCATTTCAATATTAAGAGTTTAATGGCTGTGCAAACAGCTGAGGTTTATGACTGCTTAAAGTCTGTTTGCCTTTTTTTTTTTTCCCCTGGTGGTGAGCGGAGGAGGAGCAGAAGGAGAGAGAGAGAGCGTGTGTGTGAGCTTCCCAAGTAGGCTCCACACCCATCGCAGTTTTCTCCAATCATGACCAGAGCCAAAATCAGGAGTTGGAGGCTTAACCAACTGAGCCACCCAGGCACCCCTGTTTGTTCGCAATTTTTAAAAACCGTTCTGAAACTTACTTGAGGGTCTACCTCCTTAAAGCATGGGTCAGTATCCCCCTTCTATTCATAATGTATGAAAAAGATTTTCATGGGTTTTTAACAGATTGAGATGAACAGAAAAATGTGTTTATGTATTTGAAGAATAATAGACAATAATGCTGTATTGACAGAATCATGACCATTTTAGTTACCTGTGGCGAACAACCATGAACTTGATAGTTGAAGACGACAGAAATTTATTCTCTCATAGTCGTGGAAGTTGTCAGAAACCTGAAGTTAGTATTATTAGTTGAAATCAAGGGGTCACAGGACCACACTCCCTGCAGAGGCTTGAGAAGAGTATCTTTTCTTGGCTCCTGGAGCTTGTGGTGGTTATAGGCATTCCTTGGCTCATAGCCACATCAGTCTCTATTTCCATGGTCCTGTTGCCTTCTCTTCTGTCTGTGTCAGATTGGCCTCTGCCCTCTTCTATAGTCACTGATTTCACTGAGGACCCACCCAGATAATCCAGGATAACCTTCCCATCTCAAGATGCTTAACTCCACCCTACAAAGACCGTTTTTCCAAATAAAGTAATAATTACAGGTTCCAGAAATGAATTAGGACCTCCTATATTTGGGTGCCATTATGCAGGCTACTACAAAGATCTTAAAAAAAAAAACCAAAACAAAAACCAAAACAACCCAAAAAACTTGCTATTCTAATTACATTGCTCTTTTTGCTGTCACTTCAAAGCACATATGGTCTTTACTACACATCGTATAGTTTAAGTATATTTATTCAAACAGACTATTTCTGTTGCCTAAGATACTGTTGTCATTCATAATCAGAAGAAGAATCTTCGTTTTCTCTGCTTCATGAGTTAGTGTTTTGTCTCTAGCATGATAGCAGAGACTTAGAGCAGGAGACCTATGTGTGTATTATGGCATGTATCCTACAGCCGAGAATTGCCCTGACAATACCAACTTAAAATTTTCAGTCCTGGACACCTGGGTGGCTCAGTTGGTTGGGTGTCTGCCTTCGGCTTGAGTCATGATCTCAGGGTCCTGGGATTGAGTCCCGCATTGGGCTCCCTGCTCAGCGGGGAGTCTGCTTCTGCCTCTGCCCTCCGCCCTGCTCCCACTCTCTCTCTCAAATAGGTAAAATCTTAAAAAAAAAATTTACAGTCCTGTTGTGAACCACTGTATCTGTTGAATATTACATTTTTGACTTAGAAAGTGTGATTGTCATATACAGATCATCTGGTAGAGTAAGCCTTCTAAAAGTATTGGTTCAGAAAATAAGGGCATCTTAATTTTTCTTCAAGCTTGTCTAGTATAGCCCCCTTCTATTTTCCTTTTGGAAGGAAGTTAAAAGGTAATCAATGAAGAAGCTGTTCATAGAGTGGGGATATCAAGTCTGTTTCACAACAGCCTATTAGGATGATGAACTGATTCTTGTAATAAGGCATTGATGTAGGAAAAAAAAAATCCATCCTATTAAAATTTCATTTCCATGGTCTTACTTAGATGCTGGCATCTGACCTCAAATGGTATCATCATTTTTAGATCTCCCTATCTTTTAGCTTTGTAGACTGCAGAACGTGCAGCCTATTGGAGAGGTTGGAGCTACCCTATACATTGTGAAGAAATAACAGTTGAAATACAGTGGGACAAATGAAGCCTAAACTTCTAATTGCATTATGTAAAAATTATGTTTCAGTTTAGCCTTGTGATTATTACAAAGCAGAGGGTTATTCTTACGCTTTTAATTCAAGTTAACATGCCGTGTTACATTAGCTCCAGGTGTACAATATAGTAATTCAGTAGTTCCATACATCTCCTGTGCTCATCATAACAAGTGCACTCCTTAATTTCCATCACACAGAGGGTTATTCTTAGAAGCCATTTTTAGAGAAGTGTCCACAGATGGATATGAAGTACAAAAGAGTGTGTGGAAAGTGAACAGACTGTGTAAGAGCCAGGGAAGAGGTGAACATGCCCAGGAAGCACTATTTGACCACTGAACAAATACAAAGAGGTTATAATACTGATAGACTTGTTAAAGGTTTATTTTGGGGGGCTGACCACATGCATACAAATCATGACTAATTTTATGACCTTGAGAAGGTTATCTATAGTATTATCTAATATGTTATCTATAAAGATCATATCTCAGAAGTTGAGGGTTAAATTAGATAAATTGTACAAAACCCTGGGGACTGGCACATACTGTTCAATAATCTGGTTTATTGATTTTTCAGGTTTTGAACTAGATGTAAAACCATTTATGGAGAAAATAACCAGCTTGATGGAATTGAAACCACCACTTCACTCCCCACTGATCCAAATTAATACATAGTCCATACTCCATGCACATCCCAACCAGTTTTTCTCCTTCAGTGGGGATCAGAACTTCTTGAAAACCCCACACTGGCTCTTGAATCCCCTATATCAAACCTAATCATTGCTCTAAACCCGCATCCCTATAGTCTGAGTTCTTGACTGTAGACCATCGTGTTGTCTGAGTTGAATCCTTGATCCCTCCAGCAATACGATCATCTCTGTTTTCCAAGAGAACTCAATACCCCAGAAGAAAGTCCCCCTAAGCCAATGGAAACTACTTGTTCTAGTTCATAAAGGCAGTGACAGAGATGCTCTGATTGTAACAAAGGTGGTAAAACAACATCTTTGGGTCGGGTTGGGTTGATTTCAGGGTCCTCTAAATCTCTAAAGATCTAACTTCGGCCCCACTGATCTTCCCCCACTCCCTACTCCATGGACAGAATTTCCATTTGCTCTATTATATATATAAAAAAAGGACATTAGTGTTGTATTTTTCTCTTGATAAACTGCTATAAATGGCTTCCTTATTTAGGAAGGCTGGCCTTGGCTCAATACTGAGATGAAGTTTAAGTTAACTTTCAGATGGCTTCTTCCCTTGGAGATCTCCCCTTACCAGTATTTCTCACTGTCCTCTTATTTCTTGAGGGAAATCTTGGCCAACTTTTCACGTTTATTTCTTTTTTCTGTAGAAGTATCTCAGACTACATGGTTTTCCTTTTTACATTGCTCTACACTCATTTCTTGTTTCATTTACCCAACAGATATGAAGCATTCCATGTATCCCGGGCATTGTCCAAGGCACTAGGGATACTAGTAAACAAAATACAGGGCTGGAGCTTCTCATAAAGGGAGCTATTTACCAACTTTTTATTGTCTTCACAAATAACGTTATATTCAATGATGGAAGGCTTTATCTCTTTCTTGTTCTTACTCTATTACTTTGAATGTTCTGTACTTAGATGTAAGGCAATGAAGAATAAGTACCTAGATGTTTTCTTAGCCTTTGGCATCCTTTAAAATATGTTTTCATCTTGACTATGTATTATCATCTGCTAACTATTTATAACTGTGCTTTGAAGTAGCCCTGGTACAGGGAATAAAGACAGTTTTTTTTGTTTTGTTTTGTTTTTTTAAAAGAGCACTGTGAAAAAGAACCATTAGGAAGAGAAGAAATTTATAAAATGGCATTTTATTATAAAGCAATTATAATTAGATTTCAATATGTAAGCAAATTTTCTAACAGAACTTTAATTTATGGTGGTTAGAGTGGTTTATTTTTGTCTTCTGTTCCTAATGGTAGAAGACCCCTATCGATTCATACAACATTGGCAAAAAGAAAAAAAAAATCTATGTATGTAGCTGAAGTTTCAGGATAAGATCTTCTTCACACGTAAAAGAAAACCTAATTCTCTATTACTAGTGAAATACGTTTGGGAGTTGGAAGGATGTGGTAGCTAGTTTGTATCTTTACCTAATCTAAACCAGGTGTCTAATGATACTTATGCCTTGTTCTAAATTCGTGGAATTTAGCACAGGAGAAAAGATTCTATTTCTTCTTGACATTTGTATATCCCCTTGGGCACAGGACAGGGCCATACATCTATTAGATAAGGAAGTGCTAAATTCTGCTAAACTCAGAATTAAGTTGTTTTTATATGATGGAAGAACCTGTGAAGGCAATCAGACAAGGAATAATTATCACTTAATTTACTAGTCCACAAATATTTATTGGTAATTAGTATCAAGCAAGAAATATGCAAGGTGTTGAAGATGTGAAGTCAAATGAGACCGAATCCCTGCTTTAGAGAGAACCACAGCTTAGGTGTGACACGTGCATATTGATAACAGTACAAAGTAGGAACACCAAAATGTAGATCTATGGGAAGGACCGCAGGAACTGGAGGGGTCCATGGACCAATTCTGCTTGAGTAAGGTAGAGGGGGGCCTTGAAGTACAGGAGATACTCAGTCTAGGTCTAGAATGTTCTAGGTGTCAAACAAGACTAGGGTCGAGGAGCCTGGTTTGTGGGGAAGTGGCAGAAATTGAGGCAGGGAGGTTGGATGAAAGCCAGGGAGGATGGTGCTTGTGGCTTGTGAAGTCCAGGCCGAATCCTCCATGCAATGGGGAGGATGTAAGAGGACTAGTGTCCTCCTTTTAAGATTCCATCAGCTAGTTCTGAGAATGGGCTAGAAGAGTGAAAAAGATTTGAGGAAGCAAAAGCAGTCAGAAGGTGATAGCACTAGTCCAGTCAAGAGATGACCAGGGTTTAACTGACCCGAGGCACGAGAAGGACAGCCGTTAAGATTATGTTAGGTAGATTTGAAAGAAATTGGGAAATAATTAAATTGTGGGGAAAGGGAGAGATGAGTAAGAGAAAGATACCGGGAATAATTTCAAATCCTAAAAAGATTCCCATGTTATGCTGTTAAGTGGAAATGAATCTGAGTAAGGTCGACAGTTGCTAAATTCACTTCCTAGTGAAAATCTATTAATGCAACAATTATGAGACACCTGTTTATTTCTCTTATGTGTTGGATACTAATTTCTCTTTAAAAATTCAATGATAATAACAAGCTTTATTGAGCTGCTCTATGTTAGGCAAGGTGCTAGGAACTTAGATGTTTTTAATCATCCTCCGTCGCCTTGGGATGTGTGTATTATAGCCCTTATTTTATGGATAATACCAAGGCTCTGAGTAACTAGTATCTTGTGTACCTTCCTGAACTTGTAGGAGGTTTCATTAGTAGGACAAAAATTACATTTTTAATTCTAAAACGCTGCTCTTCTCATTGGCTTGCTCAGCCTCCATATGTCAGAATTCCCTATACCTATGTTTTCAGGATTTTGAAAGGGGAAATATTGCTGATTGGACATTAGGAAGCATCGACTTGTTGACGTGTTCTAAATGCCTTTAAGTCTTATATCCGTGTTTCCTTAAGAAAATCCTCATCTTCTTTATATTGTGGTGGCCTCTGGGCTTCCATAGGTCCTAGCTGCTTTTTTTGTTTTTGAGCATAGTTGACACACAATGTTATATTAATTTCAGGTGTACAATGTAGTGATTTGACAAGTTTTTGCATTATGCTGTGCTCACTGCAAGTGTAGCTACCATCTGTCACCATACAATGCTATTATAATACCATTGACTATATTCCTTATGCTGTGCCTTTTATTCCCGTGACTTTTTCCATAACTGGAAGCCTGTATCTCCCACTCCCCTTCACCCATTTTGCCCAATCTCCCACTCCCATCTGGCAGCCATCAGTTCTCTATATTTATAGGTCTGATCCTGCTTTTTGTTCATTTTTTTTTTTTAAGATTTCACTTGAGAGTGGATTCATGGTATTTGTCTTAGTCTGACTTATTTCACTTAGCATAATACCCTCTATGTCCATCCATGTTGTTGCAAATGGCAAGATCCCATCCTTTTTTTATGGCTGAATAATATTCCATCGTATATGTACTACCTCTCTTCTATATGCTATTGATGGACACTTAGGTTGCTTCCATATCTTAGCTATTGCAAATAATGCTGCAATAAATGAAGGGGCACATATCTTTTCAAGTCTGGGTTTTCATCTTCTTGGGGTAAATACCCAATGGTGGAATTAGTAGATCAAATGGTATTTCTGTTTTTATTTTTTTATAATAATTTTTTTTTAAATAAAGATTTTATTTATTTGACTCAGAGTGAGAAAGCACAAGCAGGGGGAGCAGCAGAGGGAGAGAGAGAAGCAGACTCCCCACTGAGCTGGGAGCCCGATGTGGGGCTCGATCCCAGGACTTGGGATCATGACCTGAGCTGGAGGCCGACGCTTAACCAACTGAGCCACCCAGGAGCCCCTGCTATTTCTATTTTTAATTTGGGCCCCTCCATACTGTTTTTAACAGTGGCTGCACCAATTTGCATTTCCACCAACAGTGTAGGAGGGGTCTTTTTTCTCTACTTCCTTGCCAACACTTGCTGTTTCTTTCTGATTTTAGCTATTCTAACAGGTGTAAGGTGATACTGTGGTTGTGACTTGCATTTTTCTGACTAGTGAGGTTGGACATCTTTTCATGTGACTAATGGCATATGTCTTTGGAAGAGTGTCTATTCATATCCTCTGCCCATTTTTTTAATCGGATTGGTTTTTTTTTTTTTTTTTGGTGTGGAGTTGTAGAAGACCTTTAAATATTTTGGAGGAAATTAACCTCTTCTCAGATAGATTATTTGCAAATATCTTTTCCCATTCAGTAGCCTTTCTTGTTGATGGTTTCCTTAGCTGGGCAGCAGTTTTTAATCTTCTGCAGTCCCATAGTTTATTTTTGCTCTTGTTTCCTTTGCCTTAGGAGACAGATGTAGAAAAAATGTTGCTATGACCTATGTTAGAAACTACTCCCTGTGCTCTCTTCTAGGATTTTTATGGTTTCAGGTCTCATATTAGGATCTCTAATCCATGTTGAGTATTTTTGTGTATAGTGTTAAAAGGTGGTCTAGTTATATTCTTTCACATGTAGCTGTCTGGTTTTCCCAGCACTGTTTATTGTAGACATGATCTTTTCCCTGTTGTATTTTCTTGTCTCTTTTGTCATAGATCAATTGACCATATAAATGTGGGTTTATTTCTGGGGTCTTGATTCTGTTCTGTTGATCTATGTGTCTATTTTTGTGCCAGTACCATACTGTTTGGAGTACTACAGCTTCTTTAAGATTGCTTTGCCTATTCAGGGCCTTCTGTGGTTCCACACAAATTACAGTATTGTAGTTTTGTGTAAAATGCTTTTGGTATTTTGATATAGATTGCACTGAATCTGTAGATTGCTTTAGTTGGTATGGACTTTCTAACAATATTCTTCCAATCCATAAGCATGGAATATCTTTGCATTTGTTTGTGTCCTCAATTTCTTCAATATTTTAGTTCTCTGAGTGCAGGTCTTTTACCTCGAGTTTATTCCTGGGTATTTTATGGTTTTTGACGCAATTGTAAATGTTTTTCTTCATCGTCTTCGTTAGTACAAAGAAATGCTACCAATTTCTGTGAATATTGTATCCTGCAACTTTACTGAATTCATTACTAGTCATTATTGGTAGAATCTTTAGGATTTTCTTTGTATAGTATCCTGTCACGTGCAAGTAGTGACTGTTTAGGCTTCTTCACCAATGAGGATGCCTTTTGGTCCTACCTTTTTCGGTATTATCTCCCAAGGACTTGGTGGTGATAACTACTTTTTATTTGCCTTATGAATGGAATAGAGCTTAAGAGTCACACTGCCTGGGTTTGAACCCCTCCCCTGTCACTCAGTAGCAATGTGATCTCACTATGATTCTCTGCATCTGCTTGCTCACTTAACAAATGAAGGTCAGTCTTCCTTCATATGACAGTTACAAAGAGTAAATGAGCTACCGAATGTGAAAGCTTGTAGTCCTGGCATATAGCAAACACTTAAAAAATGTTAGTCATTATGGGCATGTAATTTTCAACTACCTAAGCATGAAGTGCTTTCGAATCCAGTCCATGGTTATCCCTCTGGCCATATTTCTTCTCATTCCCCAGACACACTTTGTGCTGTAGCCACTCTAAGCTACACAGTTTGCAGAAATAACTGTTATTTTTGTTATTTGCCATCTGTGCACTTACTTGGGATGGCCAAACTCGAGCTCCAAATCATTCATCTCCCCTTTCTCTAGAACATGAGTTGGCGAGGTTACTTTGCAAAGGTCCCAGTCGAAACTGTCTTAGGCTTTGAGGTCCATGTGGTGCCTAGCATTTCTGCCCTTGTACTGTGAAAGCAGTCCTAGACCGTGATCAAAGGAATACTTGTGCTTGTGCTCCAGCAAACCTTTTTCTTTCTTTCTTTCTTTTTTTTAAATGTCGAGCTGGATTTGACCTGCAGGCATATAGTTTGCCAACCCCTTTCCTAGAAAATTCTCTTAAAGCTCCCAGTCTGAAGTGGGAGGTGGGTGCCCTTCTAGGTGAGCCTTTAGCTGTTCACTACCTGTAACTAAGCACTCTCTGCACCTGGGAAATTTTCTCTTTCTCTTTCTCTCTCTCCCTCCCTCCCTCCCCCATTAGACTGAGAACTTTGAGAGCATGGATTGCATCTTCAACTTTTTACACCCTTTCCAAGGGTAGAGAAGGCTTATTAATTTTGAGTGAATGGATGAATTCATCAACAGGATGCTATGCACTAGCTTTGTGATTCAAGTGCTCTTTAAAAAATTGGGTTTAAACGAGTAAGATTAGTGGAAGGTTCAAACTGAGGCCAAAGCAAGGTGGATCATTGTTAGGAAAGGCGTGGGGTCTCTGCATCAGATAAGCCAAAATAGGCATAAAACACCTTTATGTTTGCTTTAAAATAAGTATTTTCCCTGCAAAACAGTAGAAGCCATTGAAATGAAACAAATATAAACTGTTCCTTTGTTTCTTAGAAATGGGATGATTCGGTTAAGTGAATTTTAAATGTAAACTTTTAAATTTAGTGATAGAGGGAAAGATAATTGGGAAGGGGATGTTGATTGTATACTTCAGAAATAACTGTCAAATAGATGGAAATAACATTATAGACCTTTGCTACACCCATATAAGACCTTAGGTCATCTTCAACATACCTGAGTATGGAGGATAGGGGTTATCCACATTACTAAAGAACAATTGATCTGGAAGAGAGGATAAACCAGGTGATAGAAAATGGTCCAATTTAAGACCTTGTTTCTTCAATTTCAGGATATTCTATATACTTATTGACTAAAACAGGAAGATTTTATAGCATCTTTTCATGTTTTCATTAAATTGTCTTGCCACACAAAAATGAATCTGATCTAAAATAGCTTTGGGTTTAAATTTATTTTGGCATATGTAAGCAGCAAAGTGACAAGCTATGTAGACGTGCTGTTGATTCTAATTTGTCATAAGTAATTGATGACGTTTTGTTTGAATGTTTACTTCTCTCTCCATTTCAACTTTGCTGGCTGAAAGTTGGCAGAAACTACTCTGATATGTAGGCCAGCCATCACTTTACTATTACACAATGATCATTTATGGTGTGCTTTTTAAGAATGGTCTTTCTCCTGGTAACCCATGAGAATGGGTGGATAATAACTTTGGGAATTTCAATTTTTGCCTCTGCCTAAGGCTCTTCAGGTAGATAAGTAATTTATTTGAAAAAATTCCTCCATTATTCAGTTGTATGTGGTCAGATTTGAGTCTGAGCTTTATTTTGACAGAGCCAAAGGAATCGGTTTCATTTCCTTTGAAATGGCAAGCAGGTGCTTTGCTTCCTCTCCATTCTTTTGCCACCACTGGAGTTCAGCTCCTCACCTCTGCCTCCTAGCTCATGGTCCATTCTCTACTCTCTAACTCCCCTACCTGTTCATTCTGCTTTCAGAATATCATTATTCCAGAATATTCAGTGAACCCCTGCTGTTTACATAAAGAGCAAACTCTTGGCTTTTTAGACTTCTAACATCAAGCTCTATCCTGTCTACCCAACCCTTGATTCCTCCACCCACCCTCCTTTACCTAACTTAAAACACTATTTTCGTATCTTGGCTCTTGTGAATAATGCTGCAATGAACCTGAGCGTGCAGAGGTCTTAACTTCTAAGAAATAGAATAGAATGGCAGTTAGCAGGTAGGAAGAGGAGAATCAGGGTACAAAGTTACACAAGAGGAATGGGTTCTGGAAATCTAATGTCACCATGAGCACGGTGATAATAAAGAGGACTTAATACTGTATACTTGATTTGCTAAGAGGTAGACCTTAAGTCTTCTCATACACACACACACACACACACACACGATGGTAACTATATAGAAGTGATAAGTTATTTAGCTTGATAGCTTTTCTCAATGTATGCATATATCAAAACATTGAGTTGTATACCTTAAATATGTACAATTTTTTTATGTCCAAGATCTCTCAAAGTTAAAAACCCCCACCAGCTGAATTTACTGTCCCCTGAAACTGCAAAAACCATGTCCTCCATCTGCATGCCCTTTAATCAGTAGTCTGCTCCTATGAATCCTGGATGACCTCTGAGATACTCTTAACTACATCAGCCTACCCTGATCTGATCCTGTTCTCCTCTTCCTCCTATCCCATGCCCACTTGTTTCAGTTAAATGGAACTAAATCTCATGAAAGCAGAAGTTGCTGGCTACATTACTGATTCTTAATGTGTGTTTGGTTTTACTAATGAAAATTAGAAACCTTTTCTTAGACTCCTTGCTAAGCATGGAGCCCAACGCGGGGCTCAATCTCACGACCCGGAGATCAAGACCTGAGCTGAAATCAAGAGTCAGACACTTAACCAAATGAGCCACCCAGGCGCCCTGTCATCTATTTTCTAATTATCTGAAGATAACTGTTCTCATTTTATAGATTCCTTGCTGTCTTTTTCAATATATATTTAATATATAAAAATAATCACTGACTGGATGAAATCCAGTTTTCTATCTAGTTATTTCTACTTAGACTCTAAGCTCCATGAAATAGACTTTGCTCCTAGAATCATGAAAATTCTGCGTATGCTAGGCATTGACAAGCTCAATCCATGGTGATTATTTCTACATTAGTCTTCAAAGTCATGGCTGTTAATGGCTTCATTACCTTCCATCTTTGAATTCTATGTTATTTAAAACATCCCCCTACTATGTTATTTTAAACATCCTATTTCTGTGCATTTAGGTTGTTACCACATTTTCCCCTATAAAATTGCTATGAAGCTTTGTGAACACAAATACTTCTGTATATATTTTTAAAAATACTGATTTAGGAGCAAATAATATGGCCAAAGCCTTTCTATTTAAAGACAGATTGTGGATACTGTTAATGCCCTTAATATCAATTTTGAGGGGTTTTTCTTTGTTTAATGGGTAAAAGAAGCTTAAGGTTTGCATCATTCATGAAATATTTCCTAACATTTGTGGATAATTTCCTTTTCACTCAGTGGCCTTAATTTTAGGAGGAACGTTTCTTTACATTTATCACTTTCCAGTTCTCTAGTGACTTACGGATGTGAAGTACATACAGCCCTTCATTTATCCATTTATAACAACCTTGTGGGATAAATAGGGCCCTTTAGGAATCTTATTTAATATGAAACTTAGCCCATTACTCTGAGTAAGCAGTTTAACAAAGATGCAGCTGGGACCTGAAACTGGCTTTCCCCCTCCATTCTACCTAGCCTAAAGGAAACCTTTTCAAAGGAGAGATCTTTGAATTTGTAAAACAGAAATAAAAACTACTTGAGAAGCAAGTATAATTAAACGGAGGTATTGTGAAGCAGCTGTGTCTTTGCCGGCATTCGACGCCTGTAGAGGACTTAATATGTGGTTGCAGAGTAAATGAGTGGACAGTCTATTTTCGATACACTGGATAAAGTTGCTGTGAGGGTGCATGTTATGGTCGAAAATCCCAATGATTGGGCTGCAAGTTTGGCTGGGTAAAGGATCCATTCCCTTTATCAGACAAGGTTCAGATCCACGTTTGAAAGCCATTTTTGTCAACTTAATTTAGAATGTGGGCTCAATGAGGCTTGATGGACTCCATGTTCTAGAATATAGATCCCCCATCTTTCTATTTTTAATGATGTAAAAGTTAGTTCTGAATGTGTGTATTGTAATATTAGACTCACAAGTTTAGTGGCTGCATTTCAAATTGCATTATCTTCTTCCAAAATTTCATTTCAGGCCTCTGATTTAGGTGGTCAGGGGTTTAATGCCAGAGTGTTAATTCTTGGGCATTCCTTCTGCTTTGGAAAGAATGTGCCCAAGGAGAACCTTGATGGGGTGGAGGAGTACCAATTCTTCCTGTGTGAAGTTTGCATTTTTCTTAGGTTTAATTCAACTTCACTGTGATGCTGTAATAACAGACCATAGGGTGTCAAGAATCCGTGAAGATATGGCTCATAAGATTATTTGATTTCAGAAATTCTATAGCGTATAAAAAGGAAAAAGCAAAGGCTGAGAAAGGGGCTTACACTTACAGGTATTAAGCCTGAGAATAGAGTAGAACTGGAACATCATGCTTTATGAACAAAAGAAAAAAATGCTCCTTATCTAAAGGGAAATACATATCACCATTGGAGGGACATGGTTTTATCCTGATCACCATCTGTGTTCTTTATGTGGAAATATCTTATGGTGCTATGTTAATGTTACTGAATTCTCTGTTGGAAACACTTTTTTCGTGATAGGCTTTATTTTTTCCTGCCTAAAAAATTAACATAGTTAAGTATGAATATAAAGAGTGACAAAAAATTTAACCTTGTATATTTTCTTCATTCAACTGTGTCTCTATTTTTTTGCCTTAGGGATTTTGTTCCAAAGATGGACTGTTTTTCCTAGATACAGTTCTTAAAACCTTGTTTCTCCTGAGCGGTTACTCCTATGATTGGGATTTCCCAAGTATAAGAGGACTACTCACATGTACAACTATGGCTGTCTGATTGGAAAACTCTTGAGTATAGTTGACAGTTACATAGTTTCAGGTGTACAACATAGTGATTCAACATCTCTATATGTTGTTACACTTCCCACCAGTATAGCTACCATCTGTCCCTATACAACACTATTACAGTATCATTGACTATATTCCCTGTGTTGTTCCTTTTATTCCCATGACCTATTCATTCCATAACTGGAAGCTTGTATCTCCCACTCCATTTTACCCATTTTGTGCCTCTCCCTTCCCTCTGTCAACCATCAGTCCTGTACTTATAGGTCTGATCTTGCTTTTGTGTTCATGTTTTTGATTCCACGTATAAGTGAAATCTGTTACTTGTATTTCTGACTTAATTCACTTAATAGCCTCTAAGTCCATACATAATGGTTGCAAATGGCAAGATCTTAGTCTTCTTTACAGCTGTGTAATACTACATTGTACATATATATGAACCGCATCTTTATCTGTTCATCTATTGATGGACACTTGGGTTGCTTTCATGTCTTGGGCATTGTAAATAATGCTGCAGTAAACATAGGAGTGCACGTATCTTTTCAAATTAGTGGGTTTTGTTTTGTTTTTTTGGGTAAATACTGAGTAGTGGAACCACTGGATTATATGATATTTCTATCTTTAATTTTTGGAGGAAACTCCATACTGTTTTCCACACTGGCTGTACCAAGTTCCATTCCCACCAACAGTGCACGAGGGTTCCTTTATCTCTACATCCTTGTCAACACTTGTAATTTCTTTCTGATTTTAGCACTTCTAACAGGTGTGATACCTCATTTTGGCTTTAGTTCATATATCCCTGATTCGTAATGTTGAACATACTTTCATGTGTCTATTGGCCATCTGTACGTCATCGGAAAAATGTCTATTGAGGTCCCCTGAGGGGCCCTCTGACCTTTAAATACTCTATTCCATTGCAACAAACCTATTGCTTTAAATGAAAATGAAATTACTGTTTTTATAAACTGTGATTACAGTGTATAAGACCAAACTGTCACTCTCTGGACTTTTAAACATTATATAAAAATGTTAAATAGTGCTTTGATAATTATATGTAGGTGATCTACAACCATGTGCACATCAAGAATATTTAAAACAATAGTTGATGAACTTGAATATAGAGAAGGTGTATCTGCTAAATCTGTGATAAATTTTAAATATCAGGAGCCAGAGCAGAAAACAACTTAAAAAATCATTTGTCACTTGATTGCTTGAATCCTTTTATGGTCTTAGTAGTTGCCCATTGATCATGGAATTAAGACAAAATTGCCCAAACTCTTTTTCAAAGTAGTCCTCTTATTTATTTATTTTTTTTACTTTTATTCTCCCTTTTCTCCATTTTAGCTTTTCCAGGTCCTTTTCCTGAGCATTTCCTTCACCTTATTTTTTTTTTTTTTGTCTCCACTCCTACCCTTGTTCATTCCCTGAATTCATACCCAACAGAAATTGTTCCCCTGCTTTCAGATTATAAATTCCTAGGTATTTACATTAATTCTGTAATTCCATCTCTCCCACTAAATCTTCACTTAACTGGATAAAGAAGGGCATCCCACCATACCTTTTACAAAGAGTGTAATTTTTTGTTACCATCTTTTGCTTCAAGGCTCTTTCTCCCTCACCACCATCATACTAGGTCCCATAAAATTAAGTTCTTTATTTCTACACATAGTAAAATTTTGCTTTTTTTTTTTTTATTGTATCATTTACAGTATCATTGACTATATCCTGATCACCATCTGTGGGAAACCACTAAAAAATAAACTTGGGTTTTAATTGGTATGAAGTTTCCCAGCATATGAACCTAATAAATGCTTTTTAAAAAATATTTAAATTCAAGTTAACATAGTGTGGTGTTGGTTTCAGGGTAGAGTTTAGTGATTCATCAGTTGCATATAGCACCCAGTGCTCATTATATCACATGCCCTCCTTAATGCCCTTCACCCAGCTACCCCATCTCCCCACCCATTTTCCCTCCAGCTACCCTGTTTGTTACCTATATTTAAGAGTCTTATGATTTGCCTCTGGTTTTCTATTTTCCTTACCTTCCCCTATGTTCCTCTGTTTAATTTCTTAATTTCTTAAATTCTACATATGAGTGAAATCCTATGGTGGTTGTCTTTCTCTGAATCATTTTGTTTAGCATAATACCCTCTAGTTCCATCCACATTATTGCCAATGACAAGGTTTATTCTTTTTGATGGCTGAGTAATATTCCATTGTGTGTGTGTGTGTGTGTGTGTGTGTGTGTGTGTGTGTGTGTATACCACCTCTTCTTTATCCATTTAATGTGTTGATGGGCATCTGGGCTCTTTCCATAGTTTGGCTGTTGTGGACATTGCTGCTATAAACACTGGGGTTACATGTGCCTCTTCGAATCCCTACTTTTGTATCCTTTGGATAAATACCTAGTAGTGCAATTGCTGGGTCGTAGGATAGCTCTATTTTCAACTTTTTGAGGAACCTCCATACTGTTTTCCAGAGTGGCTGCACCAGCTTGCATTCCCACCAACAGTGCAAGAGGGTTCCCCTTTCTCCGCATCCTCGCCAACAGCTGTTGTTTCCTGACTTAATTTTAGCCATTCTGACAGGTGTGAGATGGTAGCTCATTGTGGTTTTGATTTGTATTTCCCTGATGCCGAGTGATGCTGAGCATTTTTTCATGTGTCTTTTAGCCATTTGTAGGTCCTCTTCCGTAATAAGTGCTTTTGATCATGATAAAGAATGAACTAGAGTTTTAAGACCTTAGCTAAGATGTCTAATCAGAATGATGAAGTAAGCTTTCATTAATTTGCTAGCAACTGGAAAAATCAGAAAGAGGAATATTATGTGATCTTCCACTTGGGTACCAGTATTGCTGGGGCACAGTGCTGCTGCTGTCAAGTTCTAAGTTAAGGTTAACTTCAGCTCAGCATGTACGTGGGTTTTTTGTTTTGTTTTGTTTTCTTGTTGTCGTTCTGTTTTGTTTTGTTCAATGACTCTCCCTAGAAAGTCTAAAGCTATTACAATATCTGACCTTTTTCTATACTATCTGTCCTGGCTTGTTCAGAGTCCTTAGCATTTTCCTAGATAATTGTATTCAAAATTTTCCTAGAGGACCATGCCTTTGAGAGCTAATACCTCTGTTGAGGAGAGCAAAGCATTTATATATGAAGCTTTTAAATTCTCCTATAAGAAACCACATGATTTAGTACCATATGAATACAAGAGAAGAAAATAGAAGGGATGCAATGAGGTGCTTGGGGAAGGTTCCCTAGAACAGATGGGTTTGGACTTGAGGCCTGCAGAAGAAAAAAGGGTGGGCAGAACACAGGCAAAAGGCTCCATCTTTCTCAATAGAGATGCTATTGGCATTTTGGCAGTACAGCTCTTTATTATGAGGGACTGCTCTTGTGGTTGGCTGTTGAGCATCCCTGGCTCTTGTGTTCTAAATGACAGTAGTAGCCCCTGGTTACAGTGATAATCACAGTACCCCACACAGGTCCAAAACAGTAGCTTGGGTGCCCTACTACCCTTGGTTGGGAACCACTGCTGGAACATGCCATCCTCCTAGGGATGGTCCTGATTTTGGCATTCTCAGGTACAGCATTTATGATGCCAAGGAGGTGGAGGTTTACTGACAATTTTAGAAGGTGCAGACTTGTATACTTCTAAAGGACAGGTCAGATTTTTCTCTTCAAATTATTTCTAAAGTAGAGTTTCTATTACCTGGGAGGAACCTTATTATGGATTAGAGAGGGGGAAATCTGTACTGTGAGATAAGGAGATCATACATAATCAAAAAGCCTGGGATATGAGGACAATATAGGCACCAACAAAAGAATTTTCTCAAATTGGTGGGTATCCAGAAAAATCAGAGTGGGTCATTTTTGGCTGTCTGTTAAACCCACATAGACAAAGTATCTTCGTGTTTAATCTTGGATGTTTAATCTCCATGTGTCTTTATAAATTACATGCAAACATACAAATTAAACCTAATAGTACATGCTATAACAATTCGGAGAACACATCTCAAAAATCTAGAATTTATCTTTTTTGAGTGAGAGAGTATGTATGAGCAAGAGGGTGGGGGCGGTGCAGAGGGAGAAGGAGAGAGAATCTTAAGCAGGCTCCACGCTCAGTGCAGAGCTGACACAGAGCTCGATCTCAGGACCCTGAGATCATAACCAGAGCTGAAATCAAGAGTCGGACCCTTAACCGACTGAGCCATCCAGGTACCCCTAAAATTGAGATCCTTGATGAGGGACTTTTTTCCCCCCCAAAATACATTTTCTATGGTTGAAATCCTATGATATATACAATTTAGTTTCCTGCATTTATTCCTTTAATGCATGTAAAATAGTTTCATAATTTTAAGTCTTTATAAGGATATCTCTTATGCAGCAATAAAAGGATATTAATATGAGTGGTTGAGTCAGTTGTATATATTTTTTCTATGAGAATTGTCAGGATTTATTTAACATGGTAAGTAGGTATCATTGACTTTATCCTTCGGCAATGGTTTCTAATTTCTTATATCCCAAATCTCTGAGGATCAAAGGAAATCTGTAGGTCTCCCTTCAGAAAAAGGCATATATGCACATACAGAAAACTTCTAGATAACTTGAAGACTATTTAAGGATCTCCTGAAAGAATATAGACCTTGGATTATGAAATCCTATTTTTTCAACATAAATGGTCTCAAATGTGGGGAAAAGTCAAGAAAAGAATTGTATTGAGAGGTCTGTCACTTGGTGGTGGTCTCGGTGGTACTGAATACGCTGTGTGTTGTACTCTTGCCAACTGTTCTGTACTCCACGGCTGTCTAGAGTTTATTCCAGACTGTTGTACCAGAACTGAATTATCGATGGAGCTGGCTCTGTGGAGTTGGAAGGGGTATGTTGCATTCTTAAATTAGGCTTGTACTGCAACTCTGCCCCCAACAAGCACCCCTAAGTAGCTCTTGGCAGCATTTCCCTTTTCGGTTCTTTTTTTTTTTTTTAAAGATTTTATTTATTTATTTGAGAGAGAGAGAATGAGAGAGAGAGAACACATGAGAGGGGATAGGGTCAGAGGACGAAGCAGACTCCCTGCCGAGCAGGGAGCCCGATGCGGGACTCGATCCAGGGACTCCAGGATCATGACCTGAGCCGAAGGCAGTCGCTTAACCAACTGAGCCACCCAGGCGCCCCTCCCTTTTCGGTTCTTGCCCTGTTACTCTCCCCTCTGTTTTATTCTTTTTAACCTAAGCCAAGTTCTGGGATGTGAGAATGAAAATAGATATTTTTCTCATAATTGGAGTGATTTATTCTATATTATGCCATTTAGTATCTGGAGAAACACCCAGAAAGAGGTGTTCTCTCTCAAACTTAATTCTGTGCTTCCTCTGGGTGGTTTTATTGCCATAGAAACCTGAACAGATCTAAGGTCAACTTACTTCTCTCTCCCTTGGCCTGAATCAGTCTCTGCTTTTCTTACTATATTATTTTAATCCCCTCACACAGAACTTCCCAGTCATCTTTGACTTGTTCATCTCACTGGCCCTTTAGAACCGTGATGCCCTACTTCTTCCCAGAAAACCAATCACACCTTCCATGTAGGTACTAGTGCCCTGATCCAGGCCAATAATTCATGACCTAGATTTCTGGTCTTCTTTCTATATTGTTCTATGTTCCTACCAAATAGCTTTCCAAAACATTACTTTGATCGCATTACACATGTACTCTAAAACATTTAATGGTTTCCCTACTTCCTGAAGGGTAGAGTGCTTTCAGTGGAATAATGATTCAGTTTCCAGGTCTTCAGTGCCATTTTTCTATGTTATACAGGGTACAAATGTGATTTAGATACAGTTTCTCAAACTCCGCTTAGTAGGAAAACCAAGATAGACATGGCTAACTACAATGCTGGATAGAAGGTTCTGTAAGTCTTGAGAGATGAAAGGTCCTAGTGAACTTGAAGAAAGTGGTGATGGCTCCCTCTGACTGAGGGATGTGTGGCAGGCTTGTTAAAGCTAGATCCCAAAAATGAATGGGAAATAGACGAAAGGGGAAAAAAATGCAGCAACAGGCTTTGAAAATGGACTAATAGGAATAAAGACTGATACCAAGCCCAGACACATCTAGGAAAATTCAAGCCATCTAGTTTAAACTTGTTAGTCTTATGTTGATGGCCTTTCCGACCTTGGCTGACCTTCTTTCTGGGCTTACCTTCTCCCTTCTCCTTCTGAGCAGCCTTTGTGCTAATAAACTGGCCTCTGCTTTTGTATCTGGCAAGTGCCTTGATTGTCCTTGTCTTCACCTCTCTGCCTTTTATGTTCTTCTGATAGGCTTGCTTAATTTTTTCTCTAACCAGAGTTCACAGACCATCAGTCTCAAAACTTTCACTTCTGAAGATGTGTTTTGTTTAGTAAGTACAGTGTTTGTTTTTAAAGTAAATTTGAATGTCTGAATGCAAGGCACACACACTTTATCTAGTTCACTACAGTGCCCTTAATTTCTGTTGTCCTACTCTTTTTTTTTTTTAAACATTTTATTTATTTATTTGACAGAGAGAGACACAGCAAGAGAGGGAACACAAGCAGGGGGAGTGGGAGAGGGAGAAGCAGGCTTCCTACGGAACAGGGAGGGAGCCTGATGTGGGGCTCGATCCCAGGACCCTGGGATCATGACCCGAGCTGAAGGCAGACGCTTAACGACTGAGCCACCCAGGTGCCCCTGTTGTCCTACTCTTAATAGCTTTTCTTTTTGGTTCTACCCAGGCCCTCATCGGCATTTGAATTGGCCATCCCTCTGAGCCCCATCACATTCTCCTGAATTTTTAAGGTTTTCCCCAAGTCCCTCTAGCCCTTGGAGATGTCTTGTCTTTAAATTATCTTCTATCTCTGAGCTTACTGTTTTATGCCCTTCAGTTGGAAATTACATACTGCTTTAAAATACCTGGGTTTAAAGATAAAATTTGCTCAAATGCTTAACAGTTTATACCTCGTCCCTTCAGCAGGCTGAAGGAGTTAGAAGTGTTCTATAATCTTTTCCATGCTCATGCGAATGCCATACATTCAGCATGAATGAAACAAATACTAGGTTGAACTGCATGAAATTATTTTTGTTGATTCAAATGGTTGAGTATTAACAATTTCAGATGGTTCAACATTACAATCAAACTTGATTTTTTATTTGCAAATTTATGAAACTTCCTAAGATAGATTTTTAGTATGCATAAAAGTCTATTTCACATTCTCCATGTGGAAAATTCCAATAACATTTAATAACACTTGACTATTATCTTTAAAAATTAGAATTTTAAGAAGAGACTTTAATCTGAATATATGAGCAATAATTATTAACCTACATTTAAATAGGAAAAATTTTTGAGAAAATATTTCATAAGAGTCATTTTATATATTTTACTAATATTCCAAGAAACAAGGAGATAAAAGGAGATAATTGTAGTTGCTGAGTATCATTGTGGAATCTGTTGTCCAGAACCAGAAATTAAGTTCAGATAAGTTTGTTTTTTTTTAGCTTTTATTTTCTTTGTATAAAATAGACAATCACCTCCTTCTCCCAGGTTTGTTGGGAGGATCAAATAAGCTAATAACTATCAAGAGGCCAAAGATGGCACCTAGTATGTAATCGATGCTCATGTCGGTTTCCTTCCCTTTAATGTTCAGGAAGGGATGGTTTTAGGGAGAAAGTTGGTGACAAATGAGGGTAATTTATAATCCTCAAGGCTATGGGGAATGTTTGCTTTTTTCATATTCTACTGACTTGGGTTGCCTGGTATCTCTGGTCTTGGGTTCAACATCTTTATCTCTTTGGTCTGCTCCCTTTGTTCCAGCCAACAACATCACGTTGTCTTTCAATCTTTGCTTGAACTGCAGTCTTCCTCATACTCAGGGGGACACATCTCCCGGTTCCCTGGGCTTCTTTGTCCTTGGTAGCACTTCCCACAATTGCTTTGAAAAGGCAATCATGTACTTAATATCTCTTCCTTCACTAGATTTAAAATTGCAGTTTCATTCATTGTCCCTACAGAGCCAAGCGTGGTACCTGGTGCATAGAAGTGTAGTGCTTGGTATTTGCAGAGTCCATGATGAACAAATCTACTTAGTCTAGACCTAGAGTGGCACGTGCACAACCAGGATGGACCAAGAGTGTTAGGTGACCTCCTTAAGGTCATTTTTCAGCTATAAGATGTGTCCAAAGGAGGGGACTACTAGCCTTTATTAATGGAGCTGGTAGAAAGGAGAATCCTGCATTTAGCCAAACCAAGGATGTGGGGCTTTATGTTTAGAATTGTCAGAACTTAAAGATTTGCAAGTGACTTAAGGTGAAATTTGGAGAATTCCTAGAAATAGATGTGCTGTTCAGATTATAAGAGCCCAGATCAATTGTTAACTCAGATGACGAAAGTTATTCAAATTTCCAGTGTATGTGTGCATAATGAACTTAACAAAGTACATTCGTTCCGTCTTCCTTCCTCTTTCCCCTTCTCCTTTCCTTTCTTCACTTAAATGGGCTCCTAATAATTTCACCTCCTGTTTTATTCTAAGTGCCATTGAGATCTATCCATCTGTCTTTTGAAAGGAGAATGTAGATGAATATATGTGCATATGTCTTCTCTCACCAATACTGTTAAATAATTTTCTAGATGGGTTATTTGAATGTTACACGGGGATGAGATTATCTTGTATCCCATTATATTTGATTCTGTTCTGTTTTTCACTCAAAGAAGCTGTTTGGCTGTAATTCTTCCAGCAGGAGATGCTATTTTTCAAGTGGCCAAACCTATGCCCATTAGTTAAAGTCCTCAGAATTCTCCTCTTGCTTTCTCTGGAAAAATACTCTGTTCTTTGCGCTCCAGACTGCAAATGTACATTTCTTCAAACTGTGAGTACTCTTTCCTGAGGTGCTGGACCCACATAAAGAAAATTGGAGACACAAATTCTTTTGTTCTTGAGTTTGAAATGAGTTTGCTCTGAAGCTAACGTTCCCCTTGCCTGGTCTATGCAGAGCTGTTAGAGAATGGAGAGGCTACCAAAATGTGTGTGCAGGGCCCTAATTTACTGTGCCAACTACTCTCGAGGCTAAAGTAGGTAGACCTGACAGGAGCATGGCTTAATTTCTGCTTCAGCATCAGATGACTTACATGTTCCTAAGGTACTTTTCACACTGTCCCCGGCTTACCTGCGTGCACCCCACATACCAGGCCAACGTAATACAGCAGATGGCCTGCATGTACTCCAAGACTTCAGCTCCGAACTTTGGTGGGGAGGAATTTGTGGCAAATTTTTCTTTTTCAATTTTTAAGTCCTTTTTTTTTTTGTAGATGTAATTTGACTCTCTCAGACAGAAGTAATTAGCCAGAGTATGTACTTGTTTTTTTTTTTTGGAAAAAGATGATGATCTTTAACTTTATGGCCCTAAACTTCATATGCCTATGTTTGTGTGAGACTGGAGGAAGTAAGGAGAGACAAATCTGAAGGCAAAGGCAAGGTTTTTCCCTACTGGCTCTTCTCCTGGAACTGGTGGTGTGTCTCCCCTTCCCCCCATCTCGCCCCCTGCCCCCAACCCTTGAATTTGGCTACATAAGATGGGTGCTGCCTGAATCTTCTGGACAGTGGCACAGAAATCTAATGAGCCTTTGATTACTGTGGTTTCTTTGAAGATAGGAAAAGAACCCTTCAACTTCTTAGAACCGGAGCTATCCAAAGAATATTGTTTGGCAGGCAGTCGAAAAGTTATTGGAGAAGAGAAAAGTATGTTTGTGAATACATTTCCACATTAAATCTATGGTGGATTAGAAAAGCATGACACATCATAGTGTCTAAAGTAGGATATTTTATCCAAAGAGCGGAGTTCTGTGTATATGCATCTGTGAGCTTTTATCTGTGCATATTTTTCTGAATATGCATTTTGGTGCTAATACAAATTTTAAAGTTAAAGTAGTGCTAAATTTTGTAGTGCTTATTACACGTCAGGCATTGCTGAAGCCTTAGCTAAATTATTTCACTTTTCATGTAATATACATATTTTAATAAGTAATATTAAAACCATAAAAAACATTTTCAAAGGATGTCCCCTTCTTTCCCCCTCCTGCCAACTAAAAGTGAGGTGTATAAATACCAAATATTTAATTTGAAAAATTATGGCATTAATATTCCTTGTAAAGAGTCAGTCTTAATTTATTTCCTTTAGTTAAACCTCTTCATAGGTTTGATATATGGGTGTGAAATACCATGGTTCTTGGCTTTAAAAAAAAAAAAAAGGGTGGTATTGAAGATCTTCAGGTCATCAGTGGATTTGCCAACACTAAATTTTTCTGAGTGAGAACCCACAGATAATCTGATGCTATTGAATTAGAGCTCAGGTTCTCATCTCTGATTTTGGGACCATGAGGATATAGAATTCAGAAACCATCATGTTTGGCGATTGGTAGCTTCTGGTATCTGGTGGTCTCCAATTCAGTGGTTCTTGAGGCTGTTGAGGAAGCTGCTTACCTGGCTCACTATCCAGAATCAGGGAAGACATTGCTCTCTTTACAGAGACAACCTAAGTTTTAAAATACTGAGTGCAGTTTTCTTCTTATAAGCTCCTAAATCATTGATCTATTTATAGTCTCTTTCTTTGCCAAGAGCATTTGCCTCAACTTAGTGGCCCACAACCTCGGGGTTCCTGGGTGAAATTTGAAACTGGCCCTCTTACATGGAGGGTAAGGAGAGCGACCAAAGGAAGCAGAGCACTGCAGATGGGTAGGTAGGGGTGGACTTACTCAGCAACAGAGCTTATGAACAAGCCCTGTCATGGGCACAGCTACCAGACGAGTCAATGTTAGTAACTGCCTGCCAGAATCTTAAGGCTTTCTATAAAGCCCTTAAGTGACTTAGTTACATGTTCAGCCCAAATGGTCTCAACCTCTTACTGTCTCAAGGCTGTGTCCTTGCAAAACTGCTAGCGTGGGTATAATAGGTAGAATATACATTTCAAGGACAGGGGAGAGGGTGTAAGGAGCCTCGGATTGCCTGGGGCTAGCTTCCTGGCCAACTGGCCATTACATCCTCTTGATGACCAACTGTAACCCAACTCTTTTTGACCTGTTCGATAACTTGAATGAGTGGGGGGAATTAATCAGTTGAGTAAATGTCCTCCCTGCAGAGAAGCTGCATACAAGTACATTTTCCAATATTCTGATAATTACTCAGCTGTAGCTCTCCATGCCAGTGGGGAAGAACATGCTTTTACTAGAAAAGTAGATGTTTGTGCTCCGTGTATATGTCTCAGTTAAATCGTATGGAAAACTAAGAATCAGACTGGTACTGTGGAACATTGTTATTTTCTTCAGACAGATCATTTCCTAGGCTTTTGAAGACTCATTAAAGTTATTGCTATCAATATTTTGAGCTTAAGCTTACAAGTCAAGTATGAGGGATCTAGTATCCTATAATGAACACTACTATGTAGTATTAATTTTTTAGAAATTACCATCAATAATAGCATGAAAATTAATGCAAGTTATATATACATTCCCCCAATATTGACTCCCTGCTGTGTTTGTACCTTGATCTTACACAGCTACTACAAAGCCAACATTTCCAGATTTTCATTAATGCTGTTTCCTTAGTCCCTCTAAATGTATCTTCTTGTATTTTTTAAAAGACTTAATTATTTTTAGAGCATGTACACACACAATATGGGGGGGAGGGGCAGAGGGAGAGAATCTTCAGCAGACTCCCCACTGAGCGTGGACCCCTTGTGCAGGGCTTGATCCCACCACCCATGAGATCATTACCCAAGATGAAACCAAGAGTCTGATGCTTAACCGACTGAGCCACCCAGGCGCCTTGTCATCGTCTACTTTATTCCAGGGATTTGCCCACCACACTTATCCCTTTCTCCAACCAAGAAATCTCAGTCATTCTTAGTTCCATTCTTTATCTTGTAATTTCCACATCCAGCCAATCACTATTTCTTATGGACTTAATACCTGCATAATCTAAGGATCACATTTTCTAGTGTGACACATGTTTTTATTGTAGATAGGGACTAGTCATGTCATTGGAATGAGTGCCATAGTCTGGGGGTAATGCAGTTGGGAATGGCAGGGATTGTGCTAAGCCAGAGAGTAACCATGTAGAAGTACAGACTTCATGTTTTCAGATATCCCAGTGTCTTTTTTAAGAGGGGGGTGGGAGGGAGAGGGCAGGGTGTAGGGGCAGAGGCAGAGGGAGCAGCAGACTCCCCACTGAATAGGTAGCCCCACATGGGGCTCAATCCCAGGACCCTTGGATCATGACCTGAGCCGAAGGCAGATGCTTAACCGACTGGGCCACCGAGGCACCCCAGATACTTCAGTGTCTTAAGAGAAGCTGGGAATCTGAATCTGGGGCTGCTCCTGATTTTTAAATGGAATATGCCAGGCCAATTGAGTTCTAGAAATCTAATTGACCCTGTGGGTTACCAGTTTTAGATGTATGCATATGGATCATGTTGGCTACCATGTTTCATATACAGTTTACTTTTTTCTTAAGTTATTAAATAACTTAATTTCAGAAATTGGTTGTCTAGATTGATAGGCTGAGAATACTGAAGGGGCAAATGTGTAATCATGTCCCCATTGAGTTATCTTAGAGATTCCACATCTTATTTCTTGGTTACCTTTTTGCCGAAAGCGATGGACTTCAAAGTCTATTAGTTAAGTAACTTTTCCTCTATTACTTGAGAGATTTTTATTAACTTAGGAATTAGTGCATTTTATGACATTAGAAATCTCTTTAGAATTTTGAACTGCTGAATCGTTTTAAGGCTCACCTGGGATTCTATTAAAATTATTACTAACATGGTGTTCATGCCATAACATTTGACTGAAATAAATTGTTACACTTAGGTACAATCAAGAGTTTTTGTTTTTCTTTCTGGCCTTGCCAGAAAGCCCTAAGACTGCTAAAGGTTAGGAAAATCATAGCTGAAATTTCAGTGATATCTATGGGAGCGTCGAGGAATAGAAAGGCTAGTGACTGGCAGTTTCCATGGCAACAACGGAATTTTCGGGGCTAGAAAGATGTGTAGGTTACACCATCAAATGTGTCAGATTGGTCTCCATGACGACTGCAATGTGAATGGGGAAATGTATGCTCATGAGATTTTTGTTTCAAAGCCTATTGGATTGATTTAGATGAAAATGCTTACCAAATCAATATTTTTCGTATCTTAAAAAAAAAATTCAAAATAAGGGATTCCATTTATTCCTGTATTTTTGAGAACATGACATTCTTGAATATTTGTGTTAAGAGGGGTTATTGACTTAGAAATAACTCCTTTGGCAACATATCTGAAATGAAGCACCCAAAGAATGGAGATTTTTTTCAAATTTACTTTTAAATTTCAGTGTTCATTTCAGGGAGCCCTGCCTCCAAATGTGAAATAACGAGTTATTTAAACTTTGTAATGTTTCTGAACATAAATCAACCACCAGAATGCATAATGTATTAAAGCTTTATTCCTGTTGCATCTAAAAGATGATAGAATTTATAACAACAGTCATAGAATAGAAGGATGCTCAAAACTAATTACTACTCAAGTTCCTCCCATGCTTTAATTTGTAACAGCTTTTGGTGAAATTTCCTTATTGCTATGTTTTGAAATCTCTAATTAAACATGAGGACCAGGGAGATGGACCATGCCTTTTAGTGTGTTGTGTGCATAATTAAGGATGCATATTCAAAGTATTAGTAAGGGATCGGTTCAGCCCTAGGAACAAATGCTGGCCTTATGCCTAAGGTTTAAAACACTTCTCGAACACATTTTGTTTTTGTTTCATGGGCAGATGCTTGTATAATCATTTTTTGAGATCTGCCTGGTAAGATTAATCTGTTTGTGTTAGTGGAGAAATGTATAACTTACAAAACTGTAAATGGGGTTTTGGGAAAAGTAAGGAAGGGATAGTATACTCAGGACTGGTACTGGCTGGGAGCAGTTAGACTAAATGGGACAGGAGGAAGGAGGAGAATGCCTGTGGGGGAGAGTCACTCGATAGGAGCCACTGCCTTTGGTACAGGGACACAGCTGACTCACTTGGAGCAGCCTAACCGAGCAGGAGCAGGGGAATACTGCTCTCTCCACCCACCACTCTCTCACCAACTACTCTCTCCACCCTTCTCAGTTTCCTGTTGGTGTCGCCCACTGGCTGAACCCAACAGAACCGAGAAGACCAAGACCTAAGTAAACAAAGTCCCTCAAGGCCCATCTACCAGGGCACACAACAGGGAAATGGGGGGATGATGGATTTGGTGGGCCAAACACAAGCTCCCCAGCATCACAAGTAATGACACGTTTTTCGAAGAATGAACATTTTTTTGATCTACAAATATCCTATGCAATATTATGCAGCCATCAAAAGGAATGAGATCTTGCCATTTGCAATGACGTGGATGGAACTGGAGGGTGTTATGCTGAGCGAAATAAGTCAATCAGAGAAAGACATGTATCATATCTCACTGATATGAGGAATTCTTAATCTCAGGAAACAAACTGAGGGTTGCTGGAGTGGTGGGGGGTGGGAGGGATGGGGAGGCTGGATGATAGACATTGGGGAGGGTATGTGCTATGGTGAGCGCTGTGAATTGTGCAAGACTGTTGAATCACAGATCTGTACCTCTGAAACAAATAATACAATATATGTTAAAAAAAAAAGATAGCAGGAGGGGAAGAATGAAGGGGGGGAAATCGGAGGGGGAGATGAACCATGAGAGACGATGGACTCTGAAAAACGAACAGGGTTCTAGAGGGGAGGGGGGTGGGAGCATGGGTTAGCTTGGTGATGGGTATTAAAGAGGGCACGTTCTGCATGGAGCACTGGGTGTTATGCACAAACAATCATGGAACACTACGTCAAAAACTAATGATGTAATGTATGGTGATTAACATAACAATAAAAATTAAAAAAAAATAAAAAAATAAAAGTAAAAATATCCTATGCATACATGTATATATACATATGTGTATGTATTAGTTTGGGTAAATATTGATGTAAGTATTGATGTAAAAGGTTAGAAATCTTGTTACACTCCATAAAAACATTGAAGAATGTAGAATATTGAAGTATTTTTGTTTAATGAGTTCCATTTTTGATCATTTATTCAGTGTCCATATACCATATGCAATATTGTTTGGGATTTATACAAAGTGAGCTGAATAATGCAGTCCCCTTTTCTAAAGTTCAGTATCACAGACCTGAAAAGGATGATCAGATACTATTTTAATACTTAGCTTTCAGACAAGACATTATAAACTAAGACTATCTTAGTGAGTGGATGAGTAAAATTCATATACTCCTGAATAAAGGTAGAAAAAGGAAGTATAAAATGTAACCTTCAGAGAGCTGGTCATCTAATGGAGAAGAATTTATGTTTGAGGCACTGGAAGACATAAAAAGTAATATGTGATGAACTGCAGAAACTATGGCTTTACAGATAAGAGTTTTATGTTTGGAAGTTTGTTTTTGTTTTTCAGTATTACCAAACAAGAAGAATTAGAATATCTCTGATACAGGGATCATCTGGTATTTTCACTGGGTCTACACAAGGCAAGCGTTTTCTATTCTCTCTCCTGTAGCCTTGTGTGTAGACCTCTTACTCTCACTGCTTAAATTTAATTGTAAATACCACTGTACTTAGGGTCAACAAACATGAATTTAAATCTTGATTTTTATCCTTTTCTAGTAGTAGGATTTTGATTAACATATTTGTGCCTGTTTATTTGTGAAAAAAAAAAAACACAGAATAAAACAATGAATGGAAAGGCTTTTTACCTGTAGCTGACACACTGTAAATCCTATGAATGAAGTAGTCCTGTCCTTCTGTCTATCAGTAAAACAGTCAGTTGGTTTTTTTTTTTTTTTTTAAGATTCTATTTATTTAGAATGCGAGTGGGCAGAGAGGCAGAGGGAGAGGGAGAGAGAATCTCAAGCGGACTCCATGCTGAGTGTGGAGCCTGACATGGGGCCCAATCCCATAACCCTGAGATTATGACTGGAGCCAAAATCAAGAGTCGGACGCCCAGCCGACTGAGCCACCCAGGTGTCCCTCAGTTGGTTTTTTTTTTTTTTTAAAGATTTTATTTATTTATTTGACAGAGAGAGAGATACAGCGAGAGAGGGAACACAAGCAGGGGGAGTGGGAGAGGGAGAAGCAGGCCCCCCGCGGAGCAGGGAGCCCGACGCGGGGCTCGATCCCAGGACCCTGGGATCATGACCTGAGCCGAAGGCAGACGCTTAAGGACTGAGCCACCCAGGCGCCCCCCTCAGTTGGTTTTTTTTATGAAGTGTTAGAAAAGTAACCATTTTTAAAGTTTAATTAGAAGTCTCATTGATTTTTTTCTAGTCTATGACTCCTTTTCCGCTAGGTAAAAAAAAAAAAAAAAGTATTTACTTTCAAGGACTCCATTGGATAACTGAATCCTTAGACTGGCTCCACGAGGTATCCAATCTTAGCTTCTCATCAACTTGTAAAAAAGATTCCATATTCCAAGTCTACAGGAAATATGAATTGGTTTCTTTAAATTCACGGACTGATGTGGTGATTACGCACACATGAACAATAAAGGTAGACATTTGTTCATGTTCACACTTGTTGATGCTTGTGTCTAGTGGCACAAAAACGTGGGTGTATTAGATCACAGGATGCCACCACTTCTAACCCAATAAGGATAGCAGTTGAGTGCTTACCCAAGTCAGAAACAGCACTAAGGCTTTACATACGTGATTTTACTTGAATGGGAACCTGTAACTCCTAGGTATTCTCATTTTATGGCTGAATAAACTGAAGTTTTGAGAAATTATGTTGCTTGTACAGAGCCGTGCAGCTAATAAATACCAGGGATGGGATTCAAAATGAAATTACACTAAAGCCGTATTCCTAACCAATACCACAATTTCACATACCTTAGCTGTGTTAAATGGCAAGCATTTATTCATTCCCTCAGCCTCGGCAGGAATCACGATAGATTGTTACGGTTAACTTCTGTCTTCTGTGAGTTTGTCAGCACTGTGAGGTCAGGTCCAAGCAGAAACGAGATGCTTCAGAACTGTAGAATCACTCAACATTTACTGAACCCAGGCCCTTCTCCAGGTGTTGAGGACAAATAAGAGTGATTCCTTTCTCTGAAAACTAAGCCACTCCCAATACTAGAGAACACTCTGTAGCATAATGAACTGCATGGGCTCTGAAATACACGCATGCCTTCACGTCTTAAGTTTCTTGTTTTTTGAGTAATCTTAGTGGTTGGTGGTGGCTACATCATTATGTTGTTACCATTGGTGTGCTGCCAAATACACACACCCAGTGCCTGGTCGCTAGTAATAATACTTGAGTGTCATCTGTTTTTCTCTCCAGCAACCAAAGTTTTTTCAACTTTGAACTTGGCAGTTGCCTAGAATCCCGCTTAGTAACTGCATGAGGGTACATACAGGGCATTCCCAGTCAGTGAAATGGCCAGGTTCTTGCTTTGCTCTACTTGGGAGACTTAGTTCCCACCACTCTGTGGTCTCCAGGGATGTGCTCACTTGTTCTCTTCTACCTCTGATTTTCCTTATGTTCACCATAGGTCTGGGAACATTCTCTTCTCTGTTCCCGCATCTGAATATTACTAGCTCTTTAAGACTCAATTCAATCTTGATTGTTTCAAAAAGTTCTCCCTGTTTTCTAGTATTTTTTGATGTGTGAGTTCTAGGCCTTACCATAAAATACAATATTCTCTTTCACGCTGTGTGAGGTCGTCTGATAGCATTCCATTCGCATGAGGCTTAAGGGTAGTGGTTATGCCTTATATTCCTATATAATATTAGATATTGGCTATACTGGTTTCTGAGTTCTCTGCCAATGAAGTTTCTTTCTCTGGAGACCCGTGCATTAGAGAGATTGATCCATGATCCAGCCCCATGGACTTCAGTTGGTTACTGTTGCTCCAGAATCAAGATAACCTGCCTCCCTCCTTAGGAAATGACTGACAAAGATGAAACCAAGTTTAAACTTTTCTTAATTGTGGTATTATTAGAGGAGGAGGAAGCCCAACTCTTCTGTAATATTAAAAAAAAAAAACCATACAAAATTTCTCATAACCTTGGGCATGATCTAAAATATTTACAGATGGGGGGGCATCTGGGTGACTCAGTCAGTTGTTGGACTCTTGGTTTTGGCTTGGGTCATGATCTTGGGGTCCTAGGATTGAGCCCTGTGTCTGGCTCTAGGCTCAGCAGGGAGTCTGCTGGGGATGCTCTCTTTCCCTCTTTCTGCCTCCCCGCACTCCCACTAAAAAAAAAAAAAATCTTTAAAAGTATTTCTGGAATATTGCATGTGTGTGTTCCCTCATGTGCCAGGTACATATGTTGGGATTATCTCTTGGGACTAAAACAGCCCATGACTTGTATCAAGCTCAAAGAACATCAGTGACATTTTGGTAGCCTTTTTCAAGAAGGAAGAATTTCCCTAGGCAAAGAACCAAGACACACTGAGGAAAAACTAGGGTCCCTTCTAATGCAGGGAATGTTGGGTGTTAATATCTTAAATCAAGACTACTTGAATCTACATGTTTTAGTCAATTGGCTGTGTTGAAGGATTGTGAAAGCAGTGAAAACTAATGCTTCCACAAACCTGACCAATCTGTAGATCCTTATTCTACAAAAACTGATAGTATTTAAGTATTGTTCCAAATACTCTTCAGTATTTTATATCTGCATAAGACTTAGTTGAACAATGCAGATGCATTCTGTCATGAATCATAAAGATAAAGCATATATATATATTTTTTTAAGTGTGAGAACGCATGACTGTGTGAGCATGTAAGTGGTTGGGGGGAGGAGAGGGAGAGAGAGAATATCAAGCAGACTCTGCTGAGTGCAGAGTCCAATGCCAGGCTCGATCTCACAACCCTGAGATCATGACCTGAGCTGAAATCAAGTGTCAGACCCTTAACCAACTGAGCTATCCAGGTGCCCCTAAGCCTATATATCTTCTGCATAGGCTACTTGATGTTTTATGTTTGTCTAAAGTTGAAAAATGATTTAAGTGTTCTACAAACAGAAACATGGTCTTTTCAGTCAAGGTAGTTATAAATTTGTGATGCAACATCGAGTTTAAAAAATAAGACACCACTGATTTTTAGCACTTAAAAATTGTGCTTTTTAATTTTATCTTCAAGCTTATGGCATATAGCAATTCCAATTTTACTATTGCTAGAATTTTAAGACGTTACTTCTAAACTGTACCATTGTGTTTGAGATGGTTGTGTACGTTATATATTACTCAATAGTACATAATTCTATAATGGTATATAATATAAAGGCTGGACATGCTTAGATCCTAGCCAAGGGAGTTAATTTTTTTAAATTAAACCTCGTTTGTTAAAAAGTTTTTCTTAGAAAATAGAAGATGTCCACTCAAGGGCATTATTATAGATATATTCTAAAGTTTTGATAATTTGGGGGTGTTTCCATGTTGTCACTAGGCAGAAACTGTAGTCTTGTCAGGAAGTATCTAGGTATGTAACTTTCTTTTTGAAAGAAATGGTTTATTATAGCATTCCGTACAGGAAAAAGTACACAAATTAATAAGCTCAGAAATTGAATATTCACAAACATACCTGTCTAACCATAACCTCAGTCCAGAAATGGACTACCACCAGCAAGTCAGAGATCCCCTTCCAGATCCTTCCAAGCACTGGGCCTCTAGATACAGCACTAGCAGACTGTCCATCTTCGTTCAGCTTTTCTAAGTGGATTAAAAAAAAACACACAAAAACGTCCTTTTATCTATATGTGCAAGTATGTTGGCATAAAGTTCATAATCTTACTATTTTTAAATAGAGGAATATCCCTTTTGATCAGTATTAGTGGTCGTTTCAGAAAAAAAAAACATTTCATTTCTCTTGTGTGTTTCCCCCCCATTTCATTTATCTGTTCTTACTTTCACTATTTTTCCCCCTGTTTTGGGGGGGTTAATTTGTGTGTGGTTTGTTTTTTTTTTCCCCCTTAAGATGGATAGTTAACTCATTTTAGTTATTCCTGATCTTAGCTTTTACAATTTATGTATTTAAGACTCTATTCCCCCCAGGCACATTTATTTTTTTCCCTACATATTTTGGTATGTCCAGTTGTTATTACCAGTTTTTCCATTTTAAAATTTCCACTGTGATTTCCTTTTTGACCTTTGTGTTTTGGGGAGTTCTGTTTGTCCTATATCTTTATTTTTTTTTTTAAAGACTATTTATTTGACACACACAGAGGGAACAGAAGCAGGGGAGCAGCAGAGGGAGAGGGAGAAGCAGGCTCACCGAGCAGGGAGCCTGATGCGGGGCTCCATCCCAGGACCCTGGGATCATGACCTGAGCCGAAGGCAGATGCTTAACCAACTGAACCACCCAGGTGCCCCTGTTTGTCCTATATCCTATTTTCATATATATTTTTATGTGAAATTGGGGGGATTTGGAGTCTATTATTACAGGTTGCCTGACTTGTTTAGTATTTGTCTAGTTATGGAACATATAGAAAACACATCCTTTTTTGGGGCGCCTGGGTGGCTCAGTCGTTAAGCATCTGCCTTTGGCTCAGGTCATGATCCCAGGGTCCTGGGATCTAGCCCCTCATCAGGCTCCCTGCTCGTCGGGAAGCCTGCTTCTCCCTCTCCCACTCCCCCTCCTTGTGTTTCCTCTCTCACTGTCTCTCTCTGTCAAATAAATAAATAAACACATCCTTTTCATAAATCAGAGCCAAAACATTATTACCTAAACTTAGGTGTGATAGCAAACATTTCAGAACAGTAAATCACTAAAACCATTATGTGCAATTATAGTAAGGCTAGAGATAACTGGATAACAAAAGTACTATAAATAATACATGTTAAGCAGTACATATTCTGTTTGAAAACTTTACTACTCATACACATAGAATAATGGAAGATCAAGCTCATTTTAGCTGAATAGTGATATTGGTGAATATTTGGAGCTCTGATTAGGGTCCTAATTAAATAGACTTTGTAGAAAACCAGGAAAACTTTGTTCAATGCTTCGAGCTTTAAAAAACCATAAAATTAATATGTAATATTAAAATTGTTGATTAAATGTTATTAAAATTGCTGGTTAAATTTCATTTAGTGAAAACTTTTGGCCCAAGAAAACAAGTGTTGAATGCCCAGTGTTTTAGGAGCTATAACAGTAACTGGTGAGTCATGATCTTTCTACATCCCAACAAATGGTTTAACAACTTAAGAGGCAGAGTAGAAATTAATATGCCATATTAGCATTTAGGTAGTAAAAATGTTCTAGAGTAATTGCAGGTAACCAGAAACTTTAACTCAAAATCTGGTATCCTTTATTTGGATATAAAGCTCACAATTTCTACAATGAAGATTAACTCCATTGTTAGGCAGGGTGAAGTGAGATTTAAAAAAAAATGGGTATGTGGGGTATTACTAAAACAGATGCATGTAGCGCATTTGTAGTTTCTGGTGAGGAATTTGAATCTTCTCAAAGCAATACGCTAGGTGTAGGAGATAATAAAGTGAGGTTTTTTTTTTAAAGTTTGAGTAAATGAAGTTCCTTTATTTTAAAAAATGTTGATTTGTACTACAGTTGCAAACTGTCTTTAGAACTTACTACCCTTTTTCTCTTAGCTTGAAGTTACAAGGGTAACTTTGTTGCAAATTGTTAAAGGGACTTAATGATTTGCCTATGCAAGCTGTACCATAAACCCATTTGGGTTTTTGGGTGGGGTAGGGGAAGGGGACAATTCCTGAAAAAATTAGTTTCCATTAGAATAGAAGGCATCAGTGAGAGCTAAAGAAAATAGCTTTGGACCTAGCCTGTATGAAGGCAGGTAACTTGATGGCCCTCATACTGTGCTGCTTTTTCCAAAGCAGGTCTTTGGTGTGACCGGCAATTAAGACTCTTTTGTTGTGTTATGGTTCCTGATGATGAAATGGCTTCAGTTAGTCAAACTAGTAATTCTTAAACCTCTTTTAGCTCAAAATTTTCTCTTTAAAGTTAAGGAATTGATTTTTAAAAAAATTGTCTGACTGCCTTATTTTACTTATGCAGAGGACAGTGGGTTATTGGTCAACACTACCTAAGTCTACAAATAGGGAATTTAAAAAACTTTAGAGGAGGATATATTTAAAGATATGATTCTATAGATTTATTATTTTCGGGCTACCACTAGACCATCTTAGTGACTACTGCTAAAAAGCATTACCTACATAACCAGCTAACTTGAAAACTTAATATATTAACTAGCTAATTGAGCTATTGACTGAACTTTCCTTTAAAAAGGAAAATGAGGGGCACCTGGGTGGCTCAGTTGGTTAAGCGACTGCCTTCGGCTCAGGTCATGATCCTGGAGTCCCGGGATCGAGTCCCGCGTCAGGCTCCCTGCTTAGCGGGGAGTCTGCTTCTCCCTCTGACCCTCACCCTTCTCCTTCTCTCTCTCTCTGTCATTCCCTCTCTCTCAAAAATAAATAAATTAAAAAAAAAAAAAGGAAAATGAAAAGATGAAGAGTAATAGAAAAAAGAGGAAGGGAGACCGTTAAATGAAGAATGCAGTTTGAAGTACACAGGGCCACGTGTGTATTTGGTGGCAGCTCTTAATATACACTTGCTAAAGGTGCAGATCTTGTCTGCTGTATGCAATGGAAATACACCATCCGTTGTAGTAGGTTGTAACACTCAGTGATTTGATGAATGCTATTAAGCAGGAAATTCCAGGACACACAGAAGTACTTAAGGCATATTGAGAGCTTTAAGAAATCCTATGATCTGTGTCTCTAAGTTTCACTGGAACAAGTTCTGGTATAAATGATAGTAAGTAAATTCATGTATTTGTGAATTACCCTGGAGTAGCTGTGGGTCTCCAATCATAAAAATACCTCTACTTTGCTTCCTCCCTTCTCCCCCAAGCCCAGACTCCATTTATGGACTTTGAGGGGCTCTGCTTAGAACCTCTCATTTTATTGCAGGTCTGTTCATTCCCTCAAACATATTTCAGAGCGTGTCGCTATATGCTAGCCCTTTTGCTGTCTGTTGGGCAAACATGATTGAATAAGAGACATGGTCCCTGCTCTCAGGGGGCTTTTCATCTACTGGAAAAAAGGCAGTTACACGCCCCCCCCCCCCACATTGTGGAACTCCCCCCCCCCCAACAGGCTTTGGGATAAAAGTTTCTTTGCTGTCACTAGGATTCACATAGGAATTCAGGCTTGGAGTTTGGCCAGCTGCCTGAGAATTTTCCAGTCACTCTGTTAGTGAAAATTTCAGGGTGGCATTAGCTCCCTTGAGCTAATGGACACATTCTGCAGCTGTGAAACAAGTAATCAGAGGGTCCAAATCAGCTTCTACAGTTGTACTCCCAATCAAAGGGAATAGCACTGCTGGGAGTCCCATCACATTTTACCAAAGAAATTTATTTTAAGGTCACTGTGGCTCATCTAAAATCTTGGTCCTCTCTTAAGTGGTTGCAGGTCTGTTTCCAGTTACTGATTTGTCTTCAGTCAGTGAGCCTGACGTAGATACCTACTTAGGAAGACCCTATAACAGCAAGTTGAAAGACGAGGTGTTTAAGACCTCTGAAGTAGGGAAAAGTCTCCATCAGGAGTTAGGAGGGTGGCAAAAAAGCTACCACAACCACCCTAAGAGGAACTGAACTAGGACCTATGCAGACACTAGCTGCATATATTCCCGAGAGAGGGGACCATTTCCGCAGGGGTGTTCTGCCAGTCATTGAGCAGGATGGGGACCTGGCTAATTCCCGAGGCCTTGTTCTTTGGTTCAGAGTTCTTTTGTCTTCATCCTCTTATTTGATGGTTTTGGCAGCTCTTGACCTGGATTAGATCTTTCTGGCTGAGAAAAGAGGCTGGGAGAAAGTGGGGACCCTGTACTCGAGCTCAGGCCTTCTTTTTCCTCCTGCCACTATTTTTCAAGAACGTGACTTTGTTCCTAAACAAGAGAATTAAAAAAGTTGATGATGTTAACTTTTGCTGAAGTGCACCAAGAGGTCTACGTTTTACATAGTAAATCTCCATGGCCTGATACACAAATTGGAGACAATAAGAAAATCTCCCTCAGGGAGTTCTCTCGAGGATTTAAGGGCTTTGGTGCCAGCATCTGGGACAGAAGCGCACATGCCAGGCGGATCAGCTGTTACAAGGCAAGACTTGCCAAAATGCTTTCCTGTGCGTGGTCTCTTTGAGTTGTTTATATCCAGCCTTTTCAAATTGTGCTCTTAGCCTGGGGTAAAACATTACTAATATCACCAGATTTTTCAAGCTATTGTTTTAAGGAAGAAAATTTGATTCAGAGATTATATTGAATGCTTTTCTTAGAATCATTTTGTTTTGTTTATCATCTTGTTTGAACAAGAGTCCTAAAAATCTAAAAAATTCCTTATTAATTCTATTCATCATAGACAAGTTAATGCCCTCTGTCTCCCTGGCACTTTCAAAGCATCAATTAAATAGGCTCATTTGCCTTGAAGTCTTCAACTTCTTTCTATTGGAGGAATCGCATCTATAAGAAATCCATTTGAATTTATAACGACGTTCAAATTTCTGAATATGCAGATTCATCACTGCCAAATTATTTCTATTAGAGTAATCTGCATTGAAATGACTGAATTTATTTTTCTGATCTCTCACATAATAAAAACATGCTTAAAATCTCTCAGTGGCAGGGGGACTCTTAAGACCCACTGCCCTATGGAATAAATTATGAGAAGAATGCTCTCTTGGGGGAGATATTTTAAGATAACACTGAAGTGTGTCCTTAAACTCTAAAGACCATCACAGTGGTTCTACAAGGTCAAGCCCTAAGCAAGCAGGTCACATAGGCAGCCTTAGGTGTGGAGACCCAGATTTTCTTCTCTCACCTCAACCTATTCTGTTGCTTGTGCCTTGAGCCCCCAAGCTGCCTGGAGGGCCGCAGAGGGCTTCACATGGTCCTTCACTTAGGTCAGTGTGTGTCCCAAGCCCCGCGTACCTCCCTAGTCCCTTCCCTGGAGCTGTCCCAAGGTGTCATTCCTTTAAGCTCTAACTCCATTTCTCCCGTTTTCCAAGGAAACCATAGTAGGAGAAAGCTGCCCACGGTAAGGTGCTTGTGGGTACTCTTGTACAAGTAATAACACTTCAGTGTTTTAATAACTTGGGCCTTAACGATAGAAAAGAAAGGAACTCAAATTTTTGTACGTATCAATTTTTGTACGAGTGCTTTTGAGGTACTAAGCGTGTACTTTACTAGGTCCTTTGATCATCATAAACTTTATTAATCTCTGAAATTCTTTGGGCAGCCTTTACCTCCTTTTATTGATGATTCAGCTCAAGTGTAACCTCTAAAAGGCCCTCCTATCTAACATGGCTCCCATCTCTGTCCATCTTTGTCCCCTTTTTTTCTATTCCATTTTATTTCACATCATTTATCACTGACATTAAGCCAATACTTATTCTTATATTTGCTTATATTTGGACACATCAACTAGAGTGGTAACCCCATGAGAGTATGCCCTTTGTTTGCCACTGTATCCCCCATAACTAGAACAATAGGTGTTACATATTGAGTGAGGGTCGGACATTATCCCCAATTACACAGTTGAGGAAGCTGGGTTCAGAACAATTAATGAGATTAAAGTGTCATAGTAGGAAGTGGTGGAAACAGGTCACAATCCAGGCTTGTTTGGCTCCAAATCCTTCATCTTTTATTACATCATGGTGGAACTTTCCCATCTGCAATATAACAAGGAGGGATCCTAATTAAATAAATGGCAGACAACACGAGCTCTTAGGCCAGTCTTGGCCGAGCCACACCCTTCAGAATCCCTAAAGTCATAATCCATAGGTTGTTATCTAGTCTGTGCAGCTAGCCCAGTTAATGTTTGTATCTGGGAAATTTTTAGAATCTAAGAAGGTGATTTCTTAGGGGCACCTGAGTGGTGGCTCAGTCTGTTGAGTGTCCTACTCTTGATTTCGGCTCAGGGCTTGATCTTGGTCCTGGGATCGAGCGAGCCCCTTTTGGGCTCCATGCTCAACAGGAATCTGCTGGGGATTCTCTCCCTCAGCACCACCCCCCACCCCCACTCTTTCTCTAAAATCTTAAAAAAAAAAATCTGATTAAGTGATTAGTAAATGAAGTGAAAAGGAACAGAGGAGGGAAAGGGGGCTTTGCCTTCTGTCTACATTGTCTGTTGTCTACAGTGACCTTGAGGAGAAATGAGCTCTGCCACTCTTAAGTCCTTGATTAGTAAGCTTTTTTTTTTCCCTTCTGTAGCTTGTTTTTTCCTTTTTTTTTTTTTTTGGTCTTGTTTTTCCCTTTTGCCCTGGTGTCCTTAATACCAGGCCTTTCTTTTTGTCTGTAGGTCTGCATTGTTAAGGTGAGCAAATTCTAATGAGAAACAAGATTGTATCTTATTTCCTTTCTGAAAAATAGATTCTCTTCCCCCAGGCGGATGCTTGTGAACATTCGTGTGATTATTCAGTTAAAAAGAAAAGGGATGTATTTCTGTGTCTGAGTAAATCTTTCGTGATTCACAGTTCATGGTTTCCTTGATTGTAGACTTCTCTGTCGTCACTCTCCGTGCCCTGGGTCAGTGACTTCAGTCACCCAGGATGATAAAAGACCTTTTATTTAATGAGACCCACTACTCTGAAGCTGCAGATATAAATACTGCAGATATAAATACTCTTTTATTGTCTTAGCCATGGGATCCTTACCACCTCCTCTCTCTTAGGATTGTGAAGATTTAAAAATCTCTTCTCCCAGTTAGGTCTGAACCTCACATTAAACTTTAAGAGGATTTATGATCCTTTACAGTCATTTGGAATAACCAGTTGGGTTCAGCGATAAGCAAACAAATTAGCCAACCTTCCCTTAATGACCATCCCTTTCTCCCTGATGCTGCTGATGGCAGACGTGTTAATATAATCTCAATACAGACACACACACACACACACACACACACGTTTTGCACCGACCAATTAGTGGTTGAAAATGTCCTGAAGAAATCCCATTTAATTAGGCACAGACAAACGATGGCTGCATGTGTCTATTATCTTTGAATGTTGAAGTTTCCTTAAATGAATGGTTCAAGAATTAGTCTTAAACCCGGTTTTGGAATTGATAGAACCTAATAAGGGTGAATAGAAATAGTAAGGCTGCCCTGAGAATGACCATCCTCTTTGTATATGGGGGTCTAACACTTAATTTTTTTATGGTCCTACTCCCTAGAGAGAGCAGTCTCTTCATACTGTTGTGAGATAGTCCTACGTCTTCAGTCTTACCAGTTTTTTTTTTTTGGATTGCCATTAACAAATAGCTTCCAAAGTCCAAATGAACTCAAATACCACAAGTGTAGCAAACTCTGTCTATTTCATAAATATTTGGGTGCATTTATTATGTGCTGGGCCTGGGGACACAGTGGGCTCTAAAACGTGTTCAGGATCTACCCTCACAGAACTTAGGCCGGTGGGGTGGTAGATTCATTTAGCACTGAAGTCTATCAGGATGTGATTTGGTAGTGCACAGGAGTGATGGGGACATGAGTCAGGGGCCTCCTGTTCAGGGAGCAAGGAAGAATTCCCAGAGGAAGTGTGATGTAAGCAGAGATCTGATGAATGAGAAGTTAGCATAGACACTTTACAAAGCACACATGTACGTTGTGCTTCCCAACTTTTAGTTCTGGCAAATGTATTTTCTGTAGATGGCTAGGGACGGAAGAGTTTTTTCAAACAACTACTAATGAAGTTGAAAATACTAAGATGTAGAACTACACTCTATGTGGTATGTGGCAGCCTAGTGACATGAAAATTAAATGGTACTGGAATGATGGGGGCTTGGGTTCAAATCCCACCCCTGCTGTTCAATAAACTGTGTGTCCCTGGACAGGTTACTAAACTATGCCAGCCTTGAGTTTTCTCTTCTCATTTGTTTAAATGAGGTCTAAAGCATCAGCATATAGTAGCTGTTGTCTAACAGATACTATTTTGTTAATCTTTCAGGACTCTTGGACAGGATCTGAAAGCCATTTATCAGCTTAAACATCTGCAATAGGGTGAGCAAGTAGCCTACCAAAAGGCATTTGAGGGAATTTGGCTCCCTTATTCATGACATGGCGTAGGTACCTTTTTCAGGATAAAATTACCTCGTGCCAGGGAAGATGGTGATTGTCATTGCAATGGGCTTGCAATCAGTAGTGAATATAGATGACGTTAGTTTTATGGAGTGAATTTTGTATGTTCCTTATGGATGCAAGAACCTGTGTCAACATTTTAGCGTATTCCATTACTATGTAGTTTTCTGAAGCACACTTTTGGAGTTCTAGTTTTTATTCCTTTAATTAAAAAATGAATTTTATAAAACTAAGAGTATTTAATAACCTCTCACTTCAGATTCTGTGGAAAGCATTTCCACTTCACATTTAAGCAGCATGTATGGGCATCTGCATGGGAAGTAGTCTTTGTGGAGGCTGGGGATTTGGATTTCAGAGTTACCCTGATTATGTTCTAGTTGTGGCTCTGCTACGTATTAGCTTAGACAAGTTAATATCACTAAGCCGCAATGATGATTAATAGTTAGAATAATGATTATAGTAATAGCCACCTGACAGTGATTTCAGGGTCCATTAAGATAATACAAAGCCCATACTACATTCTTAGAGCAAGAGCTCAGTGATAATCTTATATTTAAGAGTAGTAATTATAATCTCTCAATTTGGTTTGGAACATAAAAGCACAATTTCAAGTCCATTGGTAGGTAGACTACTTACTTGTCTAGTATAAGCAAGACTTAAGACAAAATTACTAAGTCCATGATCACCCTTAGAAATGGTGGAATGATGTTATTGGCCTGGGAGTAAGAGCAAGTATCCTCTTACTTTAGCGGTGTTTCTCATAATATACTCCTAACTCTCCAGGGGTAACTGGGGATCCAGCAGAGCCCACATGCAGAAATTTTGCCATGTGAAAATTTGATTGGAACGGTCCCTCTGGAGTAGTACAGGTAGTAAAACAAATAAAAAGAACAGTTCTGATTTGTCAACCTGAGCATTAGCAAGCCTTCTTGTTGCCATAGTATTGCCCAGAAGATGATTTTGCTTGTTTAGTTCGTTTGCTTATTTCAAATGAAAGGATTTACTGTTAGCTCTTAAGCAATCCCAATGAAATGCCAGTATGCTTGCCCAAATCCATGCCTGCTAACTTTAATTCCTAAGATGGTTATTTTATCTCTACAAGTTCTAGAATAAATCTCCTGCATGCATGAACTAGTTATAATGTATGTTCCCAAGTCACTCAGCTTTAGTAGGCATAGGTACTGTTTAATTTAAAACTTGAGATCTAATTCATTATGTTAGAAAAGTTATTTAATTACAAGTTACCAGAATTGTTACCTATTATGTTCAGAAAGTTTACCTATAGTCCCAGAGACAGGCAATGATGTTAAAAATACCCTCCTGAATGTTGGCTGCTTGAAAGCTTCAGCTTCAACTCTTAGATTTTCAGAGTGGGTGAGCACGTGGCTACCCTTGCTGAAATTTCCTTTACTAGCCAAGAGTAACAATGTACTGTCCTTCAGGGCCACCACAGGGGAAGGTGGAGTTTCCCTTTGACACAGTCATAATTTCAGGTACCACAACTCTCCTTGGGGTTCTGAAGAAGGCCCTGAGGCCAACCTCCTGGACTTCCTATTCACTGCACCTTCCTCTCTCCAAGGTCAATATCCTTTGTTCTGAGCTGACTTGTGAATGGCTCCAGGTGCATCTCTCTCCCCCCCCACCCCCCCCACCCCCCAGGGAAATTAGTTGTGTAATTATTTCCACATAAGGAAACCTTAAACTTGTGCAGTGAAAGATGTGCTGTGAACCATGCGGGGATGGAGGAACCCTGCCTGAAATTTCTCTAGTCACCCATATATCCTTGTGGTGTGGCCTCACTGTGGGCATGATTAATGCAATAGAGTACTAGCCGGGACTCAGCCTGACCGCCCACTCCAGTGTGGCATTAAGTGAGGTGCAGTGGTCTTAAAGCAAATCACCCTCAAGCTGAGCCTTGGGTCTCTTACCTGTAAGATGAAGAGACTTCAGTTGGAACATTCTGTGATTCTATAATCTCTTTCATCTCATTTTGCACATTTGCGTCTCTTGGGCTGCAGGTTAAAAAAAAATGGCGGGGTTTTATTTTTCAAATATTTGAAACTGATCAGGGAAAAATGACTAGTCCTCCAATTGTAATAAATCTGGTTTAATGCCATCTTTTTGGCAGAGGTTGTAGTGGAGACAGAAAATCTAGAAGAATTTCATATGGAAAAATTCATTAGGCACTAGAAACAAAGCCATTTTTTACATGCCAGAAATTTCTCCATTGCTGTGGTAGTGCCAAGGGGACATGACATAAATATACAATGTGGGGAAAACACTGATCTTTAGATACAACCAAACAAAGGTGCACGAGAAACCGTCGTTCTCTCTTCCAGCCAGCTGGCCGTACCTGACTCCCTCAGCTGTAAAACTCCTGTGGGGCTACTACTGGGTCACAGTTTGGGTTATGGTCAGCCCCAAGGACTGCCCATGAACCGGTCCCTGCTGCCATCAATACTTCAGCCTCAGGGAGGTGGCATTTTTGGAGACATGTTTCCAGTCCCTTTGCTTTATCGGTCTCTACCTTGTCCCTTTCCTTTTCCTGGAGATCTTTGCACATGAAACTTAGCGTGCCAAGGTCTCTAAAGACCTCGTCGGGACATTTATTGTCCTCCCCTAGCCATTACTTCTTGGAAATGCAAAGCCTATGTCAAAGTTAGATGGTAGTTAAGATTTGTTAATGCCTAATTTTTAACTTTGGAATTTCTGATATACACAAAGGGGAAAAACATCATAAACTTCCCCCACCTATCTAATCTAGATTCCACAATTTTCAACATTTTGGCAATCTTCTTGATTATTCTGGAGCATTTGCTGTTAACTCCACTGTTAACAGAAAGGATGATATTTGAAATTAGAAGTTAAAATTGTTGTAGATTATAGAAACTACAAATAGTCTCTGATTATATAGCATTGTCTCTTTGGAATTAGGTAAGAGTTTCTCTCCAGGGGTTAGTATATGATACTCTCTTACTTAGGAATCCCCTACTAGAATGTAAGCTTGTGAGAGCACCTTTTTAAAAAGTGAGTTCAGGGGCACCTGGGTGCCTCAGTTGGTAAAGTGTCTGCCTTTGGCTCAGGTCATGATCCCAGGGTCCTGGGATCGAGTCCCGCATCAGGCTCCCTGCTCAGTGCGGAGCCTGCTTCTCCCTCTGCTTGCCACTCCCCCTGCTTGTGCTCGCTCTCTCTGTCAAATAAACAAATCTTTAAAAAGTGAGTTCACTTAATATTTGGTCTGTGGTTATCTATATAGGGATTAGAATAATTTAGAAACTTAGAAATCTAGAAATTGAGTCTTTACCTTTTAACACCCAAGTATAATATCTAATCCAACACCTTATTGTAAAATATCTGACTAAATTTCACTGGAATCCACTTTAAAATAACAACCTTCTGAGGTTCTTAACATTTTCACTGTTCAGTTCTCATCTTTGGACTCAGAAATATTAATAACAAAATTATCATATTTGTCATACTATTCTGTCAGTTCATTGATGACCAAGATAGTAGAGACTTGTCCAAAATAAAATTATATATGGTTGAGTGATTCCTGATTGAGACCAGGACATTTATCACTCTCTCATAGTGCTTTCTAAAATCCAGTAGAAAGTTAAATAACTATCTTAATGGTCTCACAGCTGGGAAGTAAAGATGAGGCAAATATGATGTAGGAATGAAAATGATGAAAGTAATTATTTTAGCTATGTGCCAGCCATTTTCCATCTGCGTTGTTCATTCTTTAACATCGAATCTTAAGTGTCAAGTCCTATTCTAGGTGCTAGAATGTAGCAATAAGCAAAGCCCTAAATTCCTGCTCTAATGCATGTTACGTTGTAGATCCTCCTACTGGGATCTGTGCAGCAGCTGTATGGATGGCCACCCTTAACTCCATTTTATTGTCGGGGAAATTGAATCACTGGGCGTTGAAGTATCTGAAACCCAAGGTCACACAGGTGGGATGTGAACACATGGTCTCGTTTCAGAAACCTAATCATGAGCATCATGCTATCCTGTGTCTGTATTGAACTCCAAAGCGTTTATCTGTAACCACTCTGCTGTGCTGCCCCTCTAGTTGTGCATTTCTTCCTGAAGTTCTTAGCTTTGTCAGTGAAAACGAAACCATGGATTGCAAAACAGAGGTCCATCTGCTTCAGCCTATTTCTAGGGAACTGCTGTTGGAGGCAAGGGGCAGTTTTATCTCCACACTCATTTGAGCACTGGCATGTGAGTTAAGATCCTCAATTGTGACTGTGATTTTTCTGATGGCAACACAGACTGCTGGCTCATCTCAAAATTTGAGCAGCTTTGTTCCTCAGGATCATTCTTAGAGTAGCCTTGCTAATATGCCCTAAAATAGCCCATATAAAATTGGATTTAGAGGGAAGAAAGATGGATTTAGAAAAAAATCACAGCCACATTTTAAGCATTTTTTTTTTAAAGATTTTATTTATTTGACAGAGAGAGAGAGAGACAGCTAGAGAGGGAACACAAGCAGGGGGAGTGGGAAAGGGAGAAGCAGGCTTCCTGCCGAGCAGGGAGCCCAACTCGGGGCTCGATCCCAGGACCCTGGGATCATGACCTGAGCTGAAGGCAGACGCTCAACGACTGAGCCACCAAGGTGCCCCACATTTTAAGCATTTTAATTATTTCAAAAGAATAGCTTTTTTTTTTTTTTAATGGGGGAAAACAAGAAGTAGGTAAAAAAACAAAACCAAACCGTGTATTTCTTGTACTGTCTGATCAAGAGTAGATCTGAAAATAAGATGGGTAGTAATCAGCCATAGAAATGAATTAAAGCAGCCAGAAATTGACAACATGGGAATTTAAAAAGTTGCTTTTAGCAACAGAAGCATTCTCTTAAAGTGTTCCATTGAAAATAAGCCAATTGATGAACTAACTATTGGAGCTGAAAAGATAACACAGGTATTCATAATCCAAAGTCAGGTTTGTTTCCCTTTTAAAGGCTTTATACAGAGTGTTTTTCTCCTTAGTGTGAGCTATTAAATAGGGGTGTTAACGATATTAGGTTGGGTCTTGAAGACCCTAAACTGCGAAGGTTTCTGTGAAAGAACCCATCTATGGAAATACCTATGAAGAGTTCTGAAATGGATTGAGACAGTAAGGCATTATAGGCATTTCTGTTATGAGGGAAATCAAGGGTAATTCTTGATTAAACTTAGCAGCATTCATAACTGACCTTGGCACTTTGGCCTGGGAATCAAATACTACCTGTGTGCCCCTTCTATTAGCCTGAGTCCTGAAAATAACAAGGTTTTCTGCCTAATGTGAAGATCCAGGAACATCTTAAAATCTGGGTGGAATATGTGCCCCAAAAGAAAATTAAGAAAACAGAGGGCCCACACGCCCCCCCAAATAAAAACCCTTAAAAATACTGGCATAATAACAGAGAGGTTAACCATATTTGCCATTAGTAATTAAACTAAGATGAATGCAGTGGGTTTCAAATTTATATTTTAGAACAACAGGCATTTATTTGGATGTATCTCAGAATTTTCTGTCATGGTTTCAGTGACTTCCACTGGAGAAATTTTTTTTTTTCCCCATGGATGTAGTCAGAAGCACATGGATGCAGATCATATATACTGACCAAAAACATATGTTTGCCCTTTACCTTATTAGCCATTATTTGAATCTTAACCAAATGGATTGTGTAAATTCTAATGGCCATTGCCTCATATTCAAGCTGTAAGCCTCTTGTACATACTGATTGCTCTTCCCTCATTCTCACTCTGGGTGGAACAGGGTAATTTCTATAATCCTCCCCTGACTTTGGTTCTGAATATTTAGATAAATGACACCTAGCCTTGGTTTCAAGGCTCAATGAGGCCCCATAACATCAAAACAGGTATGACCAAATTCTTGAATTTGGTCAGTAGAGTTAATTGAATTTGAGGTGTAAATGTCCTCCATCTTTAGAAAAACTTAAAAAACCTTTAGTTGTGATGGCTGCTGGCAAAAAATTTGGGAATTAGAGACTGTGCCTGTTCATCCCTTCAGCAAAGCATCTTCGTATTGTGAGCCCTGATAATCGCCAAATTCATGCAATTTCTGTAAAGCTTAACCTACAAATTATTCGGTTAATGATTTAGGCTTTATGGGTCTCTTTGAAGAAAATTTTTTGATCCTGAGGTTGTACATCTATTCTCTTACATTTTCTTCTAGTAGTTTTCATGATGTTTTTTTTTTTCTCCCTTCTACGTTTATGTCTTTGGTCTATTTTGGACTTAACTTTTGAATATGCTATGTGGTAGGAATCTAATTTTATATTCTTCCATAGAGAGAGCTAATTTTCCCAGCATTATTTGCTAAATAACTCATTTTCAAATTGACATATACTAAGTTTTCATGTAAATGCTGTGTTTCTGTATTTTTTTTATTAGATTTCCTCATTCTAATAGTTCCAGAACTGTGCTATTATGAACTCTGTGGATTTATTATAGGACTCAACATATGACAGGGAAAGTCTTCCCTTTTTTCCTTCTTTGAAAAATTGATTCTCTGTATTAAACTTCTTCCATGGGGGGAAAAATAATTCACATGTCATTTTTTTATGTACTTCCCTATGATGAGCTACTTGGGAGAAGAGAGCTGTCCCATCACAACCTTAAAATTTCTGCTGACCTCCACTTTGACCTTACCTTGTTTTCTGCTTGCTCTTGATTTTTCTGGCTACCCCCTATTTTGTATTCTTACTGGTAGCTTTCTATTTAGGGTTTGAAATTTGAAATGTCTTGTGATTAGTGGGGTTGTCAATACACTGCGAAGCCTTTAGGCTCAAGGCCCATTTAGTCTGAAGAGAACAGAAAGCTTGAGCAAATGGATATGCTCACAGCCTTTGATTTTTGGAAATTACCTTTGAACCCACAATCAATAGTGTAGACGTCTTCAGTTTGTCCAGTATTGGTGATGGACCGTGTTGGTTTAGCCATAGATCTTGCTTGGCCCTGTCAGACAAATAATAAGCACTTCTAAAAACTTGTCTAAGGCTTAACAGTGTGATTTTTTTTTTTTTTTTTGGAAGTGATGTACGGGTAACAGATTCATGTAAGGATTGAGCCCATAACCTTGGTCTCTTCAAACCCTCCCAATGAGGGAGTTATTTAAAACAAACATGGGGAATGATAGTGCTTGATAACAAAGTAAGTTGATGGGGGTGTTTACTGAACTTCCAGACTACTTGGCCAAAAGTGAAATTTGAACCTGAGCTTTATTGAATTTAATTGAAGGTAAAATGCCCGTTACTTTCTAGTCAGTAATTAGGTTCAGTTGGGGGAACTACTGTATTCTTTTAAAATACAATAAATATTCCATGTCCACTGGGCTGTTGACTTGTTTCTGCACTTTTTCCTATTCCCCAAGGCCCTTCTTGCACTAAGATCTGGGATAGAAACATAGAATGAGTGACCTAGCCCATTTTGACAAACTGAAATTTGTTTGCAACGTGCGGTATTCTCTCTCCTATGCTTTCCAAGTGCTCTTGGAATCCCTTTCCTTCATCACAGATTCATGGCAAAAAGCTTTAGAACTGAATAGCTATTTGACTATGGGTCTCTCTGTATAATTAAAAAATGCATTTCCTTTGAGGATGGCAGATCACTCGAGTGTGAAGCAGTTAGGCCTGCTTTGAACTTAGTCCCAGTGAACTGAGGGCATGATTTGAATTTCAGAGAAGGACAGTTAATTTTGGTGTGGGACATGACAACGTTCCTAATTCCAGCCAAACATCTGACACATGCATGCTGTTCTTAGACTGGACCAGGAAATGTTGGTGGACGTAAGTTCATGCCAAAGCAAGGGGAGAGGAGTGCTGTCTGTGACAGAGATTTGCTGTGAATTTCTGTACAATAAAATGTGTCTGCTTATCTTTGTTTTTGGAACTTCTGAGCTAGGGTTCATCAAGTGACACTTGTCACAACTTCAGCTAATGGCACTTAAAGAATGTGAACGTGGTTCTTAAGAACTATTCCCACTTCAGGATGAAGATAAAGGACATGAAATTATATTTTTAACATGGGCCATTTGCTTCTTAAGAATATTGGTACTGCCACAAGAAGTGAAGCTTACCGCGTTAGAAAAAGAATGAAAGAAATCCATGGCAACTCTGTGATTTTTTTTTTTTTTTTTAGCGTCTCTCCGCGCCGCCCCCCCCCCCCCCCCCCCCCCCGCCCCGGAAAACCTAATGCTGTGTTACCTCTAAATGCAGGTATTTGCTGGAGGGTGGGTTCTCTATTCATACACATCCCGCTGTCCCTTTTTCAGTTTCTTTTCATGGGTGCCCTCACACCATTGAGAGCTGCTCTGGGAGAATTTTTTGTCCCATTTGGACCCATTGTGTCTTCGTTCCTGCTCTACCACTAGCCTCCCAGCTCAGGTAGGAGTACAGAAGAACGTGAGAAAGATTCAGAACTAAATATGTATACTAAACAGAACATGGTAGAAGTCTCTAGGTTGTATGTTACCAAGTCAAAAAGTTATGTTCTTAATAACCATTGCTAGTACCGAGAACTTACTGTGTACCAGACCCTGACTCAGGTGGATCCCATGGACTGTCTCCTCGGCTTCCCAGAGCATCCTAATGAAATCATCCCCATTTTAGAGTTGTGAAACCAGAGGCCTAACTAAAGGAGGGAAGGAGCTGAGATGTGAATTCAAGTGTTCTGTCATCACTTGCCTGTTCTACCATCTTAGAGACATTAACCTCTGAGTTTCTGTGGCCACAGACCACCCCCCCCAACACACACACACAGTTCAGTGTACATGATATTCTGGGCCACAGTCAGTGTAGCTGTTCCCATTGGCTGAACAGATAATCACTTCCTTGGCATGATTTCAAGTGTGGCAGAGGGACCCACCTGCTGGTTATAGCTTGAAATTTTATGATTAGGCTTCAGTGTGTTTTCATTCCTGGAGGAAATCCCTAATCAACAACTACTTGGCAGGTTTGTTCTTCCTGAAGTGTGCTTTTTCTAAGTGGCGTGATTTAGATTATTTGGATGTTGTTATAAGATTTTTTTTATTAAAAATCTTAATTATTTTCCAGTGTATTAGGTCCTTTGAAGGAATGAAGTTATAGCCCCTGGAAAAACCAGGATAAGACTGTATTATGCTGCGGTGAAAATACCCCGATGATCAGTAGTCTGCAGTAACAAAGGTTTGGTTGTAGCTCATGTTATGTGTCCATGTCCATTGTAGGTTATTAGAGACACAAGCCAGAGGGAAAGCATGGGAGGGTCTCACATCAGTGAATTGTTTTTGCTTGTAATACATGTACTTATAGCTTATTGGAGAGAAATAGTCACAGAACTTCAAGTAGCCACAAGGGGACTTTGTCCTGGCAGCCATAGGAAACTAAAACAAACTGGGTGACTTAAGACAACAAAGTTATTCTCACAGATCTGGGCTGGAAATCCCAAATCCAGGTGTTTGGTAGGATTGGCTTCTCTTGAAGGCCTCCATAAGAATCTGTTGCATGCCTCTATGCTAGCTTCTGGTGGTCATCAACCATCCTTGGCATGTCTCTGCCTCTGTTTTCATGTGGGGTTCTTGGCTGTATGAGTCCATCCATGTCAGTCTCAGGATTTCTGTCTTATAAGGAGACCAGTCATTGGATTAGTGCCTGTCTTAATCTGGTCTGACTTCATTTTAACTTAAATCTGCAAAGACCCTTTTTCCAAGTAAAGTCACATTCACAGGTATTAGGGATTAGAATTTGGACATATCTCTTTTGGGGGGGGGGGTCAACCCAACTCACAACAGGGACTGTAAAGCACAGTTGGACCATGAGGTTGGAAAGGAAGAGATGTGGAAACAGATGGTAAAGAGCATGATGATGGCTACATTGCCCTTTGACATTGGAAATGGGAGACCCTTCTTTGCAGAATTTGCTAGGAGTTTAAGAAAGGTTAGCAGCTCCAAGAATTAAGACACGCTTGATTATGAACATAAAGCAAATAGTCTGACCTAGAAAAGAGTGTTCGAATAACAGCTACTATTTGGGAAAGTAGCCTCAAGGATATTTATAGTCTCAGTGGTTTGAGACCCCTGCATATCTTATCTCTGCCACCTCATGGAAGGAAGTGAATCAGCTTTTGTGACCATAGGGATGGACCTACAAACCAAATCCTTCTACCTAACTGGAGCATTTTGTATAGGATGTGAATATTCTCTTGCTGGTGATGGGGACAGAGGATAACCTAAAAATAAGACCTTTGGGTACCAGGGTGTCTCAGGTTGAACATTTACTACAAAGAACATAATTTGGTTACAAACGATGTTTTTTTTGTGTGTGTGTGTGTATAAATTGATGGAAAAGTGCAGGATTGATAGAAAAAGTTGACAATGTATATCTCTGGTTAATAGGTGTTTTTAAAAATTGCTTTGTGTTTAAATTCTGTAGGTTGGGGTGAATTCTGTTTGGATAGATAAGCTGTGGGAAATGCATGCTTAATGTCTCTGGGGTTAAGCAGGCCCCCTCAGAAGCTTGTTTAAAGTATCCATGAGTCAAATCCATGGGATTTGGGTCAAGACTCTAATATAAAGGATGATCCAGGATCCAAAGATCAAAGTAGTAGCAACATCTCAAGAATACTGTGTACCTAACTAGTGAGGTAGGTAGTTGGGTTGTTGAGAGTGCTTGGGATCTGCCAACTGGCAAAATGGTCGCTGAGATGGGGGCATCTGAAAACACCTTTCCCTAAGGGCCATCTCTTATTACAGGATGAATCTGCTTGTAACTGGACCCTTCTCTGTGGCCTTTTGCTGCTTGACTCTATGTCTCTCCATTGCCTGTCTCCTGTAGTTTGGAGGGGTTGGGGGTTGGTGATGATGAGACCCTTCATCAGAATCTCCAATGTCAATATAAAGGGACAAAATATTTCAGGAGTAAAGAGGGTGGAGAATGTGGAAATGAGCGAGAAGGGCTACAGTTGTGGTGTATGAAGAATGGCGTAGATCCAAAGGAAGTCAACGGTCAATGAAAATGAGAGGCCATAAATAGAGTAGAAAGTCCACAAGATGGAGGAGCTGGGTTCTAGGCCAAGCTTTGTCACCAACCACTTAAGGCTCAGGCAAGTCACTCCTCTTCTTTGTTATCAAAACAGACCTTTCCTAAGCTCTTTTCTAGCTAGAACACAGGGTTAAGGACATTTGCAACTTTCTGTTCATCAATATATGTGGTCAGTTGTTCATGGAGAATAAGGAGTTTTCAACATTAGGGGGAAGGCTTTCATAAAACCGCCAAGTGTTCATAAGAGGGTTATCTCAGGTTTGGTATCAGAACTATACCAGGAACATAAAAAAAGTACACTAAATATTTATTGAGTATAATCATAAGTCTTTGTTGATACTGTTCTGTTCTCTGTGCATTTAATTTTCATACAGTCCTAGAGGGAAAAAAAAAACCCACAGAAGGTTAAAATAATTGCCCAAAGTAACACAACTAATGGAAGGCATCCTGATTGTTGAGTCTTTGCTTCTAACCCCTGCATCATAATGCCACCCTGGATGAATACATAGACATCAGGTGGGGAGTAAAGCCAGGGCTCTATAATGGCCTGAGACCTTGCTTACATCTATGTGTCCATTCATTGACTGAACATTGACTTTGCACTTACTGAATGCCGGGCATTGTTCCAGATACTAAGGATAGAATTGTGATCAGAAGTCCAGTTCCTGCCTTGAGTGTCCTCAGTGTAGTAGAACAACGTAGGGAGTTCAGCTGCATTTAGACAGAAATGCTGCTAAAGGACCAGGTAGTTAAGAACATGTGTGTAGGGAGGTCAACCTAGAAGAAATAACACTCAAACTATAACTTAAAAGCTGAATACCAGGTGAAAGTAGAAGGCAGTAGGTGAAGAAGAATGTTCCTAGCAGAAAAAAACCAGTGTGAAGAATCCAGAGCTTGCTCTTCAACTTTGGACTGGCGCTGACGGGGCTGCTTTCAGCATCACTTGAGATTCTGACTTGGTAGGTGTGGCTTGGGGGCTGGGTGTTTATAGTGCAGAGTGGTGTGAATGCCAGGCTGGTTTTGAACCTTGAATTTTGGGTGGTTTTCACTCTAGGAGTCTCATAGGCAGGCGGGGTGGTCGTGAGGCCCCTGCTGGAGAACCTGAAACATTTTGGAAGAGGGCAGGAAGAGAGCCTGGTTGGATATGAAAGATGACCATTTCCGAGGGAGCCTCCTGCCCTGGTGGACTTGGCTGGTGTCTGAGACAGACAGACCAGCTGTACTTTCTGGGGAGCAGTCAGGGAGAGGCTGGGGCTAGCTGGGGGCATAAGTTCGAGGAGATGCTGAAGTGACATGGTGGGACCGGTTTCCCTCTCATTAAACTGTATTTTGGGGAATATCTAATTCTCAAGGACTTGTGGCAGATATACGTCATGGGATGAATAAGATTCACTTCATGAATTTTTGTGCCTTCCTCGTGAACCATGTGATAAATGTGTTAGTAATGCAATGGCATTTGTAGATACTTCGTATCAACTTCTTAGGCCAAATGCTGTGGTGGAATATCCCCTTTCTGTCTGTAAATAACCATAAAGAATATAAACAGGATCACTTTTCCATGGTATCAGTGACCTATCTCTGCTGTTTTCTAGAAAAAAAGAATTCACTGTTCAATGTAGTGGGAAAAAATACCTGAAGTTACACAGTATTTGAGTTACTTTCAGAGTACTCATGGGAGAAATTCTTGTTTTTAAGAAATTGTAAATATTCTCTTGTATTACAGAATTTTTCTAATACATAAAAGATAAAAAATGATCATCTATATATACACTATTTTTTTTTAAAGATTTATTTGACAGAGAGAGACACAGTGAGAGAGGGAACACAAGCAGGGGGAGTGGAAGAGGGAGAAGCAGGCTTCCCGCCGAGCAGGGAGCCTGATGTGGGGCTCGATCCCAGGACCCTGGGATCATGACCTGAACCAAAGGCAGACACTTAATGACTGAGCCACCCAGGCGTCCCTATATATACACTATTAACTTAAACTGTTCCCTACTCCGTTTCCTTCTCCTTACTTTGTAATCACCTCCCCACCACCCATAGGACTTCTTATTGAACTTGGTGTTGAATTTCCATTGTTTTTCAATTTAAATGTTTTAAATATCCACCTATATGTTTTAGGGTTATATACCTACATAGAAAATAACATATAGGGCATTTAAAAAAAATTTTAGGTATATCCTAAAAACACAGAGTAATTTGGACATTTTAAAACATTTAAATCCTAGCTTCCTATATGTATCTTTCCAGAACATTCTTGCCCAGTGTTACATTTTGAAGATGACTGTTGATTAAATATATATATATATATATATATATATCACTCCTTCATTTTCATTGCTTTATAGTATTTCACTATAGAAAAAGACCATGATTTATTTATTCATTCTCCTGTTGATAGACATTTAAATTGGAAACAATCTAAATGTCAAGTTCTTTGACTAATCATACATATAATTTAAATTATTCAGTCTTTGCTATTTATAGCTGTCTCCTTCCATTTTCAGGGATCTTCTAAGTTATACAACCATTATTTCTGAAAGAAAATGAAAGAGAAAACATTTCAATAACAATTTTGCTGTGTGAATCCAGTTACAGCTTGAAAAATGGGTGCCTAAAATTAGAACTAATGATGACTTTCTAAATGGAGAGTAGTTGGTTAACCATAATAAAGCTGAAGCTCTGATTTTATTCCATAATCCAGTACTTTCTTGCTCCAGTGAGTTTATTGAAGGGGCCAAATGAATTGGTAGCTATCTGCAGGAAAATATTTTCATATCCACTTCTTTAGGACGGCTCGGCAGGTTCACCTTTAAAAGAATGACTTATTGTAAGAAAAGGTCACCCAATCAGATCCTGTCACACTCTTGGCCTTTTCAGTGTCAAATTCTGAATTTTAAAAAGCCCTTGTTTTTAGCCATTCCTAATTTCCGGAGAGTCATAAAGATATTTGTTTCATGAGCTTGAAGGTAGATGTCAATATGGCCTAATCACTGTGGTGTATGTGGAACTAGGATCCTCTCCCCCCAAATACCTCCCACACCCGTTATCATTGATGTTTCCAGTGTTTTCACCAGAAGACATATTCTTTCTGCTGTATGACTAAAATAATGCTTATTAAATTTGAGTGACACAAAGCTTAGAAAATGACTCGGAAGCTAGATGACAGAGCTGGTAATTTAATACACTTGAAGGAGAAATCCAAATCAACAAAATAAAATTGAACTCTAGAATGAATGGAAAAATTAAAAGAATCAATGAAAAGGCAGTAGATTGGGTCAAGTATATTTGGCAAATTTCCATGTGGGAAAAACATGTCGGGATTTTAGATTACACTAGTGTTCTAATGTGAGTCAACAGTTCAATTATGTGGGGAAAAGGAAAAAGTAAACTGACGGCTGCATTAATAGAAGTATAATTCCACAGCCAAGGGAGATAATGGCCTATTCTACTCAGGGACTGGTCAGACCACAGCTGCAGACTTGTTTGCAGTTCCAGGACATGAATTTTCATTGGCGCATTGATGAACTAGAAGTCTGGAACCTGACCAGAGTAGTGCAGGGTTTGGAAATAGTGCCATTGAAGAATTTCTGTGAAAGTTTCTTCATAATTGCCTATGGTTCTAGTGTTATGATCTGCCAGTTGACACAGAATACATTAGACAGATGGAAGCACTGCAAATTGTAACTTATTCTCTTCATATAATACATAAATTATTTTTGAATAGACCTCATCATGACCACTGCAGACAGGACAAATCATAAATAGGAAGATGGAAAAAAGGAATCAATTTAATATATTCTCTAACCTGTTGATAGATACAGAGTAATTATCAGTATGTGGAAGAAAATCACAATTTAGGAGTGTGTGTATACATATACACACACACACACATACATGCTTTGAAGAGAAAAGTGAAAACCCTTAAGTCAGAGTAAAAATTCTTCAGCTTCCAAGCAGGTTTTGAGGTCCTTCTCTAGAACTACAATATAAATAATATTGGGAGGGGTGATGGACTCCAGGTTCGCACACGTGACTCCTCCCTGTCATGAAGAGTGGACAGTCTATTCAAGGAGGAGATGAACGTGTCCTCTCTATGTAGGAAAGGGAAAAAAAAAATCATGGAGGGGTAAAGATTACATAGCATGAGTGAATTGCTTTAGAGGCCTCCTTACAAACATGTTTTAGGAAGAAAATTAGTCAAAGGAAAAGACATTAAAATCATTATTGATAGTAATTATGCTTAAATGCATAAGAAAGGGTGTTTGTTAACTTTAAAAGGAATTTGGGAGCAGACTTTAAAAAGATTCAAGATTCTAGTGAAGTAGAATGTCTTGGGGTTTTAAAAACCTAACATGGGGCTCCTGGGTGGCTCAATCGGTTAAGCGTCCCACTCCTGATCTCAGCTCAGGTCTTGATCTCAGGGTCGTGAGTTCAAGCCCTGTGTTGGGCTCGATGTTGGGCGTGGAGCCTCCTTAAACCACCACCTCCACCACCAAAACCTAAGGTCAGTCTCCAGTTAGGGAGACCATTTATAGAACACTATGCTGAGGTCTCCTTAGTGGAATTTGTCTCAACTGGTTTTCTAGAATGGGAATTGCTAATTCTCACTGTTAAACTTTGGTGATGCCTGGGGAGATGTACATTTCTGTTAAGCTTTATGGTGGGGGTTTCATCTTCTCCACCTGATAACCTCTGATCGACTGAGCCTTCCAAAGAGTACAAGGTCTTGATATTGAACACCTGTAGCTTTATAATTTTCCTCAAGTCAAATACTGCTGTAGATTTTATTTTGATTCTAGGGTACTAGACAGACTGTTTCAGAGCCATCATAATACTGATAAAAGATGTATTTCTATATTCATATTACTTTTTTCTCCACTCTGAAGTTCTCCTGTTGGAGCAGGCAATCTTCAAAGTAACAAAGCCTTTTCTGGCTTTTATATAAAGCCAGTTGATATTCTCAAATGTATAATGTACCTGAAGGCTGAGAAGGTGGGGTTTAAAAAAATAGAATATTTACTTGTGATCTCCTATATCGGCTAACCTAACTGATCTTCAGTAGCTTTTTGAAGGAAATGTCACAAAAGAGAAATATAAAACTTACCATTCGTTCTGATTACTGAGATGGAGTTCAAGGGCCTTAAAAAAAAAATGACATTCTCCTTATTTCTGCCCTAATGGTATCAGGGATTTAAAAGTTAAACACACTGCAAAAAAAAAAAAAAAAAGTAAAACACACTGCAGTGAGTCAGGGTGATGGTAATTCAAATAAATGTTTGTGATGATTCAGAGATTACCCAGAAAAGGGTTTGCGGCTTATTAACAAATCATTGCTACACTTCATCAAGTCTCTGTATTCATTAGGCAAATTTGTCTGTTACTTGTGATTGAATATCTTAGGGCAGCAAAATTCTCTACTGCTTTCTTTGGGGTAGTTGATGTTGTACTAAGCACTTTCACAAACAGTATAGTTCACTTAATCCTCAAAATAATCAAGAAAACGTTTTGTCATTTTTGCAGATAGAAACTTGTTCAAATTCTTCAGTTAACATGGTATCACTTGGATAGGTGACCAGTTTTGAGTTGACAGCAGCTTAATTTTGAACACTTTCCAAAACTACAACTTTTTTCTCCTTCTCCCGTTTTATATTTTTGATGTCACATTTACGTTTTTATGCACCCCTTAATTATTGCAGGTTTTATTAATTGTACTATTGGTGTCTTTTAGCAGTTGTGCTAGCTTTATAAGTGATCCTCTGCTCTTACTGCATATTTACCTTTTCCAACGAGATTTTTACTTTCATATTTGTTGCTGTTGTTAATTAGTGCCAATTCTTTTCAGTTGAGAGAAGTCCCCCTTGACATTTCTTGTAGGGCCAATTTAGTGGCAATAAATTCCTTTGGTTTTTGCCTATCTGGACAGCTCTTCATCTCTCCAATTCCGGATGATACCCTTGTTGGCTTGGACCTGCTTTTCTTTTAGCACTTGGAACACGTGATGCCACACTCCTGTGGCTTGCAGAGTTTCTGCTGAAAAATCTGCTGATAGCCTTATGGGGTTTCCTCTCGTGTAAATTCTTCTCTTGCTGCTTGTAATTCTCTGTATCTTGAACTTGTGTCATTGTAATGATAACGTGCCTTGGATTCATGTCATGTGGAATTGTTTGTTTCCTTGACCTGGATGCCTGTTGCTTCCCCAGGTTAGGGAAGTTTGCAGTCATTATTTCTTCAAAAATCTTCTGGCCCAGTCTTCTCCTTCTGGGACTGTTAGAATGGGAATGTTGGTCTGCTTGGTGTTCCAAAGGTCCCTTAAGTTACTTTAATTTAAATTTTTCTTTTTGTTGCTTTGTCTGTGCAGGTTCTATTTTGTCTTCCACTTTGCTGATCAGATTTTCTGCTTCATCTAGTCAGTTGTTGAACCCCTCTACTGTATTTTTCACTTCAGTTCTCACTTCTGTTAGGAACTTAGATTTTTTTTTTTTAAATCTATTTGAGGATTTCATGGTGCTCATCAGTTCTTCTCCGAAGTTTGAACATTTTTATGACCATTACTTTGGTTTGTGTGTGTGTGTGTGTTCACTTGTTTTGAGTATAGTTGATAGTGTTACATTAGTTTCAGGTGTACAACTTGGTGATTTCATAAGTTTCTACCTGATGCTAGGTTCACAGGTATAGCTACCATCTGTCCTGTTACATTGCTATTTCAATATCATTGACTGGATTCCTTATGTTTTTATTTTTTTAAAGATTTTATTATTTGACAGAGAGCGAGCACGAGAGTGCACAAGCAGGGGGAGCAGCAGACAGAGGGAGAGGCAGACTCCCTGCAGAGCAGGAAGCCCGACATGGGGCTCAATCCCAGAACCCCAGAATCATGACCTGAGCCGAAGGCAGACACTTAATGACTGAGCTACCCAGACACCCCTGTTCTTTTTATTCTTATGAACAACTCATTCCGTAACTAGAGGCCTGTGTCTCTCTCTCCCCTTAACCCATTTGCCCAACCACCCATCTCTTTCCCCTCTGGCAACCATTGGTTCTCTGTATTTATACTTCTGATTCGCTTTGTTTTCTTAAGATTCCATTTAGGAGTAGAGTCATATGGTATTTGTCTTTCTCTGACTTATTAGCACAATACCCTCTGGGTCCATCCATGTTGTCACAAATGGCACAATCTCCTCCTTTTTTTAGTGGCTGTATAATTTTCCATTATACATAAAGTTTTCCATATTCATTTATCTATTGATGGACACTTAGGTTTCTTCCATGTCTTGACTATAGTAAATAATGCTCCAATAAACACAGGGATGGATGTACTGCTTTGAGTTAGTGTTTTCGTTTCCCCTGGATAAATACCAGTCGTGGAATTATTGCATCATATGGTAATTCTATGGGGTTTCTTCTGTGTAAGTTCTTTTAACTTCTTGTGGAACCTTCATACTGTTTACCACAGTGGCTGGACCAATTGACATTCCCACCAACAGTGCATGAGGGTTCCTTTTTCTCCACATTCTCACCAACATTTGCGTCTTGTCTTGATTTTAGCCATTCTCACTGTTGTGAGGTGATAATGTGGTTTTGATTTGCATTTCCCTGATGATTAGTGATGTTGAGCATCTTTTTATATGTCTTTCGGCCATCTGTTGCCCATTTTTAATCAGATTGTGGGGGTTTTTGTGTGGTGTTGTGTAAGTTATTTATATAATTTGGCTACTAACCCTTTATCGGATATATCATTTGCAAATATCTTCTCCCATTCAGTAGGTTGTCTTTTTGTTTTGTTGGTTTCCTTTACTGGGCAAAAGCTTTATTCTGATGTAGTAACAATAGTTCATTTTTGCTCTTTTTTTTTTTTCTTTCCCCTGTCTTAGGAGACATATCTAGAAAGATGATGCTATGGTCGATGTCAGAGAAATTACTTTGTTTTCTTCTAGGATTATGATTTCAGGCCTCACATTTCGGTCTGTAATTCATTTTGAGTTTAGTTTGTGTATGGTGTTCAAAAGTAGTCTGAGTACAGGTAGTTTTCCAATTTTCCCAGCACCATTTGTTGAAGAGACTGTCTTTTTCCCATTGCTTATTCTTGGATCCTTTGCTGTAGATTAATTGGCCATATAAATATGGGTTTACTTATTGTGTCTCTATTCTGTTCATTGAACTATGTGTCTGTTTTTGTGCCAGTACCATACTGTTTTGACTACTGCAGCCTTTAGTATATCTTGAAATCTAGAATTTTGATACTTCTAGCTTCATTCTTCTTCCTCAGGATTGCTTTAGCTCTTTGGGGTCTTCTCTGGTTCCATACAAATGTTTAGTATTTGTTTTAGTTTTGTGAAAAAATGCTGTTGGTATTTTGATAGGGATTGCATTGAATCTGTAGATGGCTTTGGGTAATACAGATACTTTAACAATATTAATTCTTTCAATCTATGAACACAGAATATCTTTCCATTTGTGTCACCTTCAATTTCTTTCATCAGTGTTTTATAGTTTTCAGAGTTGAGGTCTTTCACCTCCTTGGTCAAGTTCATTTCTAAATATTTTCTTTTTGGTGCAATTGTAAATTGTTTTTAAAAATTTCTCTTTGAGGGCTAGTATCCAAAATCTATAAAGAACTCATCAAACTCAACACCCAAAGAACAAAGAATCCAATCAAGAAATGGGCAGAAGACATGAACACACATTTTTCCAAAGAAGACATCCAAATGGCCAACAGACACATGAAAAAGTGTTCAATATTGCTCGGCATCAGGGAAATCCAAATCAAAACCTCAATGAGATACCACCTCACACCAGTCAGAATGGCTAAAATGAACAAGTCAGGAAATGACAGATGTTGGCGGGGATGCGGAGAAAGGGGAACCCTCCTACACTGTTGGTGGGAATGCAAGCTGGTGCAGCCACTCTGGAAAACAGTATGGAGGTTCCTCAAAAAGTTGAAAATAGAGCTACCATATGATCCAGCAATTGCACTACTGGGTATTTACCCCAAAGATACAAAAGTAGGGATCCGAAAGGGTACGTGCATCTCGATGTTTATAGCAGCAATGTCCACAATAGCCAAACTGTGGAAAGAGCCAAGATGTCCATCGACAGATGAATGGATAAAGAAGATGTGGTATATATATACAATGGAATATTATGCAGCCATCAAAAGGAATGAGATCTTGCCATTTGCAACGACGTGGATGGAACTGGAGGGTATTATGCTGAGCGAAATAAGTCAAACAGAGAAAGACATGTATCATATGACCTCACTGATATGAGGAATCCTTAATCTCAGGAAACAAACTGAGGGTTGCTGGAGTGGGGGTTGGGGTGGGAGGGATGGGGTGACTGGGTGATGGACACTGGGGAGGGTATGTGCTCTGGTAAGCGCTGTGAACTGTGCAAGACTGTTGAATCTCAGATCTGTACCTCTGAAACAAATAATGCAATATATGTTAAGAAAGAAAAAAAGAAGAAGAAGAATGTAGCAGGAGGGGAAGAATGAAGGGGGGGAAATCGGAGGGGGAGAAGAACCATGAGAGACGATGGACTCTGAAAAACAAACTGAGGGTTCTAGAGGGGAGGGGGGTGGAAGGATGGGTTAGCCTGGTGATGGGTATTGGGGAGGGCACGTTCTGCATGGAGCACTGGGTGTTATGCACAAACAATGAATCATGGAACACTATATCTAAAACTAATGATGTAATGTATGGGGATTAACATAACAATAAAAAAATGTAAAAAAAAAATTTCTCTTTGAAACATTGTTAATGTACAGGAATGGTACTGATTTCTGAGTGCTAATTCTATATCTTGCCACTTTGCTGAATTCGCTTCTTCCAGTTTTTTGGTGGAGTCTTTAGGGTTTTCTATATAGACTATTGTGTCATCATCTGCAAATAGTGACAATTTAACTTCTTTACCAATATGGATGCCTCTTACTTCTTTTCCTTGTTTGATTTGCTGTGGCTAGGACTTCAAGTACTATGTTGAATAAAAGTGGCAAGAGTGGACATCCTTGTCTTGTTTCTGGCCTTCCAGGGAAAGCTCTGTTTTTCACCACTGAGGATGTTAGCTATGGATTTTTCATGCACGGCCTTCATTGCGTTGAGGTATGTTCTCTCTATCCCTATTTTATTCAGAGTTTTTATTAGGAATGGATGTATTTGCAAATATCCAACCACACTTGTATCCCAGGAATAAATCCCACCTGATCATGGTGAAAGATCTTTTTAACATATTGTTGGATTTGGTTTGTTAATTCTTGAGGATTTTTGCATCTATATATGTCAAGGATATTGGTCTATAGTTCTCCTTTTTTAGTGGCATCTTTGTCTGGTTTTGGTATCAGGGTAATGCTGGCATCATAGAAAGTATTTGAAAGCTTTCCTTCTATTTTTTTGAATGGTTTGAGGAGAATAGGTATTAAGTGTTCTTTAAATGTCTGGTAGAATTCACCTGTGAATCCATCTGGTCCTGGACTTTTATTTTTTGGGAGGGTTTTGGTTACCAATAAAATGGAGTTATTTGCAACTGGTCTGAGATTTTCTATTTCTTCCTGGTTCAGTTTTAGAAGATTGTAGGTTTCCAGGAATTTATCGATTTCTTCTAAGTTACCCAGTTTGTTTGCTTATTTTTTATAGTAATAGAAGCATTTGTATTTCTGTAGTGTTAGTTGTTACTTGCCCTCTCATTTCTGATGTTGTTTATTTGCGTCCTTTCAAAAAACCAGCTCTTGGTTTCATTGTTTTGGTTTTTTGTCTCTACATCATTTATTTCTGCTCTGATCTTTATTTCCTTTGACTCACCTTGGGTTTTGTTTGTTCTTTTTTTTTTTTCCTAGTTACTTTAGGTGTGGTTAGATAGTTTGAGGTTTTTGTTAAGGTAGGCCTGCATTGCTCTATCTTCCCCTTTTAAAACTGCTTTCTCAGTGTCCCAGAGAATTTGGACTGTTACTTTCCTTTTCATTTGTCTCCATGTATTTTTTTTTCTTTGATTTCTTCATTGACCCTCTGGTTGTTTAGTATCATACTGTTTGGTCTCTAGATGTTGGTGCTTTTTTTCCAGGCTTTTTTCCTTGTGGTTTCTAGTTTCATAGTGTTGTGGTCAGAAAAGATGCATGGCATTATTTCAGTCTTCTTAAGACATAAAACAAGCCTCAATAAATTTAATATGTGATCTCTTCTGAAGAATGTTTCATGTGCCCTAAAGAGTGTGTATTCTGTTTTTGGATAGAATGTTCTGATATGTTATGTCCACCTGGTCCATTGTGTCCTTCAAAGATTGTTTCCTTACTGATAACTCTTTCTGGATGATTTATCCATCGATGTGAATGGAGTGTTAAAGTCCCATGTTCTATTACCATCAATTTCTCTCTTAATGTTCATTAATATTTGATTTATGTATTTAGGTGATCCAGGGTTGGGTGTGTAGATACTTAAAATGTGATATCCTCTTGTTGGATTGATCATTTTATCATTATGTAACGCCCTTCATTGTCTTTCATTACAGTCTTTGTTTTAAAATCTATCTTTTTTTTTTTTTTTAAAGATTTTATTTATTTATTTGAGAGGGAGAGAATGAGAGAGAGCACATGAGAGCGGGGAGGGTCAGAGGGAGAAGCAGACTCCCTGCCGAGCAGGGAGCCCGATGCGGGACTCGATCCAAGGACTCCAGGATCATGACCTGAGCCGAAGGCAGTCGCTTAACCAACTGAGCCACCCAGGCGCCCCAGTTTTAAAATCTATCTTGTCTAAGTATTGCAACTCTAGCTTTTTTTTTTCCACTTCCATTTGCATGGTGAATGTTTTTCCATCCCTTCACTTTCAGTTTGTATGCATCTTTAGATCTAAGGTGAGTCTCTTGTAGGCAGCATATAGATGTCTTTTTTTTTTTCTTTTTAATCCATTCTGCCACTCCATGCCTTTTGATTGGAGCATTTAGGCCATTTACATTTAAAGTAATTATTGACAGGTATATACTTGTTTTTTTAAGAATTTGTTTTCTGGCTGTTTTTGTAGTTCTTCCTTTTTGCTCTCTTTGTGATAGATGAGTATTCATTGGGTTTTATTTGGCTTTCTCTTTAATTTTTGAGTATTTACCATAGATTTGGGGTGTGTAGTTACTGTGAGGTTCATATATAATATCCTAAGTAAATAATCCATATTAACTTGGTTATTTAAGTTCAAATCTGTTCTGACTAGAAAAAGAAGAAATCCTTCTTTTTCCCCTTCTTTCCTCTTGACTCCCTTCTCCACATTTTATGTATATGTTGTCATATTTTACATCTTCGGTTTATTTTACATCATGGTTTTCTTATGTCTAATTATGGCCATTTCTTTTCTACTTAAAGAAGTCCCTTTAACATTTCTTGTAAGGCTGGTTTAGTGGTGATAAACTCCTTTATCTTTTGTTTGTCTGGAAAATGTTTATGCTTGAGATTCGAGGGAGAGATAATCTTATTGGGTAGAATATTCTTGGTTGTAGGTTTTTTCCTTTCAGCACTTTGAATATACCCTGCCATTCTCTTATGGCTTGGAAAGTTTGTGCTGAAAAATCAGCTGATAGCTTTATAGGTTTTTCCTCATAGGTAACTTTTTTGTTGCTGTTTTTCTCTTGATGCTTTTAAGGTTCTATATTTTTCTTTAACCTTTGACATTTTAGGGGTGCCTGGGTGGCTCAGTCATTAAGCATCTGCCTTTGGCTCATGATCCCAGGGTCTTGGGATCAAGCCCTACATTGGGCTCCCTGCTGGCAGGAAGCCTGCTTCTCCCTCTCCCATCCCCCCCCCCCCGCTTGTGTTCCCTCTCTCTCTGTCTCTCTGTCAAAAAAATAAAATCTTAAAAAAAGAAAAAACCTTGACATTTTAATTACGTGCCATGGTGTGGACTTCCTTGGATTCATCTTGTTTGGAACTCTGTTTCTTGGACTTGGATGTCTATTTCCTTCCCTTGGTTAGGGAAGTTGTCAGTTATTATTCAATTAAGTTTTCTTTGACTTTTTCTGGAACCTATAATGGGAATGTGTGCTTGATGTTTTCCAAGAGATCTCTTAATTTATCCTGATCCTAAAAAAATTGTTTACTCTTTTTGCTATTCAGCTTCTGTGTTTTCCATTACCCTGTCTTCCAGATTGCTGATACATTCTTCTGCATCCTGTAATCTGCGGTTGATTCCCTCTAGTGTTTTTTAAGTTACATTTAACTCTGCTTGGTTGTTTTCAATATTTTAATATTTTCTATTTACTGAAGGTCTCATTGAGTTCTTCTGTTTTCAAGCCTAGTGATCTTCATGATCATTACTTCAAATTCTTTATCAGGCATATTATGTCTGTTCCATGTAGCTCTGTTTCTGAAGTTTTTTTTCCCCTCATTCTTCTGGAGTATATTCTTTTATCTTCCCATTTTGCTTGACTTCCTGTGTGTGTTTCTGTGGATTAGGCAAGATGGCTACTTCTCCTAAGCTTGAAATAGTGGTCTTGTGAATGGTGTCCTGTATGTCTTGTGAATGGTCTTGTGAATAGTGTCTTGTGAATAGTGTGTGTGCTTGGTGACTTGCTGGCTGGCTGGAGCCATGGCTTCCTATGCTAGTTTTTCTTTTAAGCTGTGGCTTTTTAGTGAAAGAAAAAAAAAAAGTATAAGAAAGGAAAAAATAAAAACAAAAACAGGAGAAAATAAATCTTTAAAAGTAAAAAAAAAAAAGTAAAACAAACCCCCACAAAACCATGGCTGCTGGTTTTTGGTGCCCCAGCATCTTAGGGCAGCTGGTATGGGCTTGAGGACCCTGAGATTGCTGAGGTTGCAAGTTCCCTGTGAGGACCAGACCTACCAGTTAGGGAGTCTAGACCCATTCATTATGGTGCTGGGACCCTCCAGTTATGGCATCCAAACTTGTCCCTTATGGCATCCAGACTCTGCTCTGGTCTGGGCTTTTAAGGTGGTTGGGGGGGAGAGCGTTCCCATAGCCCTTGACCCTTTTAAACCCTGGCCTCTTTTCTGTGCTCTGGCATGACTATGGCTGGTGTAGGCCTGGGCACCCTGAGCTTGCTGAAGTAGCCAGCTTGCTGAGATGACCAGACTCACCTGTTGTGGAGTCTGGATCCTGCTCCAGTCTAGGTGTTTAAGATGGGGTGTGAATGTAAACTGGTGTTCTCCAGTCCCTCTGACCTGGAGAGCTTTCCTGCAGCTCCTGCACCATTTGGCAGAATTCTAGTGTTGACTGTTTTATGTGCTAGTTATCTTTTTATCTTCTTAAACTATAGTGTTTTTTTGTTGTTGTTATTGGTTCATTTGTTTGTTTGTTTTTGCTCAAGGACAGAGGGATTGTTTTTCAGTCCCTTAGTACTACCCTCCCCACCACCATCTGCAGTGTTGGGGATGGGGCTTCCCCTTTTACTGTATTTCTGTGTCTCTTGCTGTTCTATCTTTGGTTTAGTCATCTTTGTTCTTCAGGAGGAATTGTTCTCTTAGTTTGGTGTGTTCCATGGAGGAGGTGAGTTCAGAGTCTTCCTAAGACACCAATTTGAACTAGAACCACCTGATGATGACTTTGAACTCTTAATCAGGTAGATGGCTAATCTTCATTTAATGTCTTTTTCTGATGTCTTGTTCTTCATTTGGACTGTATTCCTCTGTCTCCTCATTTTGCTGGACTCTTCTGTGTTTCTGTGTGTTAGGTAAATCAACTGCCTCTCCCAATCATGGGGTGGCCTTGTGTACAACCTGTTATGTGAAGAACGGAATTGTAGTCTCTTCTGACTGCTAGATCTAGGTGCTCAAGGGTGTCCTCTGTGTGCCCATCTGCAATATGGTCCAGGCCCTTTTCAAACTGGCATTTTTGTGCTGAGTTCTAGGGGAGTGAGTCTGTGCATAAGTCCTTAAGGAGTATTTTTTCCTTTCCCTACAGATCTGTGGTTTTCCTGCATCTAATCTCCATTGTTTTTCAAAGCCCAGCATTTAGAGTTTGTGTCTCTCATGCAGGATCTAAGGGTTGGGGTGTCCGATTGTCTGATGTGACCTACAAATCCTCACTCCTTAGGGAAAAGTTGAGTATTTTTGAGTGAGATTCCTCTCAATTGTGAATCATTGCACCTGGGTGTTTTGTTTTGTTTTGGTGAGATGATGTCTGTGCCTCTCCTGTCAGAATGCTGTCCTTTCCTTTGTCATAGAGGCTCCGTTTATACAGTTTCTTAGTCTTTTCCAGAGGAAATTATTCCCTATGTAGTTGCATATATGTTGTATCTATGGGAGAGAGGGAGTTCAGGATCTTCCTACACTGACCTCTTTGAACCCAAATCCCATATAAATTTGTTAAAATCCAGTTCCAAGCTAATCCCACAAGGTTCTTCTGTGCTTTTTTTCCTTTCTGTATTTGAATATTCTTTCTTCTATGTGAATGTCTTAGCTCCCAATAATATCCACACATTTATTTATTGTTAAATATACACATAAAATCCAGAATTCTTGCCCAATACCCTTGTGAAAAACAACCTACTAAAAAGTTCAAGATTGGTTTGAATACTCTCCCCACACCTACACTGAAGGTATGTAGTAAACACTGTGATGAAAAGCTCCTTGGACTAGTTTTTCCTCTTCAGTAGCATTGTTTTGAAGTAAAATTTGGTACATTCCTTTGCATTCAATTCCAAGATTTTCCTTATTCTTTTTTTTTTTTTTTAAAGATTTTTTTATTTATTTATTTGAGAGAGAATGAGAGACAGAGAGCATGAGAGGGAGGAGGGTCAGAGGGAGAAGCAGACTCCCCACTGAGCAGGGAGCCCGATGCGGGACTCGATCCCGGGACTCCAGGATCATGACCTGAGCCGAAGGCAGTCGCTTAACCAACTGAGCCACCCAGGCGCCCCCCAAGATTTTCCTTATTCTTGGTTTAATTTTATATTCTACATCTGTAGGACATTAATATGCTTACAGAAGTCAAAATCCTACAAAAAAATGATACCCTATAACTTCTCTTGCACTAACCCTAACTCTAAGCCTCTATAGGAAATAAGTTTATTCTCTGGTTGATTCTTGTTTTCTTTTGAAAAATAGATATATCTTCTTTTGCTTTTTTTCTTACACAAAAGGTAGAATGCCATAGATACTACTTTAAAAAAATTTTATGGACTTAGAAATAGGCATTTAAGAACTTAGTGTGTTTTCATAGCTTGATAGCTCATTTGTCACTAAATATTTCATTACATGAATTTTTAAAATTTACCTATTAAAAGAGAACTTGATTGTTTCCAATTCATAGTAATTGAATATTGCTGTGAATGTCAATGTATAGGTTTTTATACGGACATAGTTTTCAACTCCTTTGGTTAAAAATACCTGGGATTGCATTGCTGTATTGTATAAGCCCATCTTTAGCTTTGTAAGAAACTTTGTAAGAACGTTTTTGCATTTCCATCGGCAATGAATGGGAGGAGTTCCACATCTGTGCCTTTTCCCTAAACACGTCTTGGAAACCATTCCATATCAATTCATGGAGCTTACTCTGTTTTACAGACACATAGCACTCAATTGTGTGGATGTCTCAGTTGATTCCACCAATCTTCTAAATTTGGTCTTATTAGTAGTTTCCAGTGCTTCTGCAATGATAAATGCTGCAATGAATAACCTTGTGCACTTGTGTTTTCATACTTTTGGAGGTGTAGCTTCAGGATAAGGATTGCTGAAGGGAAGAGGAAAAGGATAAGTGTTTTTCTTTTGATATCACCAGGTTCCTCCATAAATTTGGGCCCACTTTCCATTACAGCTAGCAATATTTGAATGTGCCTGTTTCCACAGCCTTGCCAACATATCTGATGGATGAGAAGTAGTGTTGGAGCATAGTGTTAATTTGCATTTTTCTTATGGGTAAAGTTGTTTATCTTTTCATATGCTTAAGGTCTATTTTTGTAAAGATTTTATTTATGAGAGAGAGAGAGGGTGTGTGCTCAAGAGAGCAAATGAGGGGAGGGCAGAGGGAGAGGGACAGAGAGTCTTAAGCAGGCTCCATGCTTAGCACAGAGCACAGTGTGGGGCTCGATCCCATGATCCTGAGATCATGATTTGAGCCGAAATCAAGAGTTGAATGCTTAACCGACTGAACCACCCAAGCTCCCCACCATTCCTGTTGAAAATGGGTTTTATTAGATGTAGGTGTTTAATTTTGCCAAAGACTTTCACAATCAAATATTATATTTCAGGTATTGCTTTTTCTTTAGCTCTAGAATTTCCATTGGTTACTTCTATAGTTTTCATATCTGTTTTGAAATCCCTCTTCTTTTTAACTCAAACTGAGAGCTTCATAGGAATGATCAAGGTGTATACTATGCTCCTGAATTAATGTGAGAAGCAGCTGCTGAAGTCTCTAGTCAGCTCTTTCAGCTTTCTAGATATTTCCCCCCTGGGTTGTGTGGAGTCTTGCCTTGAACATGTGCAGTTAGGAGGCATCAAAACATTTTGAGAGAATTATATGCAGATTTTGGGACTCCCTACTTTGTGGCTCCCTTCCTTCAGGGAGTGTCTTCCTTGATTTATAGTTTTTCTGGTCACCCCAGACTCTGACATCTGATCCTTCAGTCCATTAAGATTTTTTTTTCCTAGCCCTTGCTCTGGAAAGAACAGATAGCGCTCTCAGAAGAATGGCTGTATACATGTCGATCTCATTCAATGTCCTTTGCATCTTTCAAGGGATGGATTATTTCTAGTTTTATCTACTTTTGGTCATTCTATAACCAAAGGTACACACATTCAAAAATATTTAAATATTTTGCCTGGAATTTTTTTATTGGCATGATACAGTACAGTCTGATACGGACAACTGTGCCATTACCTGGATTCAGAAGTCTGATAGGAGAAAGGAGTTTGATTCTTTTCTTGGTATTTTCAAAGCCAGCTTTTTAGAAAACACATGGTAGTATTTTTAGAGTGTGGTACTAAACAAATAGTTTTTTAAAAATTTTTTATTTTTTTTTTAATTTTTATAAATTGGTAGGTTGGAGGTACAACCATCTTGAATATTTTCTCCTGGACTAATTCTCACTGACCCCGTGATTTTCCTGACTTGAGGAAACCTGTCTGCTGTGTTTATGCTGTTTATGTACAGAATCTAAACTCAAAGAGCAGCATATCTTCCTACTTTTAGCAGGGTGAAAGATACTTAGTATTGAAGCCCAAAACGTGTTTCTAAATGATAGATTCTAATAGCTTGTGCTTGATATTAAACCTTACTCATATATTTCTCATGTTTATAAAATTAAGTTGAAGACTTGGAAAATATATATGCTAAAATTTGTAAGAGGAAAAACTTATTAAAAAAGATTATTTGCTTATTCTTTAACCCAGTTTATTGGTCCTGCAGGCATAATATCACACTAACGTAGTTTTCTTTCTCTTACTTTAAATGGAAAAAAAACCTGGTGAATTTAATTTTGGCAATTGTCTTCAGAATTGTTTCATATCAGCCATGAGATATTTTCATGCGCAGCTAATAGTGTTTGGTGTGAGTCATACTGGGAAGATTATAAAGGTATGTTCTATTTTAAGTGCTCCATATATGAGAATTTAACCACTAAAGAGCGGCTACTCCATGAAGTAGTATTTTCTTAGTAATCGCTTTGTATAAGTCTTCTGATAAATTGAAATAAAATGTAATCTAAAAGTGTATGATTTGCCCAAGTTCTCCCTAGGGTTTTAGGAGAGAGTCTAGGTTTACTGCAGTCTATGATAACTAATCTATTTGAAATAGCAAATCTTGCGAGGAGGAGAGCTGACCTCAGGTCCTCAGTGAGCCAAGATCATGTCTTATGTCTGCAACATTATTAATACTTGCAGGTCATTAAAATTGATTGCAGTTGCTTTTATCTGTAACTTTTGGTTATCCACTATCTCCTTCCTAATATCTCCTTGCTCATTTCATTCCATTATGGCAGTTACAAATTTGGTGGTAATTGCATTTTGCAATGCGGGGCAAAATTCTGTCTCATCATCAATGACTGACATTTTTTTCAAAGAGCTCTTTATTGGTATAGATGTGTAGTGTAAGTGGATAATGGGGAAGTCGTTGGAAAGAAAAAGATGCGAACAGAAGAAAATAACATAGCAATTAGTGTGTTAGTTGGTGAGGGCTTGAACCACTATCCTTCTTCGGGAGAGCTAAAGGAAGCAATGTTTAAGATACTTAGGTTAGATGTTATTTGTTTAATCAGATTTGGTAATGGAATGAAACTATGGTCAAGTAGTGTAGGGGGAGGAGATTGCAGAGAAAGGACTGTGGAATAAGAAGGAAAGCTAAGAGAATCAATTGGTGATAAAGGATTGTAGCTTAGGGATGTGGACAGGGGTAGAAATGCATATTTGGGATTCATTCTCATGGAAGTGATAGATGAAATGTTGAGTAAGACAAGATTAACCATCATCTATAATAGAGCAGATGAGGTTATGGTAATTTTGTGGCACAAATTTATAGAAACTTTTATTTTAAAATATTTTAGTATGACTTCTATCCCTGAGTACATTTCTGTATTAGAAATCAGCCTCTTTTTCCTAGCAGTTAGCAACTCACGAATATTAACTGTAGTATAGTTTTTCAAGTTTTTTAAGGAAGGAGAAAATAATCCCTTGGGTTTACTTGGCTGCTTGCTTATTACCATTCGGTAGAAACACATGAGCAAAATGTTAAGCAGACTTAATATTAAAGCTTTGATTGATTCAAGGTCTCTTTCTGCCGAATACTCAGTTACAATTTTTTCCTCTCATTTTATTACTGATTGTCATACCTATTTGCAACAGAAACATCTTATCTTTCAGTATACCAGTTCTGTTGTCAGATTCAACTTGATGACAAGAAGAAATACTTTTTAGTATATTTTACTGTCGAGGACTTCTTTCTCATTCCACATATTTATCAATGTGTGTTCACTTTTGATGATGATTTCTGGCATTTTCCCCGTTAGTGTATCAATGAGAAACGAGAAATTTCTAACCCCTTTTATCTTTAGATGTGGCTACATATTGATCTATTAAATGGTTTTCAACTTAAAAATAAAAAGCTGAGAGATTTCATACACATGAATCTGGATTTCCAGGTGCTTTAGAAAAATGAGAAAATTTGACATTCTTCATTAGCTATCTACTGCTTGAAACAATATTCCTGATCTCATTATCTATTGGTCAGGAATCCAGGTGCAGCTTAACTGGGTCCTCTGACTCAAGATCTCTCACAAAGCTGCACTTTAGGTGTCCTCTGGAATTACCGCCATTTGAGTAATTGAGTGGGAGAGGATCATCCAAACTCACTGTCCAGGTTGTTGGAAAGATTCACTTCCTTCGGGGAGGCTGGTTAAAGGCCCCCCTTGGTTCCTGTTCACATGGGTCTCTCTAGAAGGCAGCTCATCACATGGCATTTTATTTTATCAGAACAAAAATGAGAGCCAATAAGAGTCATAGCAAGACCCCAAGTCAGAATCTTTTGTAAACTAATCTTGGAAATGCCATCCTGACGCTTTGACTGTGTTATTGTTGTTTTTCCATTGTAAATAAGTTACTAGGTCTGGTCCATGCTCCAGGAGAGGGGATTTATCCGAGGGTGTGAGTGCCCTTGGGAACCACTGTAGAATCATCTGGAGCTCACTGTTCTGTTGCCCAGCAGCTGTGAGTTTCCTTGAGCTGTGACTGGCTCCCTGTGAGTTGGTCATGAACTCTCTGCTCCATAGCAGACCTTGTCCAGTCCCCTTCACCTGTTTAGGTTCCCTGCTGGGACTCTTGATGCAGCTCAGTTTGTGCTCCCTTCTTCATGTCATGGCTACCATCCTTTTGTAGGAATATTTGTTCCATAGTTGTAAACCCCTCCCTTTCTCTGACCTGTGGAGACCGTATAAGCACATGGAGTCACAGGAATAGCACTGAAGAAGCAGAACTGACACTGTAACTTTCCATCCCATGATTTCACATTTTTTGACACATCAGAATAGAATGTATTTTCATTTGATTGACTTTATAATTAAATTATTTTAGGTGAACTTACATTAATAAAATACTACTTTCAGCTTAATTGGAATATTGTGTAAGAATGCACTTGAACAAAGGGTTTCCCTACTGGAAAACATAGGGAGAACCAATGATGTAGACTAATTTTCCTTTGGGTTAGGTAAAGGGACTTCAGAAGATTTCCAGAAGAAAACCTTGCTTTTGATAATAGCTATAAGATTTAAGATACTTCAGGATATTACACATCAAAATTTGTATCTTTTTTAATCCTCCAAGATGTGAATATCCATAGTATAGTTGTCAAGGTGAGGAGATTGTCAGTTACCCAGATATATTATTTGACAGCTCTATTCAGTTAGCCAGAATTTTCTGTTCCCTGACCACACCATGTCAGTTTATCTTAAACACTGCACAATAACCCATGTAAATATTTAGCATATTTACCACGATTTTCCCTATTTTAAACATATAATTTAAATAGTAAATATAAAGCATGCCTAGTATCTAGTGGGCTACTGGGGTTCCTCGTGTGAGGTTGTTCCTGCCTGCCCCCACTGTGTACAGTTTAGTAGAGAATTGTAGCTTTGTGCAGTAACAATATTAGTAAATCAAATATTAGTTAGCCATATTTGTTATAAACCTATGTTATAACCTAAATCAATATGAAGGATAGTTACTATGAGGCAAAAAGGACATGTGGCTAGCTTGCTACCTGAGCATTAATAAAAAGTTTCAGTATCTTAGACAAACATTCTGAGACCTCAGTGTAACCTTTTTGAGTTTCCGTTGTATAATAAAATTTTGCAAATTCATCTGAAAGTTTACCTAATTTAAACATGTTTTGATTGGATTATAATGAACACTCACTTAGGGTTATCCTCAAAATCTTCCAAACAATTAGTGTTTTGTAAAATCAAATCACATAAAACTATATATACTATCTCAGAGTTCTAATTTTAATTTTATAGATGAAAATGGAGATTCCAGGAGTTGAACTAAGTTGTCCAAGATCTCCTAGCCATTTAAAGATAAGGACTTTGTCCTGCTTCTCAGGCAAATCCTTTAAGAAAAATGGAGGCTCTATCTAGGCCGGGTTTCCACCTCTGTTAGCTCCTGCCACACCTGAGGCTGTAGGGACCCTACGAGGAAAGACTCTGGTTTCTCACTGATGTCTGTAGGCTTTGCCTCCCTCAACTGCTTGTGTCTTTCTCCCTGCCATCTGGTGCCTTTTGCGTCTTATTCTGATTCCAACCATCTCATTCAGGACAGATACTAAGGCCTCAAAGGCTATGTACCGTATCCCTGCAGACCGTGCCATTTGCCAAGACTGCACATGAACGTTGCCCTCCAACAGCGCGCAGTGCTCAAAATGCGCAGGTGCACGGTAGCATCATCCTTCAGCCTGTTTGGATGGACCAGCTGTTGGGATGGTTTTCCTTCCTTTGACACTTCCCCCACCACATCCTTGTCTCTACTGCAACCTTTAGCGCATGCCTTGGCATTAGCCTTTGAGATACCTGTCACCTTTGTTGCTGCTTCTCTCAGCTGGAGAAATGAGAAATGTTTTCTGTGCTCTACTATACCATATTAAGGATTTCCTCAGTATTAGAACAAATAGACGATAATAAACTCTAACCTTTCAGGCATTTTGTGATCATTAGTATAATACCTGGTAAATGGTTCACATTCAATAAATAATATTCATTATCTTTTTAGTGCAGCTGATTAGCATAAGATACTCCATTTTGGCAATGCTACTTATGTATGAATTAATACAATGATGAAGTTCTTTCTCTAATGAAAGTAGTCCCACACCAAATTGAAAACCTTTTGTTAGCCTGAGTTACTGTATTTTCTCAAAAGTAATTAAACTACATAACATAAAAAAATTCTGCAATTTCGTTTTCCACAAATTCAGACTGCAATTATGGCTGTCATTAGCCAGTGTGAGTGAGCTGTTCCTATGGGGGATGGGACAAACGTGAGCGTTGCCTGCATGAAAGGTGCCCCAGGACTGTACATTAAGGATGTTTAAGTGCTTGGAAAAGTAGGCTATAGCTCCTACTTGGAAAGTAGGCTATATCTCCTACCAGGCTGTGGTTTCTGAAGGGTTAGCATTCTCCTATTGTGTTTCTAAATTTGGGTCCTTTTTTGCTCTTTTTTTTTTTTTTGGTCTGCCAACTCACATCCCATAATTGCTTCAAATTGAAACTTGGACTATGATGCTTCCAAGAAACTTTCTATATTTGTTTGTACAAATGTCTATGAGTACTTATGTTTGAGTTACTGGGTGCTCAGCACACACCAGCTGCTCAGGCATGTTCCTTTAATAGAATTCAGGAATTATAAACTTTTTTTTTTTTTTTTTTGCCTTGTTGTTGGGAGACTGTTCATTGTCCCCACCTCCAAATTCTGGAGTCCTGCATGTACCTTTTTCTTTCAGGAAAAAATGCAGGAAAAATGTAGAGGAAGCCTGCTGTAGAATTGAGATAAATGGTTTGATGTAAGACATCTAAGATGAATATTGATTTGTCTTCATGGTTGCATATTTTGATTACCTGTGGCAATGATTTTCAACACCTCTTTTAAACCCTTGCCCCCTTTTACCCAATTTCAGTTTTATTCAGATCTCCAATTTCTGAAACCTGTGGAGATTCTATAGTGGTAGCCACATCTTCTTGGCTTCTTTGAGCCCTTTGCTACATCCCCAAGGCTCAGCTCGGCTCTATGGCTTTGGGACACTACACTCTTCTTGACCAATTAAAATACTGAAGAATCATCACATAATTAAAACTATATTCTGTATGCTCAGAGTCACATTAGCAAGTGTAATTGTACAAAATACAGTTGCTGGCATTCAGGGTCGTCCATGTGTGAGTGTGGAAGGTGTTAGCCGCTGGTGCATGGTGATAAGGATGCATTTCTTTGTCTGACAACAGTGATGGTAACAGTTAAAATACAAATGCAGTACAGGAAACACAATAAAAATCAACTGAATAGTCCTTTGTATTTTGAAAGCAGCTTCATATATGTGATCGTAGATATGAATTTATCATGACAAGCTACAGTGTTATAATGAGTATTACTGTATGCATTGGAAAGATGAGGAACTCTACCAAAAGACCTTAAATGACTTGTCTTAATGGGCTAGGGATAGATTCTGGCAGGGGAAATCAGTATCCCAGACTATTTTCCACTGAGGCTTTCTTCAGAATTGGGAGACAAAGTAAAAACAAAACAACAACAACAACAACAACACACTTTCGTGGGATGCTGGAATACTTTCATTAACAATAGTTTTTCAATCTATAGCAATGGTCCATGCTTCTCAAGTATGATGAGAATTTAACACTGATTGCTTGAACATGGGTACTTGATATGTAACAGTTTTTCATTTTTAAAGAAATCTTTCAAATGCCTCTGGAATTTAACCCTTAATTATTTGATCCCATTCTGTTCCAATAGCAATCATGGAGGAATGTAGACATGCTAACGTGAGACCTAGTGGCAGTCACCTGGAGAGTATAGTGATGGGCAGTCTTTAGATTCTTGTGGTTAATTAGTTCCTGTATATTAGTAAATTAGCAAAGACCATTTCTCTCTTGGCTGAACATCTCAGACCCCACTTCAGTCATGTGTTGAGCTTCTGGTCATTGTACCCCATGGTTTGATGGGCAGAGAGAAGGTGGGAGAGAATCAGGATGAAAGATGAAGTGTCCTAGTAGGACACCCTAGTGACAAAGGGGGGACAGGTTCAGCTCCTTGGGATGGAGCAAAGATGAAAGAGAAACCAGAGAGCACAGCCAGAGGACTGGGGACTCTCTGGCTTCTTCATACTGGTCACTTGGGTATTTTTTTTTTTCTCAGAAAAGCAGTAGATCTTTTCTTTGGCTAATGCCATCTATACTCAGGCCCACTCTTTTTGATTCCAGAGGCTCATCATCATTTCCCCAAAAGAATTCAGCCCTGCAGTGCTGGGGAGGAGCTTCAAAGCACAGCTTCAGGGCAGCAGAACTGGTTACTTGAAGGGCTGCATTCCTGTTGTGCTACTTAATGTTAAATACTACACATAGCTGACACGAAGGAATTCCCCTTACAGCCTTTTTGGAAGTCGGCAAGATATAATGATTAATACATTACAACATTTTTATTTTATTTTTTTTAAAGATTTATTTATTTACTTATTTGAGAGAGCGAGAATGAGAGAGAGAGAGAGAGCACATGAGAGGGGGGAGGGTCAGAGGGAGAAGCAGACCCCCTGCTGAGCAGGGAGCCCGATGCGGGGCTCGATCCCGGGACTCCAGGACCATGACCTGAGCCCAAGGCAGTCGCTTAACCAACTGAGCCACCCAGGCGCCCCAATACATTACAACATTTTTAAAACATTGACAGAACTTCTCAGAAAAGTGCTAGTAGGCACAGATTGTATCAGAAGCAAAGCCAACTTTGGAAGGGAATTCAGAGGTGGTTGGAGAGAGAAAAGAAGGGTTGAAAGAACCTAAGAACAGTGTATTTTGTTCCAGATACATAGATACAGCATATGAAACACTGGCTCATTCACTGTATCATTGCCTCATGCTTTTGGTTTGAAAGCCAGTAGGTGATTTGTTCTGTGCTGTTGCATATGGTTGTAGTGTTAATCTCGTATTTCATATTTATCTGATGAATTTTGTCTCAAATGCAGTCAATGTGACTCCTGTTGCAGATAAAAGACTTCTGTATCCCCCGAAAGCCCCTGTGTCTCTGCTGGAGGGTCCCTTAGCTGGGTGAGGCAGAGTATATGGTGTGGCCGATCAGCCTGCTCCAGCGTGCTAGGTTCTTAGGCCTCCCCAGAAGTACTAGCTTTGGATGGTTGTCCCTTGCTCTCCACAGCTCACCTCCTTTCAATGATCTTTCGGCCCTTAGAACATCCGAACAAAATCCTAACTTGACATTGTATCTTTAGCTTCTCTCCAATAAAAGCTAAGGCATTCAGTCTCAGTACCACAAGGAAGCAGAGACCAGCGCCCAGGGAAAGTACAAAAGCAGCGTAACTCCAAACAGCAGTCCTAACAACCAGTCTAAGTGTCGTGAACTCAGATCTATAACACAGGAGAGTTTTCTGTAGGAGTAGAGGCTCTGCACATATAATGAGTAGCTCATGTACCCTTATCTAGAGACACAATCCTGATGTCGTCATGACAGATGAATTCCTAACCAGTGTGTTTTGTACTTGGAGTGAGAACTCCAGAGAACCAGGGCTTGGGAGTCACATCAGCCATGCTGGCCCTGTTCTTTTTTTTGTCTTCTGGGTCAGAGAAAGTCATGAGAGGGGACCCTCACCCATTACCAGGGCTCCGAGTTGCTGAGAATAGGAAGGTATTTATGGGCCTGAGGAAGCTGCAGCTGTCTCCAGTCTCTCCTGTTCATCTTCCCTGTTTAAAAGAGTATCCTTGGGCTGCTTTGCAAGCCAATCAGGAAGGCGCAATGATGTCCCGACCATGGTAAAGATTGCATTAAAACAGCAGTCATCTACTTTTAATTCATGCCTGAAAAGTTTGAGTTGGATTTTTTTGAGTTCTTTACTCATTCAGCTGATGCTTACAGCATTCTCAGGTTGAACCAGTAAGTTGTTGGGTACTGTTCATGCAAAGATGAATGAAATACATATTCTGTGCTATCCAAGAGATGGAGCTAAAGAATCCTAATACAAAGAGTACCTGATAAACATTGCCAACCTGCTAGTCATTTGGGGAAAGCCTTAGTTTCTTTATCTGTAAAATGGAAACCTTCTATGAAAGAGATTCCTGGCTCTTCAGATTTGAATTTCCAGGATTCCTACTGACCTATTATAAACAAATATCGTGGTTCTTGGGAATATATTTTATTAAGGTAACACTGTTCAGTCACTACCTGTGCTCCTGCCCAACAGTCTTAAGGAAGGATGCTCAATGTTTGTATTTTAAGGCTTTTAAAACCTAAGCAAAGAAAGAATGAATGAAAGGGGTGCCTGGGTGGCTCAGTTGTTAAGCATCTGCCTTCGGCTCAGGTCATGATCCTAGGGTCCTAGGATCAAGCCCCACATCGGGCTCCCTGCTCAGCGGGAAGCATGCTTTTCCCTCGCCCACTCCCCCTGCTTGTGTTCCCTCTCTTGCTGTGTCTCTCTCTGTCAAATAAATAAATATAAAATCTTAAAAAAAAAAAGAAAAAGAGAATATGGCCAGCATCTTAGAGAAGAAAGAAGGGAAGTTGTGTGTTTGTTGACTTGGTTATTGCTCTGATTCTTGCCCTTAACCTAAGCAGTTCTTTCATTCACTAAGAAACTTATGATGTGAAAGGCAGTTCTTTAAAATGTGTCTTTTCCCGGGCGTTTGGGTGGCTCAGTCGGTTGAGCGTCCAACTCTTGATTTCGTTCCAGGTCATGAAACTGAGCCTGTGTCAGGCTCTGTGCTCAGCGGGGAGTCTGTTTGAGATATTCTCTCTCTCTCCCCCCCTCTCTCCCTCTGCCCCACTCATGCTTGTTCCTGCTCTCTCGCTCTCAAAATAAATGAATAAAATCTTAAAAAAAAAAAAAAGTCTTTTCCTTTCTCTCACCTATAGGCAAAACTGGATTTGAAGTTACATGATGATCCCTTCAATTCTTAGTTTTATAACATAAAATCTCTGTGACTAGACTCAACAGCCTCAATTTGATCACCTAGGAAATGGGGGAACACTTACCTCATCAGGGCGGTTGTGAGGGTTCAACAAACATGTATGTGAAAAAAGGTCACAGATAGCCCAGCTGCCCGCAAAGATGACGTGTGGTGCTTGAAGACCTGTCAGCACCCTTTCTTATACGTTGGCTCTAAATGTAGAAATTGGCTTCTGTTGACATTAGTCTTGTTTCACAGACATGTAAAAACCTGTTTTAAGACTTTGGGCTAAAGAAGGGTCTGCCTTTTTGATTTCAGTTATAGAAAATACTGATAATTGTGTACCAATTCAAGAGACCTATGATTTCTAATCATTACATTTATGTATTTTTTTATTAACCAATTTTCTAATGATTTCCATTTATAACAACTCCATTACATTTACAAAGTAACAGTAAGTCTATATATAGAGAATAGAAAGACCTACTGGTGAGCACATGGACACTCTATTTAAAGGGTCAAACAAATGAATTCCAGGGGCGCCTGGGTGGCTCAGTTGGTTAAGCGACTGCCTTCGGCTCAGGTCATGATCCTGGAGTCCCGGGATCGAGTCCCACATCGGGCTCCCGGCTCGGCAGGAAGCCTGCTTCTCCCTTTCCCACTCCCCCTGCTTGTGTTCCCTCTCTCGCTGTCTCTCTCTCTGTCAAATAAATAAATAAAATCTTTAAAAAAAAAAAAAAAAAAACAAATGAATTCCATAAAGAAAAAAAAGATTTACAATGTGACACATGACAAAGAACACTAGGGATAAAGAGCATCATGATTCAAATCAGGTGTCTACTACTGTTTTTTAGTCAAGGCAGTTTTGGTTGTGACAGAGCCCACGCAGACGAGCCTAAGCAAAAGGGTTTATTGTAAGTCTCCAGTAGTCAACTGAGTTGTCGTACAAGGTCAGGAAGTACGGTCTCATCAGACCTCATGGGGATCAAAACTGGAAAACTAGTTATGAGATCCCTTTCTGTCTTCTAGGCTGCATGGTTCCCTTCATGTTATATTCTCTCTAATCTTAGTATGTCAACGTAGTTTTATTTTCTTAACTAGTTTCTTTGGCTTGCTCATATTGGAAATGGCTTAGATAGATCATTTCCTCGTCCGTCAGACCAGAGCATGGGCTTTCGTTTCTAAAGTCTACATCCAACTGACAACAGTCTGTCTTGGTTCACATTCTCAAGACCATCTCCTGGGTTGTTGGTTTAGGGTCAAATATACATGTCTAATCCATTTAGCAGTCTTGGGTGGGGAAGGGTGCAGACAGTGAACCATATTTGGTAAAGCCCTTCCTAGTTTGGTAAGCTTGGATAACATTCATGTAAATTTTGTCATCTGGAAAAAAGAAGACAATGCTACTTCCTTCAAAGTAGACTGTGAAGATTAAATAGAACAACATATGTGACACTGTTAGGTAAAGTGTCAAGAGTTCTGTAGCAAGAAGGAACTATTGGGGTTCATGGTTACTGGGTAAGTTGAGGTATTTGGCAGCTGGTATTCCTGAGACTACAGCTATTCTACTTTAAATTCACTCCAACTCATTTTCAGGACTTGAGGCTGAATTGTGCTAGAAGACAGAGGCTAATGAAATGGTGTCTCTGAAGAACAGAGACTGCACTGTGTTTAAATACCTAGCATGTGAAAATAGGATGAATTAGTTTGAACTGAATAGGAGAAAAAAAAAGCTGTGTTCTGAAATGTTGAAATATTAAATACGCCATCACATCTTGACATTTAGAATGGATCACCTTTCTCATTACAAAGGGCAAAAAAGATTTAGAAATACTGCAAAAAGGTGAATAAAAGTGGCATTTTGTTGTTGGCAAACATTTTAATAGCTGAACTATTGCATTTAACTTGAAATAACCACTTATTTTTTATCAAGTCCATGTATTTAATTTATACTCTACCTTAAGTTTTACTTTGGAAATGATGGGATCTAGGGAGAACTGCTTAATCATGCAACTCACATTGAAAATATATCTGAACTTGGAGATTAGCTGAGATGATAAAAACAAAACAAAACAAAAACAAGAACAAAAAACACCCACACAAAATTAGCTAGTTGATGGTGGTGCTTTTACATGAAATCCTGGGCTACATGTCTGTACAATGTAAGTTTATTTCTTTAACAGTCTCTACTGACCCCATAAATTAGAAGTTGGGAAAAGGTGACTCATCCTTGCTCCCAGAATGTTCATGAGATAGGACTTGACATTTTCCTTGTTGCCCCCTCACTTTCACAGAACAGGATGGCATAGTCTAACTCAGGTATGACCTGGGGCAATATGACTGGCTGTGATGTCATTTCCTGGATAATATATCAGTCTGATAGCTAGTTACACATGCAGATACTTAATGAATTCTTGTTTAAGAGAATTTACTCTAATCCTACAAGAAATATTTCAAATAACAATATGTTTATCCTGACAATGATATTATCCTCTAATTGGATGAAACACTGGGTGGTTTGTTCACATGTGAATTATCCGTGCAAAATTTCCCTGTCAACATTCATTTAACACACCAGTAGGGTCTCTCTTGACCTCCCAGATGGCTTATGGTCAAAAGACTCACAACTGATTTTAATGATCTAAAATATTGAAGGAACATATAATGGAATCTCAAACTTGATTAAGTATAACAGCATACCATTATTACTCACCATTGCAAAAAAAAAAAAAAAAAAACAAAACGAAAAAACCAAGTTGTCTATTCAACCAAAATTTATCCCATAAAAGCTTTAAGTCAAAGCTCTTGCCTAAACCCGTAGGTTACTTCACCTACAACTTTTATTATTAAAATGTAATTCTTGTATTTCTGTTGACTTTGCATAAAGTTTTTATGCACCTCTTAATCTCTCTTCTCCCTTACTTATTTCCTTCTGTGATAACTTCTGGTCACGTGCTTTTAAACTTTTACTCATAAATTAGTTTCATTTCAAGAAGATGATGAGCACCTTGAGAGTAGTGAAGGACTACTTATAAGTCTGTATGTGCTAAAAGTTGCTTACCAAATAAATGTGCATGGACTAGCTACTCAATAAAGCCTTTCTGGATAAAAACTTGTCTCTTTACAGCTCATATTCCTAGCTCAGACCCCTCAGCAGCTCATAGACACATTTAATCTCTCTTGTCTAGTAGACAATATTGACCGGGAAGTTCTTTTCATGGTAACTATTGTCATTTAGTCTATGAAACATGTATGCAATACACTTTATATCTTGTTCAGCAAATGTGCAAAATTTCAACTATTTTTGTGTTGTTGGTGTCTTATGACATATTCTAAAACTGGGAAACCTCATATGAATGCCTCGTAAGATGAAAATGTCATTTATGTGTATTCATAATTTTATGTTACTGGTTTTTCTGTTTGTATGATTTCAACTATGTAGTTAAATGAGAGCAGTATAATCTTTTGCTTCAGGATGATTGGTTTGTATTTCTAAGTGAGGCAAAGACTGAAGATAGCGTCCAGTTTCAAGGTGGTTGGTATAATCTAGGCAAGAGATAAGATATGTCAATCTAGTTTAGTGGCTTTGGGTTTGGGGAAAGGTGGATATAATCAAGAGATGTTTAATAGGTAGTCTAAAAGATGTTGGTGATTGTGTTTCAGAAGCTGAGGAGCAAGAGGGGCTGGTTTGTGTTTTGAAAGATCCTCTGACTGCATTGCAGAGAATGAATAAGAGAGGTTGGGAAGGTATGGGATGACTTGCTGGGGAGTTACTGCAGCTGTCTGTGATGGCAACTTGGATTAGGACAAAATCAGTGTAAATGGATAGAAGCAGACCAATTTAAGAGAAAGATTATGTTTAGAGAGTAAAGACAACTGATGATGGCTTAAATATGGGAGGGGGATGAGGGTGAAGGAAATATCAAGGATGGCTCCTATGCATGAGTGGCTGGATGAATCACTCACTGAGACAGGGAATTATGGAAGAGAATCTTGATTGGGAAGAAGATTAAAAGTTTATTTTTGGCATGTTGATTTTGAGAGGGCTTTGGAACAGTTAATAGGATTTTTCAAGTAGCTTAGTGACTATGTACCTCTAGAGTTAGGAGTGAAAGTTTGGGCTGGAGGTGTGAGTCATCATGTATAGGTGGCAATTCAAGACATGGGAGTGGATGAGGTTGTCAGGAAGTGGGGGTGAAGAGGGATGACTGCTGAGCTGAGAGAAGTTACAGCATTATACAGTAGGTCGAGGAAGTTAAACCTGCAACAGAGCCACGAGGAATAGCCAGGGTTAGGTTTTACTGGGAAGAGCGAGGAAAAGACTAGTTAGTGATGTAGAGCATGAAAGATAATGCCAAGAGAATTATTTTTCTCTCCTCTCTGATGAACCCTGATTCTCTTATTTCTACACAAATCTGTGTTGGTCTGATCTAGTTGTGGAGACTCTTGTGATAAGCAGAGAATTGTTTCGTGAGCATTTGCTCAGTGCTTGGACCATAGGAAATGATAAGGAAAAATATGTGTCCTAAGATGGCTGACTGAGCCAGCAAGGGAGTCCCAGCCCCTGCCCCGGGGCCCTTCTGGGATCTTCTCCCTGCTCTGCTTCCCCCTTGCACCAATCCGGGTTCTTCTCCCTGCCCCACTTCCCGCATGCGCCAAGAGTGCCCAGTATGCGGAAGTAGAAGTGTATAAATTGCCCCCTTTGTGCTCGGGGCTCAGACCTTTGGAGATCACTCTCCTCTGAGCCCGCCAGCCTTAAATAAACCACCTATCCTCCAAGATCTCCCGAGTGCCACTTGGTTCTTCCGTCGGGCGATCCAGTTCAGGTTCTGTAACAGAAATACTAATACTGCAAATACATTCACAACATCAGAATTACAGGAAATAAAATTCTAGGATTAGCTTTGCTATCCTAGAATTTTATTTGCCCCCTTTTTATCTTGCTCCTGTTCTTAATGGACCTTTCACATTTGAGGGAAGATTAAGAGTATCTTCTCTTGTAGGATGACTGGGGCCCAGAAGACGCCTGCCCATCCCCCTGCCCTCCTCACCCAAATCCCTATCCTTCTGAAGTTTTACTGGAAGTTCTTTCAACTGATCCATGATCATGTTTTAATCAGAGTAGCACAAATCTTAAAATAAGCACAAAAGTCCTCTCGTATGAGGATTTTTGTAATACTTCCTTTTCAGACGTCTCAAGGGGAACAGTGGTGGCCCGGGGGAATTTATGTTCCTCCCCTGCTCAAAATTTCCTTCCCATTCTATGCAGTCAAATCCCCAGCCTGACTGACCCCTAAGGGCCATTTGCTTGTTGCCAAGGTATTGGAATATCTGAGGTTGAGGTTAACATTTCTAAGTAGTAGTATTAAACTAATAATACATTGTAATGTGCATGTAGTATTTGGGTATAGAGATGATTATGAGTCCCAGCTCCTGATTTACCCGCTGAGTTCGTTACATGGACATCAACAACAAATGTGAGGCACAGTACTCATCGATGAGAAATGGAAAGCAGTTCAGTGGTTGTTGGGGGTACCTAGGGAGGATGACCAAGGGGCAGGGGGAGACTTTAGGAGATAACATTCATTATGTTGATCGTAGTGATGGTTTCAAATGTGAAAACTAAACACATTATGTACTTTCAATATGTAAAGCTTATTTTACTTCCATTATGTCAAATTTTAAAAAAACTAAGTAAAACATAAAGAGCCGATGGTATTGTAGTTGTGCTGTATGGTGACAGATGGTAGCTGCACTTGGGGTGAGCACGACATAAAAAGTGAGTCAAAAAATCCATTTTAACGTTACTTCTAACTCTGACTTTCTATGATTGTTATTTTAGAGGTGAGGGAACCAAAGTTAAAGGACAACGTATCTTAGAAAAGTTACCTCTAGTATTAGAGCTAGTTGGTTGATGGCTGATGGCTTGTTCAAAACAACTGCCACTCTAACAGACCATCTTTTCCTTCTGACAACCCAAGCTAGTGCGGAAGATGCGCTCAGATAGTAACATGTTGGTTGAAAGCGAGATGTATATGTTGTGAACGGTTACTGAAAAAAAATGTTACCATTCAGACGTTCTTGAATTACATGTTGTAGAACCTCGTCATCAACGTAGAGTTGTGTGAGTCCTGTCCAAACTTAGAACAAGTCAGGATTTTAGATTTTTAAAGGAGATATCATTCTAGTTATGAAAAATGATAGATTAATGGAACATGATTACATTTGGAGTTAAGCCTCTATTACATAATATCTTTTTAAAACTTCTCATTTGACTACTTTTTCATAACTTGGATTTCAATAATGAGCAAACATATTTTTGAATTAGCACGAAATCTGTGTTAGTAGACATCACGGACAACACTTCAGTTTTTCCCAATGTATTTTAAAAGTTGAAGCCCAACATTCTGCTTAACAGTTTTTCCTGGATGTACTTAAACAATACGTTTTTGTATTTCAAGCATTTGGTCATAGATGGGCCAAACTTAATGAACATAATCAGTGCTGTTTTTGATAACTTCGAAATACTTAAAAACAAAAGTATTTCATTAAGTATAAGAATGAATGAGAATAGCAGTTCAAAAGGTAAATATAATTAAAATGACAGGGTTTTTCATGAGAGACTCTTGACTCTGGGGAACAAACTGAGGTTGCTGGAGGGCAGGTGGGTGGGGGGATGGGGTAGCTGGGTGATGGGCATTGAGGAGGGCACGTGATGTGATGAGCCCTGGGTGTTATACACAACTAATGAATCATTGAACACTACATCAAAAACTAATGATGTACTATGTATTGGCTAATTTAATTTTAATAAAATGGCAGGGCTTTTTAAAATATTTTGAATAATTTATTTTCTTGGCCCTATAGAAAACACAAAAATTGTTTTTATCAGTCATCACCTCTTCACAAAGCGTGGTTATCATTCTGGCCAAAGTATTCATGGTTTCTACTGGAAAGAACTGATCTCTTCTTCACGCATTCATGTTTTGCATTCACGTGTGCCACAGTGAAAACCTATGACAGGTCAGAATGTATCTGGGTCACTGAGATGTCATTCTTGACATCTGGGGGAGGGAGCAAAATAGAATGACAGAAACCAGGGGTGCTGGGGTGCCTCAGTTGGTTAAGCATCGGACTCCTGATTTCAGCTCAGGTTGTGAGATCAGCCCCACACCAGGCTCTGCCCTGGGCATGGAGTCTGCTTAAGACTCTCTCTCCCTCCCCCTGCCCCCTTTTTCTCTCCCTTTGCCCTACTGCCCCTCGGCCTTCTGTCTCCCTCTCTTTCTAAAAAAAAAAAAAGGTAGCACAGGGAATATGGTTCATGTAGAACCTCAAATCTTTCATGCCTCAAGAAGTTGAGGATTCAATATGTACAAATTGTCTTAATAGAAAAAAAAAAAGCCTTTAAAAGTGCAATCACAATGCTGTGGATGACCTGATGCATCTGAAAAGCAAACCAGTCACTTGGCCCACAAGATTTTTTTCCTTTAAAATGTGATTTAATCTTGTGGGTTGTATCGGTTTCTTATTGCTGTCATAACAGAGTCCCACAACTTGAGTGGCTGAAACAATAAAATGTAATCTCTTTAGCCTCTGTAGGTCAGTCTGATGTGGGCCTCGCAGGGGTAAAATCAGTGTCAACAAGGAGGTATTCCCTTCTGGGAATAGGGAGGCTCTGGGGGGGGATCCCTTTCTTTGCCCTTTGTGGCTTCTAAAGGTCCGCCCTGCATTCCTTGGCCCATGCCCTCCTCCCTGTCTTCAAAGACAGTAAGCCTGCAGCTCGCTGCGACCTCTCTCTGGCTCTTAACTCAGCCAGAAAGATTCTTCTAAGGACTCAGGTGATGAAGTTGGATTCACCTGCATGATTCTGGGTAATTCTTTCTCAAGGTACTCAATCTTGATCACATCTGCAGAGTCCACTCTGTAATGGACGGTAACCCAGTCACAGCTTCCAAGGATTAGGATCTAGACCTCTTTGGGAGGCCACTGTGCCCACCATGTGGTTGAAACACAAGAGGAGGAACTAAAACCAAGGACAGGAGATTGAATTAATGGATGTGTTTTGGAGGGTGTCAGTTGGTGTGGTTTTCAACAGAAGAATCCACAAATGAAAAAATAATAGAAGTAGCTATTAGGATAACACTTTTAATTTACCAGTTGCCACACTTTGCACATACTGATCCTCTTCGTTCGTTCAGTATTTAAACTAACCACACTAATAAGCCCTTTTGGTCCGCTGTTTCTCAATCTGGGTGGCAGATGCAACTCCATTTAGGTACTTAAAATTTTAGGCAAACATTTATGTGCATTAAACTATTAAGGTAAAATAGAGCTAGGTTCATACAGTTATTAAACTTTGAGTTTCTTGATTACGGCCTACTTAGGATCCATAGGAGAATGATGAGAACTATAGACCAAATAAACTAGGGAGCAGATATTTTCTTAGAAGATGTTTTCTATTTAAACAGATAAGACTATGATATGTGAATGTCAGCAGAAGGGCAGGGTTTAGTTCTTGCTTTTAAATTAGCAAAAAAAAAAAAAAAAAAAATTCCAACCTTTGCAAAACTAAGTTGATAAGGAAAGGCAGATGACATTTTAAAAATCATTTTAAAACATGGCTAGATAATAGCCTGTTTTAGTTAATTAAATGCCTTTAATTTCTTACAGAATCCTTTTAAACTGTATTTTTCTTAAATTGATTTTAATGAGCTGGATTGAATATTCAAGTGAATCTAATAGCTGCAAGCATAGCTGGATTTGATTGTCTTAAAATTAATTGTAGTTTGAAATTGAGAGCGGAAGCTTCAAGATCAGTGACAGGTGAGGAAAGCAGAGATCTGCACAGACTGGGAAGATAATTTTGCATGATTTAGAAAATTCCTCTGCTTCAAATGTATAGAATTTGAAAAATGCCTGTCTCCCAACACCTTCATAAAAGCAGTAACTGGTTTTACATAAAAATAGACCAAACTGTTCTATTGCATAAGTCAGGTATTTCTAAAAGTTCACTTGTGATTGTAAATGAACACTGTGTTGATGTGTGTAATTCTAGTTCTACTTCCAGGAGTGGGTTGGACAACCTAGAAAGAATCCAGGGTTTAATGGATCTCACTCTTCCCTGAGTCAGGAGGAGCCAGAGGAAAGATGGAGGGAAGTAGAGGTGGTCTAGGACAGGGCAGGAAATGAATGCTTAGTAAACACCTGCCGTGTGTCAGGTGCACGGCTGCGTGTTTCACACACATTGCCACAGCTCTTTGAGTTAATCATCCAGCAGAGAAATATCAAGACTCAGAGCAGCGAAGAACCTGTGCAAAGTCAAACGTACCCTAAGCAGTGTAGCCTGACTGGACTCACGTAGACTTGGCTCTAAAGCTCCGTTCTTGCTATTGCCTCCATGCCGCCTCCTGAAGCTGGAGACCCATTTTTCTGACTTCTCCCCTCAAATAGAAGGCACTGGGTGCTGAAAGGAGAAAGCAGGTGGCATCTGTTCAAAACCTCTGACCTGGACCAATCCACAGGATTTCCCAGAGCATCCCAGGGCCCCCAAAGCAGAAAAGTCTTCAAATCCCGGAGGCTTTCTCGTTCTTCTGGTTGTACGATCCATTCACCCCAACCTAAGGTATCACTCTCCAGGTGTGGGAATAGCTGGACTAGGACATCGGCCATGCTGGGCGTGCGGTGACGGGGCCTGGTTGTACCTCAGCTCACATCTTGTCTATTCCTCCCCTCCTTAGACTCATCAGGGGTTATTAGGGTAGGATAGAAGGGCAAAATAACTGTTAATAATTTTAAAAGAACTTCAATAACGTGGACTGTAGCTGAAACCAGAGAATAAAAAAAATTACACATAGGCTACTGAAAGGGGCAAAAAAAAAAACCACCCAAAAACAAAAACAAACAAAAAAAACCCCACTAATGAGGAATAAAGGAGGTGTGAGACTTGGGAAATCGTTGGATAACAGTGATCCAAATATATCTGACATTTTTTTGTGTGTGTGTGATAAAGAAAAATATAATGGCGTTCATGGTCTATCTATCACAGGTATATTTGAATTATATTTAAGACCAATAAGGTATTGAGAAAACCACATGCAAGGGTGCTTAAAATGGAGGCAGGCTTTCCTGTGAAAAGGTGTTCATTGTAAAATCCTATTGCCTGGCAACAGGAAAATGTTTAAATAAAGAACAAGATGGGAAGTTAGGGATATGATATTTTTTTTAATTATGAAAATCCATAAAAATTCTAAACAAAATGGCTAAAATGTTAACAGTGGTTGCCTGGGGAGTTCTGGTTTATTGCTGATGCTTTTTTCTGCTTCATTATATTCTTGGACTATTTACAACCAGAAAAACAAATCAGGTTCTATGATGAAAAGGAAAAGCAGAAGCTTGTGAGCATTTTCAGTGACTAGGGAGGAAACAAAAGATCCTTCTGGCCAGATAGGACTTATCATTGTTGCAGGTTAATTGATCCAGTGAGCCTTCTGTTGAGAGGAAAGCCAGTAGGAATAAGGTAGTGACTATGCACCTAAATATCAGGTTATCTTAGCAACAGGAAAAAATAATTAGAAAGTTAGATAACCCAAATCTGTCACCTTTGCTAAATCAAGAAAAGGCCTATCAGGAATCCTGTAAGGAACATGTTTTAGATACCACAATGTATTTACTTGTGGAACATTTCTATATTAATTATATAATCTTTAAGTGCAATATGAATCTTAATGCATTTGCTATGTTCTCCTTTTTGTAACATCCTTTGATTTCCTGTCTAAAGAAGCAGTTTATTTAGAAATTAAAAACCAGCTATCAAGTATCAGCTCATCCTTTTAAAGCTATTAAAGTACTAGATTTGGGGATTCATATCAGTAAGCAATAACTTAGGTTATATAAACTCCTAATGATATTACTTGACAAAGTTTTAGTGTTTCATTTCTTTTAACTGCCTTTTCAAGAGCAGTTTGAGGTTTATAGCCGAGTTGAACAGAAAGAGTATAAAGTGGCCATATTCCTGTATACCTCCTGCCCCTAGATGTGCTCCTCACCAACCCCCAACCCCAGTCAACATCCGCACACATCCCATGTTTGGTACAATCGATGAGCCTACACTGACACAGCATTATTACTCCGAGTCCAAAATCTACATTTCGGTTCACTCTTGGTGATAGTACTTTCTATAGGTTTGGACATACTGATAATGATACGTATCCACCATTTGAGTATCCTACAGAAGAGTTTGACTGCCTCCCAAATCTTCTGTGCTCCACCAGGTCATTTTTCTCTTCATTAACCCCTGGCAGCTACTGTTTGTTACTTTTTCCCCTTACCATCTACACAGTTTTGCCTTCTTCAGAATGTCCTGTAGTTGGAATCAAACAGTATGTAGGCTTTTCAGATTGGCTTCTTTCACTTAGTCATATGCATTTAAGATTCCTCCATATCGTTTCACGGCTTGATAGCTTCTTTTGTGCTGAGTAATAGTCCCTTGTCTGGATGCACCACGGTTTACCTGTTCACTTACCAAAGGTCATCTTGGTTGCTTCCAAGTGTTAGCAATTAGGAATAAAGCTGCTATAAAAGCGTGCAGGTTTTTGTGCACACAGAAGTTTTCAACTCCTTTGGGTAAGACCAAGGAGCACAATTGCTGGATTGTATGTAAAGAGTATATCTGACTTAATAAGAAATTGCAGAATTGTCTTCTAAAGTAGCTAAATGATTTAATATTTTTACCAACAGTGAAAGAATACCTGTTGTCCCACACCCTCATCAACATTTAGTATTGTCCGGGTCTGAGATTTTGGCTATTTTAATGGGAGTACATGTATAATGCACTGCCTCTTTTCATATATTTGTTATCAATATATCTCCTTTGATAAGTTGCTGTTCAGATCTTTGGCTCACCTTTAAATTGGGTTTTCTTGTTGAATTTAAGAGTTCTTTGTATATTTTGGATGCTAGTCCAAGTCTGCAGCTTGTCTTCTCATTCTCTTGACAGTGTATTTCACATAACGTAAGTTTATAATTTTAATGAAGCCCAGCTACTCCATTACTTCTTCTATAGATCAACGCCTTTGGTGTTGTATCTAAAGGTCATCACCATACTCAAGGTCCTCTAGATTTTATTCTATGTTACTTGCTATCCTACTTTTGAATCTTGGTGGTCTATAATTTTTGTGTACAGTATAACATCTGTGTCCAGTTTCATTGCATGTGGATGTCCAGTTCGAGTACCATTTCTTGAAAAGACCATCTTTTCTCCACTGTATTGTCTTTTCTCTCGTCAAATATCCACTATTTATGCAAGTCTATTCTGGGTTCTCTATTCTGTTCTATTGATCTGTTTGTCTCTTCTTTTGCCAACACCACACTGTCTGGAAGAGATAATACTTCTGCAACTAATAATAGGTAGAGATCTTGATAACCCCTATTCTAATAAGTATGATACATTCTCTACAAAATAATTGTGTTCTTGTAGACCATGTTTCTCTGATGTTGAAATTAGATCTAAAATCTCAGAGCTTATGTAGTTTTGAAAAAGATGAATTTACCAAAAAATATACTTGCAATTTGGCTTCACTATATTAGTGCACAAGTTTTAAGCTATTTCTCCAAGAATGGATATGAGAGAAAATACTAGAATGATACTAGGTTATATTTGTGTGTGTGTTTGTATTTCCTTTAAAGTCACTGCCCAAAAAATCATATGATGAAAAAGAGCTAAAAAAAGAGAAGTGTAACATTATGGAATTCATTCACCACAATTCTAGGATAATTTTTGTAGGAAGTTCTATTTAAGGATAAAACTCAGTTGAGGAGCAGATTGGAAAGTTAAATCAATATCCGATTTGAAATGGTTACTTTATGTCTTGGTGGGTTCTGGTGTAAAGATAAATACTTTAAGCTATTTCAGGTTGAGTCTTGGTGCCCAGATTTTGGTAAAGAGTGTTATTTAGGATATTGTTCTGTGCTTGAAATCTCAGAGCATATCTATTCAGCAGGCAGTTAAAAAGCCTAAAAGATTGATTCATATTAGCTAAAGTCACAAGAGACTGATCTGTAAGTCTTAATGCCCACTCATTAATTTACAGTGGAAGTTACATTTAGTACAAAAACTGGATCAGTTAACTGGAAAAGACACTCCCTTTGGGTGAGTAGATGTACTCTGGTGGCCAAATTACAGTAAAGAAACTTGTTGGGAGGCTATGAAATTAGAGTAATGGGAATTGAATATTAACAGATATTTCTTTCCAGTTAGGAGAGCCTGATAATTTACACTTTGTCCCCTCCCCTGCTAGGATTTTTCTATTATAATAACCAGAGACTTTGCCCAGATTTCCCCTTAACTGTTTTTACCCTACCATTCCTTTCTCTAGATTGTTTAAGGTTATTGTAACATACTGTCACTAAATCGTCCTTTATGAAATGTTGCTATCTATTTCTAAGATGGTATATTTCAGATTTGTTTTATTTTACTATGGGTTCATTTTCCTGACTTTTAGTTCAGTAGAGAAAGATCTCTATCTGAAAATAATAACATAAGATAGGTTATGATGAATTCCAGTTAAGTATTCTTACCTCAATTTCAGAGATTGCCATACTTGACCTAGGGTTCTGTCCTATTCTGTGGACTTGCTGGTTCTTTCCCTGTAACATTGAATGATAGGTTACCAAGGTTCTGAATTTTAATTTGATATTTTATTTTGATGGTTTACAAATATCAGTAGTTCAGCATTTTTGCTAACCACCTCAGTATGTGTTACATTCCTTTATGAAAGGTAAGTTCTTTTTGAAGGTTTGTTCTCCACTATAAATTTCTTTCACAAACCTCATAAATGTGCTAAAGGACAACATAAATCCTTCATTCAATTTCAAACCCCACAAATGAATTTTTAAAAATAAAAGAGATAGTTGACCTTGGAACAGCTCAGGGGTTAGGGATGCTGACCCTCTGCACAGTCAAAAATCTATAGCTTCTGACTACCCCAAAACTTTACTAATAGCCTACTGTTGACTGGAAGGCCTGCTGGTAACAGTAGCACACATTTTGTATGTTGCGTGTATTATATACTGTATTCTTACAATAAAGATAGAGGGAAAAAAAAGGTTAAGAAAACCATAAAGAGAAAACACATTTGGGGCACCTGGGTGGTGCAGTTGGTTAAGTGTCCAACTCTTGGTTTCGGCTCAGGTAGTGATCTCAGGTTCCTGAGATTGAGCCCTGTGTTGGGCTCTGCACTCAGCGCAGAGTCTGCTTGAGATTGTTCTCTCCCTCTCCCTGTTGCTCCTACTTGTGCTCTCTTTCTCTCTCAAATAAATCTTAAAAAAAAGAAAATATTTATAGTACTGTACTGTATTGATCTAATGAAAATCCATGTATAAGTGGATCCATGTAGTTCAAACCCATGTTGTTCAAGGGTCAACTGTATGTAGCCAGCTGCCAGAATCTTGTTTGCGGTCATTTTTTGTCAACTCTGCCATGTGTTCATAATGCATTTCTGTTGTGAATTAACACATCAACATAGAGTTTGTGGAAAGTATGTCATTGTAAGAAACTGGAATCGATAGATTCAATATTCACGTGGCTCCCTGGGCATGTTATTCAAGTGCACATTATTTCAGAATTCCAGCAAAATGTAAGATGAAGAAAATAACTGGAGATCCAGAATTGGGAATAGGCAGGTGTGTTGGATTTGCAAAGCATACTTTATTTTTGAGTGATCAGTGGTTATAGTGATGGCTGGGATAGTTCACATAGGTCTACTAAGTAAAATGAATTCACTCACCTTTAACAATCTCTTTCGAGACATGTCCATTGTGTTAGCGTTAAAAATGTAACTATGGTGTTAATATTTTTCTGGAGAAAACATATGAAATGTTTACTATATTACTTCGAGCCTGTTTGTATTAAGAACATCTATGAAGCAAATGGAAATTGTACCATGAATACCAACCTAACAGTAGAATATTGAGGAAACTCACCTCAAAGCCTAGGTGTGCTAAATAAATAACATTGCTCCAGGAAAATGGGCAATAGACAAGATTGTTGGATGTGAGTCCCTTTTGAAAAGGAAAAACAATCTGGAGAAGCTACACACCTCAATGGACATGAAAAGATTAAAAGCGAGTTTCAGATAGCGGTGTTAATTTGTCTTACACCAAGTCCTGTTTCTTCAGGTGGCTCCTAGCATGCCTTGGAATATGTAGCAGCAGCTTGAAACATGGGCCAGACAAGGGCAAGTTCCTACTCAGTGGAAAACTCTGACAGCTCATTAAAGTCCCAGTGAATCTTCTGTTATGATGTCCTTCAAGGAGGAAGACAGCGTAATTCTAACGCTACCTTTCAGTGCATTAGAATCGGCTTCATGATGTACTATTACTAAGGATGGGGAGTCCTTTTTTCACCTGAAGCACATTGGTTTATATTTCTTCTCAGGAAAGTTTACTTGGGTTTTCTCCTTCTGTGGTTTCATGATCTGTCTCTGAGCTTCAATTAGAGAGCACAGCAGTACTGTTTATATCAAAGCCCCCCATTACTTTGTTTGCTGAAGTGTAAAATAATTTTGATTCTGAGCCAGACCAAGTCCTACCTAATTTCCACTGGCCCTGGAAAAGAAAATGATGAGGTCCTTTAAGGTTGTTAAATACTACTTTTAGGACAGGCATTTTAATGAAGTGATAACTAATCATTAAGTAGTTATGACAACTGCATTCTGCCTGAATTGCTAGGAAGACCAGATAAATGTAGTAATCACAAATTGATGTTTAAATTAGATGTGTAAGCAACCTTATTAATCTTCTCCTCAGCTCTCCTGGATTCATGCTGAGAAAATCTCAGCTAACCCTCTATACTTAGGCAGTGACAATGTGTGAAAACAATTGTTTTAAAGAAATATTTCTTAATTATATTTTCACATAGATTACAAATAGAATTTATTTTTAATGATTTTGGGAAGGGCAGGATGTTAGAATCTATTTGGAACTTACTTAAACCTTAAGCAGTTACTTACTGAAATCAGTAAAAGTCAGATGTAAATATTTTCAAGGGGTAATCACACAAAACATAAAAAACTCTAAGCCTGAAACATATCTATTGTTTTGGAGACCTAAAAACCTATAATAGAAATGTTGGACAATACAGTAAAAGAATAAGCCTACTCAGATATCTCAGATTTATCCTAGAATTTATTCAGTAGTAATAAGTTCACTAATGCAAGAGATCAAAACTGCCAACCAGTGGAAACCAATAGGGTTATGTTAATAGATGGGGAAAAAAGTATTTAATATTACCACAAATTCATATGAACCACTCAAAATACACTTTCTTGACATAGTTAACATGTATTCCAAAGTAACGTGTTTCTGTCGAGCTAAAAACAATTTATATAAAATGCGAATAGGTTTATCGTGATTATTTTAGCGTGAGACTATTAATGTTTTGGATGGTTTGACAAATGCAATATAATATAGACCCTACAATATCAGTATCAGAATAACCAGGAAAACTCACATACAATTAAAAATAAATTAATAAAAGTCTTCAGTAAAATAGATGAATAGAAGTAAACAACAAAATGCCTCAGAAGTACTCATTTAGAAATGATAATGAAAAAAATCAGCTCATAAAAAGAGCAGATATGTATGAAATAGCTAAGAATCTGCAGAGAGGATGTGCATTTCTTAGGAAACTTAGGTAATAAAAAGCAAAGGTGAAGAAACAGACATACTTTTAGTGGAAAAACTAAAGTTGATAAATATGTCAGTACATCCAAAACTGATCTTTCAAATGACACTGTTATAAAAGATGAAACACGAGTTCTTGGAAAATTGGTAATGACTGATTAAATCTAATTATAATACATTCTCTGCTTAATCCAGCGGTCCCCCTGCCCCCCCACAGTCCTCCCAAAAAGGAAAGATGGACTATATAAATAGTTGAGAATAAATGGTTGGCAGTTTGGGGGGCACATTTAGTTGGATGCACTATTTATACCATTCGCTATGATAATTTCCAAAGAATTAAATTATAATATGTAAATAAATAAAATTGAATATAGCTCTTAGAGGACAAAAATCTAATTTTAGAACTGCTAGGAGAAATTTAAAAGAGAAACTTAAATAGATATTTTTCAAAAGATAGGCAGCCCCCCAACATCCAAAATTAGGTAATTACATAGAATACTTGAACAACATTAAGAGCAAATAAAGATATTCAAAGGACAAGATATATACTTACATTAACATATAAACATATGTACTTACATATAAATATTAACATATTTAAATATGTAATGTTGAAAGCATTTGGTTAACTAGATAAAAGTCCAAGTCAAATGTAAAAATCAGAAAAGAGGAACAATATTGGTAAATAAACATGAAAACAGAGAAAGATGAAAGAACCGGTTAGGAAGAAATTAAAAGAAAAAGGAAAAAGAGAATAGGAAAGGAGAAAATGGTTTCTCTTGGTAAGGTTGCCATTAAACCACCCATCACATGTATTGCTGAAGTCAGCCACATAAAACTAACTTTGAAGATGGTCAATACTCACAAAACTTGTTCACAGCCTTTAACCCAGTAATCTCACTCTGGCATTCTGGATTGATCCCAGTGAAGGTCAAGATAGAATCATTGGCTTAAAGACACACAAAATCTTTAGCATGGCAGCATTTATTCTTGTAAAAAAATTGGAAGCAAACTAAATCGTGAATAATATATGCAGGCTCAGGTAAATTGTTCTCTAGTAATGTCAAAAGAATATTTTTACAGATAGTAACAATGACACTACAAGGGTATTTCCATATTCTCCTTAAACAGATACTTCAAGGTTTTAAAACTATATATTTAGACAGATTTGTAGATCTGTTAGAATAGTGAATTTGCATATAATTGATGTTTTTTAATATGAAGAATAAATTGAGGTATAAAAAAACTATATTGGCTATGTCTATCACTTAATAAAATATGAAATAGGGAAATTAAACAAAAACATCCGCAGGGATGCTCCTCATTCAATTCTGGCAGGAATGCTCTGCTGTGGGGTGCCAATCACAATCATTTGCTGCCTGGCTAGCAAGAACTCAGATAAGCGAGGAGAGATAGTTCAGCATATTCTAGAAAAGCTAACGAATCTATAGGGATTTCCTGTTCAGTCCAGAATTTAGACTGCAGGATTATGATTTGGTCTCAGTAGCCAAAATGTTTCTTTCCCACCTTTTAAACTATAACCAACCAAATAAGCTTAAGATAAATAGTTAGCAAATAGCAGAGCCAGGCCATTTCCCATCTGCATTTTTGCTTGAGAGACTGTGCACTTAAAACAACGACATATATGAAAGAGAGTCAAACATCCGTTCTATTCCTGTCCACCATAAAACACTACAGGAGGATTAAACCACCAGCTTGAAATGCTGACTGGGAAAACGTAGCATACATGAGTCACCTTTCTCACATGTCCTCCTTGCAATTAGAGAGAACAGGAAAAAAAAAAATCCTGATCAGGAATAAGCCATGATTGGGAAAAGAAATTTCCAAAAGAAATAGGGTATATAAGGTAAAGGCTGCGAAGAACAGACCCTGGGACCTATGTAGGGGGAGAAAGCAGGGTAACACCAGCTCTTTAAAACTTGGAATCTCAGAACTCACATTGTACATCCTCCTCCTGTATTCTGTAGAATGATTCTCAACCCCATCTGCACGTGAGCAGCGTCTTCGAGTGCTTAAAAATTACTGACATCCAGGCCATGGCAGAGAACAATTAAAATAGGATCTCTGGGGTTGGATCCCAGGCATGAGTACCGGAACATTTCCCCACGAGATTACTTACATGCGGCCACTGTTGAGAACCAGTGCCCTAATGAAATACCCGTGGTCTAAGAGTTATTTCATAGAACGAGGGTTGCAGATAAAAATATCTGGGGGGTCCTGATAGGTAGTGAAATGAATGAAGCTGGCCAGGTGTGTGTGGGTTTTTTTTTTTCCCCCCCATAATAGTGTCTTCGGTGGCATTTTTTCAAAGCAAACACTCTGCTTACGTAGTCCACATGTTAGGAATCGTTTGTACCTGGACCAAAGAAATTTTTTTTTTCTGTGTAAAACACATGGCCATTTGGGGCTATGTTTTGTTTGCCCAATTTTGATAGAGACTTGGCACAAAAATACTTGACTTTCTACTTAAAGTATGAAGACATAGAGCTAGGGTGATAATAAAGGACAGTTAACATTTGTAGGCCACAGTAATGCAAGCGGCTCTTCAACCCTGGCCTGTGGTCACCACACAGGGTCCCACACCCAGTCCTTGTTGCAGTTTCAGATATTTCAGATGAAGACAGATTTAGGTTGGCATGTGAAGTCGCTCGGTATTTAAACATCGGCAATTAGATTTTTTAAGACTCTGTATCCACATGACAAGCCAAAGAACACATCTGTGGGCTTTTTCTGCTGACAGATGAAATCTGGCTGGTAGAGTGGCCATTCATATTTTTTAAGCTCTGTTGATGGAGGCCCCATGATCCCTCGACCCTTACTGTATCATGTGAGCAGGAATCAGTCACTGGCTATAAAATAGGCTGGGGATTCAGTTAGAAAAAATATTTGGTCTCAAAAATAAGGTTAAGGTGTTAGAGTTAAGGCACGTGATCAGAGTTAGATTATTAGCCACAGATTTGATAATGAGGGACCTTCTAGAGTAACACTAGATTGTCTCTTACCCTGGCGGGGCAGGTTCCATAGACGCTGGCCAGGTTTGTAAGGTTCGAGGGAAGATGGGAACTCTAGGAACAAATGGACCAACATCCGTTTGAGTCTTGGAACAGATCTTTGTATTGACCCCTGTGTGGCTTGACGTGGAAACCACGTCTGCCTCTTGCTGGCTTCATGATCTAAACAGGTCCCTTAATCTTCCATACTTACCTTTGTACCAGGTTGCTTTTTAGGAAGAATTCAGGAAGAAAAATATGTTCTCTTTTGGGTGGCTAGACAGAAGAGCAAAAGTTACATCCAGAGAGCTGTGGTCCTCACACTTCAGGGGACATCAGACTCACATGGAGGATTTGCTACAACACAGCTTGCTGGGCCCACCCCCAGAGCTTCTGATGAGTAGGGGTGAAATGGGACCTGAGAATTTGCATTTCTAACAAGTTCTCGGGTGATGCTGATGCTCTTGTGTTGGGCATCGCATTTCAGATCTTCGGGCCTTGAATCTGCAGTCCTCATTTTTCCTGCTAACCTGTTTTTGTACCTTTGTCTCCGAGTTAGTGGGATGTGGCGCTCTTGCAGCCTATTTGTTACAGGGCTTCTTAGAATAAAATAAGACATAAATGCCACATAAAAGTTACAAGGTATTTCATAAGGCTTCCACTGATGTTTGGGTTCTATTAACCGACAGTTTTAGGAGCCGCTTGCGATCCTTTTTGGGAAAGCTTTCCAGGGCGATCAGTGGAGGCTCTTTCTGCGCTCGTCACCCCTGCCAGCATGCCAGGAACCCGTACCTCATAGTCCAAGCACATGGGCTTGGATCATCTGGTTGAAAGTTGGGTTTCTCTTTTCTTTGTCTTTATATATATGTAATGTTATTTTCAAAGATACTTGAATCATCCTGGAAGAGGTTCATGATTGCCTTGTTATTCTGATATTCCTGACTCCAGCTGCCATTTGTCAGGCCTGGTCCCAGTAATTGAACTCTCTAGAGGTCAGAATTACTCAGAGGGAAATCATTAGCACATTCACTTCAGCCCAGATATTTTTTCTGTGTTTTCTGGGAGGGATACTATGTGTATTAACGTCATTTGAAACAAATCTTAACAGGCCAGTGGTCCTCAACTATGGGTGTGAGACAATAGAGAATTGTAGGCATCTTTGGAGTGGGAGGCCAAAGGCCTGGGTCCCAACCCAGACTAATTGAAACTAATGCTCCAGGTGGAGCCCTGGTATTGTTTTATTTTAAAATCTTCCAGAATCAGTGGTTCTCAAATTTTGGCCTAGGTCAGAATCAACAGGAAAGCTTCTTGGGGATTCCTGCATCCCACCCGTAGAGTTTGATTGAGTAGGTTGTGTTGGGAGCACCCCCAATTTGCATTTATAACAAGTTCTCATGTGATGTGGATGCTAGGACCATACTTGGTTCTAGGACCATACTTGGAAGACGGCTGTTCTCGATGATGACCATGTACAACTCCAGATAGCCTGACTGCTGTGGGTAGATGTTGCCTTGTCTCTGAGCTTGGCTGTTGCTATTTCATTAATCTCGGCTTGCCTAGCAGGCTATGTAAGCCTTAAATCCACTGCGAACCCTTCTTTGTAGACTACAGTATTTGGGGGAGTTGTACTCTTAGTTGTTTTGGAGTCCATTAAACTATATGGCAACTTAATTCTGTACAAACAAAACGATAATATTTGTATCAAAACTTGTCAATCTAGCCACTTCTAACTAGATCAGTCGGCTTCAAAGAGCTCTGTCTTTGCTGACATTTTCCACTACATTTTCCTGTAATTTTATTTACCAGACCCTTAATTTGTAGAAAAATAGCAACCACAACATCAGCAGGCCTAAAATAAATTAGATCTATGTGGGCAGTTTTCTGCATTATACTCCCCTGGTATGATAAATGCAGTCTTTATTTTATGAGGCTTGCCATTCCTGGAAAGGTTATTCTTACCCAAGTGTCTGAAGATCATTCTCTGGCTCAATGAATCTTAGGAGTTTCCAAATCTTGGCTCTTGGCTTTCTTCTCTGGAAGCGTTCTGTATATATTTTAATAATAATTAAAACTTTTAAAATACATATGTACAGTGGTTTCTGCTCAGCACCTGTCCGTGCCTCTCTTGCGAGTGTAAAGAGAGAGCAGCAAGACCTTCACAGACAGATTGGTATTATTATTACTAGCTCAGTAGGTTTGGGCTAATTACTTGCTCTCTCTCCCACCTTCTTTTTTCTTACCTGTAAAATGTTAGAATAATTCTTGTCTCACAAGAATATTCTAAGCGTCAAATGAGATAAGGCCAAGTCCCTAGCATACCACCTGCTATAAAGTTCTCTAGAAGTAGGGACTATTTTTTTGTGGTGATGATGATGTCTCAGAGGCTCTTGGAATCCTATATGTAGGGAAAGGATGCCCTAATCAAAACTAGAGATTGACCCAAGCCACAGAACTAAACCCAATGTCACTATACCACAGAACTTTCTTTGATCTACACATGGAGTCACTACATGTCTACATTACTTGTGTACTTCTTGACATACTTCCTCAAGAGATAACATCACAGGCCGGATCCCCCTTCTTAAAAACAACTTATGCAAATGTAACTACTGACCTAATTTTTAGTCCTATATTTTGTATTTACAAGGAGGCATGATGTGTCTCTTAGACACTATTTTCAGTGTGGAGTCTGGGAAGTAATTTGTTTAAGCTTAATTAGAAGTGGAACTTGAGGGCGCCTGGGTGGCTCAGTTGGTTAAGCGACTGCCTTCGGCTCAGGTCATGATCCTGGAGTCCCGGGATCGAGTCCCGCATCGGGCTCCCTGCTCGGCAGGGAGTCTGCTTCTCCCTCTGACCCTCCTCCCTCTCATGTGCTCTGTCTCTCATTCTCTCTCTCTCAAATAAATAAATAAAATCTTAAAAAAAAAAAAAAAAAAAGAAGTGGAACTTGATTTCATGAAAGGATTGCCTTCACAATAAAAGCTAGGTTGGGTTTCTTTGAAGTTTTGTAAATCTTCTTTCTAATTATCATGTGGCTGATGCCTTGTGAGACTATGCTTATTTACAGCTTACATCCGTCCTTGTATGGCTGACTTCTCTCGCTGTACAAAAAAGGGCTTTTGGAACTTTACCCTCCTTGGAACGAGGTGGGCACACAGAGCAAGCGACTGCCAGGTTTTCAAAGCCGGTGCTCATTTGAAAGAAATAAAGTCCAGGTGAAAAACCACCAAAACCACACCTGGAGAACTCTGATTACTCTTATCTTGGTGTGTTCATCTAACAAGTCCACTTGTTACCTTGACTATAAAACGAAAATTATCCTGTAATTACATAGCTCCCTAGACAACTCATTCAAAGTATGGGAAGCACAATTTGTTGCATCAGTTTTGTGTGCAGTTGCTTCAGGTTAGGAATTTTCTACATTGGTCCTCAAGATGTGTATGTCCCGGTGTTCACAGGAATGTTTATATGAGTGTTTTCTGTAGAGGTCTGAGAGGAGGGTTTTTGTTTATAATTCACAGAAACAAACCTTGAATCAATGCAATATAATGAACATAACACATAGTTTCCTTAAGTTTTTCTGTTAAAACACCATTGAAAAATAACATAAAAACCTCTGTAGTCTACCTTGTCTCTTGGGGTCTTGAAAATAGAATTTAATTTTTTGTACCTTTTTATATTTTAATAAGCAAGTGAAACAAACTAGCTCTTAGATTTAATTTTGCCTAATTCTAGGTAAGAGATGAGTTTTCTCCTGTAAAGTTGACCATGCTTCTCCTCTCCTCCTCAGAGACCTCTCTTCTCACTAATGAGCTCAAGACTTAAAAACAATCAAGTGCCAAGAAATGCATGGGATTATGACTACCGGCATTAGGATGGCCCTCTCATCTTCTCTGCTTTCTTGCCAGCTCTTTTCTTCTGTCTTGAGATTCTTAAGTATTTTTGCTTCTGTTCTGCCAGTGTTCAAAGTTGGCATCTAGAAAAACGAGAAAAACATTGTAGTCTTAGAATTTGCACTACAGGATGCAGATACACAGAAATCTGACTTTTTTTTCCCTACAGTTGCACTCAATTTGGTCCTAAGCTTCCATTTCTGTTGATAGTGGGGGAAAGAACTTTTTTTTTAAACTTTATTTTCTTCTTTAATTTAATTTTATTATGTTATGTTAGTCACCATACAATACATCATTAGTTTTTGATGTAGTGATCCACGATTCATTGTTTTCGTATAACATCCAGTGCTCCGTGCAGTACGTGCCCTCCTTAATACCCATCACCGGGCTAACCCATCCCGCCACTCCCTCCCCTCTAGAACCCTCAGTTTGTTTCTCAGAGTCTCTCATGGTTCATCTCTCCCTCCGATTTCCCCTCCTTCATTTTTCCCTTCCTTCTCCTAATGTCCTCTGTGCTATTCCTTATGTTCCACAAATACGTGAAATTTCCACAGAAATTGACTTTCTGTGCTTGACTTATTTCACTTAGCATTAGCTCCTCCAGTCCCATCCATGTTGATGTAAAAGTTGGGTATTCATCCTTTCTGATGGCTCAGTAATACTCCATTATATATATGGACCACATCTTCTTTATCCATTCATCTGTTGAAGGGCATTTCGGCTCTTTCCACAGTTTGGCTATTGCGGACATTGCTGCTATGAACATTGGGGTGCATATGGCCCTTCTTTTCCCTACATCTGTGTCTTTGGGGTAACTACCCAGGAGTGCAATTGCTGGGTCATAGGGTAGCTCTATTTTTAATTTTTTGAGGAACCTCCACACTGTTTTCCAGAGTGGCTGTACCAACTTGCATTCCCACCAACAGTGTAAGAGGGTTCCCCTTTCTCCACAACCTCTCCAACATTTGTTATTTCTTGCCTCGTCAATTTTTGCCATTCTAACCGGTGTAAGGTGGTATCTCAATGTGGTTTTGATTTGAATTTCCCTAATGATGATGAACATTTTTTCATGTGTTTGTTAGCCATTTGTATGTCTTCTTTGGAAATGTCTTCTTCTTCTTCTATGTCTGTTCATGTCTTCTGCCCATTTTTTGACTTGATTATTTGTTTTTTGGGTGTTGAGTTTGAGAAGTTCTTTATAGATCTTGGATATCAGCCATTTATCTATAGTGTCATTTGCAAATATCTTCTCCCATTCTGTGGGTTGCCTCTTTGTTTTGTTGACTGTTCCCTTTGCTGTGCAGAAGCTTTTTATCTTGATGAAGTCCCAAAAGTTCATTTTTGCTTTTGTTTCACTAGCCTTTGGAGATGTACCTTGAAAGAAGTTGCTGTGGCCAATGTCAAAGATGTTACTGCCTATGTTCTCCTCTAGGATATTGATGGTGTCCTGTCTCACATTGAGGTTTTTCATCCATTTTGAGTTTATCTTTGTGTATGGTGTTAGAGAATGGTCGAGTTTCATTCTACTGCATGTGGCTGTCCAATTTTCCCAGCACCATTTATTGAAGAGACTGTCTTTTTCCCATTGCATATTTTTTCCTGCTTTGTCGAAGATTATTTGACCGTAGGGTTGAGGGTCCATATCTGGGCTCTCTATTCTGTTCCATTGGTCTATATGTCTTTTTGTGCCAGTACCATGCTGTCTTGGTGAACACTGCTTTGTAATATAGCTTGAAATCGGCAACGTGATGCCCCCAGCTTTGTTTTTCTTTTTCAACATTTCCTTGGCGATTCAGGGTCTTTTCTGATTCCACACAAATTTTAGGATTGTTTGTTCCAGCACTTTGAAAAATGTCATTGGAATTTTGATCAGGATGGCGTTGAAGGTAGAGATTGCTCTGGGCAGCATAGACATTTTAACAATATTTATTTTTCTGATCCATGAGCATGGAATGTTTTTCCATCTTTTTGTGTCTTCTTCAGTTTCTTTCATGAGTTTTCTGTAGTTCCTAGAGTATAGATCCTTTACCTCTTCGGGTAGGTTTATTCCGAGGTATCTTTTGGTTTTTGGTGCTATTGTAAATGGAATCGATTCTCTAATTTCTCTTTCTACAGTTGCATTGTTAGTGTATAAGAAAGCAACTGATTTCTCTGCCTTGATTTTGTATCCTGCCACATGACTGAATTGCTGTATGAGTTCTAGTAATTTGGGGGTGGAGTGTTTTGGGTTTTCCACATAAAGTATCATGTCATCCGCAAAGAGAGAGAGTTTGACTTCTTCTTTGCCAATTTGAATACCTTTTATTTCTTTTTTGTTGTCTGATTGCTGTTGCTAGGACTTCTAGTACTGTGTTGAACAATAATGGCGAGAGTGGGCATCCTTGATGTGTTTCTGATCTTAAGGGAAAGGCTCTCAGCTTTTCCCCATTGAGGATGATATTCACTGTGGGTTTTTCAAAGATGGACTTTTTTTGAACTTGAGGAATGTTCCCTCTATCCCTATACTCTGAAGAGTTTTAGTCATGAAAGGATGCTGTATTTTGTCAAATGCTTTTTCTGCATCAATTGAGAGGACCATATGGTTCTTTTCTCTCCTCTTATTAATATATACTATCACATTGATTGATTTGTGAATGTTGAACCACCTTGCATCCCAGGGATAAATCCCACTTGGTCATGGTGGATGATCCTTTTAATGTATTGTTGGATCCTATTAGCTAGGATTTTGTTGAGCATTTTGGAATCCATATTCATCAGGGATATCGCTCTGAAATTCCCCTTTTTGATGGGGTATTTGCCTGGTTTGGGGATTAAGATATTGCTTGGCCTCATAGGATGAGTCTGGAAGCTTTCCTTCTGTTTCTATTTTTTGAAACAGCTTCAGTAGAATAGGTATTATTTCTTCTTTGAATGTTTGGTAGAATTCCCCAGGGAATCCATCAGGCCATGGAATCTTGTTTTTTGGGAGGGTTTTTTTTTTTTAATTATGTTGTGTTAATCACCATATATTACATCATTAGTTTTTGATGTAGTGTTCCATGATTCATTGTTTGCGTATAACACCCAGTGCTCCATTCACTACGTGTCCTCTTTAATACCCATCACCAGGATAACCCACCTCCCCACCCCCCTCCCCTCTAGAACCCTCAGTTTGTTTCTCAGAGTCCATAGTCTCTCATGGTTCATCTCCCCCTCCGATATTCCCCCCTTCATTTTTCCCTTCCTGCTATCTTCTTCTTTCTTTTTTTTTTTTTTAACATATAATGTATTATTTGTTTCAGAGGTACAGGTCTGTGATTCAACAATCTTACACAATTCACAGCACTCACCATAGCACATACCCTCCCCAGTGCCTATCACCCAGCCACCCTATCCCTCCCGCCAGCCCCATCACTCCAGCAACCCTCAGTTTGTTTCCTGAGATTAAGAATTCCTCATATCAGTGAGATCATATGATACATATCTTTCTCTGATTGACTTACTTCGCTCAACATAATAGCCTCCAGTTCCATCTACGTCGTTGCAAATAGCAAGATTTCATTCCTTTTGATGGCTGCACAATATTCCATTGTATATATATAACACATCTTCTTTATCCATTCATCTGTCGATGGACATCTTGGCTCTTTCCATAGTTTGGCTATTGTGGACATTTCTGCTATAAACATTGAGGTGCACGTACCCCTTTGGATCCCCACATTTGCATCTTTGGGGTAAATACCCAGTAGTGCAATTGCTGGGTCATATGGTAGCTCTATTTTCAACTTTTTGAGGAATCTCTATACTGTTTTCCAGAGTGGCTGCACTAGTTTGCATTCCCACCAACAGTGTAGGAGGGTTCCCCTCTCTCCGCATCCCCGCCAACATCTGTCATTTCCTGACTTGTTAATTTTAGCCATTCTGACTGGTGTGAGGTGGTATCTCATTGAGGTTTTGATTGGGATTTCCCTGATGCCGAGCGATGTTGAGCACTTTTTCATGGGTCTGTTGGCCATTTGGATGTCTTCTTTGGAAAAATGTCTGTTCATGTCTTCTGCCCGTTTCTTGATTGGATTCTTTGTTCTTTGGGTGTTGAGTTTGATAAGTTCTTCATAGACTTTGGGTACTAGCCCTTTATCTGCTATGTCATTTGCAAATATCTTCTCCCATTCTGTCGGTTGTCTTTTGGTTTTGTTGACTGTTTCTTTGCTGTGCAAAAGCTTTTTATCTTGATGAAGTTCCAGTAGTTCATTTTTGCCCTTGTTTCCCTTGCCTTTGGCGATGTTTCTTGGAAGAAGTTGCTGCAGCTGAGGTCGAAGAGGTTGCTGCCTGTGTTCTCCTTTAGGATTTTGATGGACTCCTGTCTCACATTTAGGTCTTTCAACCATTTTGAGTCTATTTTTGTGTGTGGTGTAAGGAAATGGTCCAGTTTCATTCTTCTGCATGTGGCTGTCCAATTTTCCCAACACCATTTGTTGAAGAGACTGTCTTTTTTCCATTGGACATTCTTTCCTGCTTTGTCAAAGATTAGTTGACCATAGAGATGAGGGTCCATTTCTGGGCTCTCTATTCTGTTCCACTGATCTATGTGTCTGTTTTTGTGCCAGTACCATATTGTCTTGATGATTAGAGCTTTGTAATAGAGCTTGAAGTCTGGAATTGTGATGCTGACAGCTTTGCTTTCCTTTTTCAACATTCCTCTGGCTGTCTGGGGTCTTTTCTGGTTCCATACAAATTTAAGGATTATTTGTTCCATTTCTTTGAAAAAAGTGGCTGGTATTTTGATGGGGATTGCATTGAATGTGTAGATTGCTCTAGGTAGCATTGACATGTTCACAATATTTGTTCTTCCAATCCATGAGCATGGAACGTTTTTCCATTTCTTTGTGTCTTCCTCAATTTCTTTCATGAGTATTTTATAGTTTTCTGAGTACAGATCCTTTGCCTCTTTGGTTAGATTTCTTCCTAGGTATCTTATGGTTTTGGATGCAATTGTAAATGGGATCGACTCCTTAATTTCTCTTTCTTCTGTCTTGTGGTTGGTGTATAGGAATGCAACTGATTTCTGTGTATTGATTTTATATCCTGCCACTTTACTGAATTCCTCTTTGAGTTCTAACATTTTTGGGGTGGAATCTTTTGGGTTTTCCACATAAAGTATCATATCATCTGCAGAGAGTGAGAGTTTGACTTCTTCTTTGCTGATTTGGATGCCTTTTATTTCTTTTTGTTGTCTGACTGCTATGGCTAGGACTTCTAGTACTATGTTGAATAGCAGTGGTGAGAGTGGACATCCCTGCCGTGTTCCTGACCTTAGGGGGAAAGCTTTCAGTTTTTCCCATTGAGAATGATATTTGCTGTGGACTTTTCATAGATGGCTTTTATGATATTGAGGTATGTACCCTCTATCCCTACACTGTGAAGAATTTTGATCAAGAAAGGATGCTGTACTTTGTCAAATGCTTTTTCTGCATCTATTGAGAGGATCATATGGTTCTTGTTCTTTCTTTTGTTAATGTATTGTATCACGTTGATTGATTTGCGGATGTTGAACCAACCTTGCAGCCCAGGGATAAATCCCACTTGGTCGTAGTGAATAATCCTTTAAATATACTGTTGGATCCTATTGGCTAGTATTTTGGGGAGAATTTTTGCATCCATGTTCATCAGGGATATTGGTCTGTAGTCCTCCTTTTTGATGGGGTCTTTGTCTGGTTTTGGGATCAAGGCAATGGTGGCCTCATAAAATGAGTTTGGAAGTTTTCCTTCCATTTCTGTTTTTTGGTAGAATTCCCCTGGGAAGCCATCTGGCCCTGGGCTTTTGTTTGTTGGGAGATTTTTGATGACTGCTTCAATTTCCTTAGTGGTTATAGGTCTGTTCAGGTTTTCTATTTCTTCCTGGTTCAGTTTTGATAGTTGATACATCTCTAGGAATGCATCCATTTCTTCCATATTATCTAATTTGCTGGCATAGAGTTCTCATAATATGTTCTTATAATTGTTTGTGTTTCTTTGGTGTTGGTTGTGATCTCTCCTCTTTCATTCATGATTTTGTTGATTTGGGTCATTTCTCTTTTCTTTTTGATAAGTCTGGCCAGGGGTTCATCAGTCTTGTTAATTCTTTCAAAGAACCAGCTCCTAGTTTCGTTGATCTGTTCTACTGTTCTTTTAGTTTCTATTTAATTGATTTCTGCTCTGATCTTTACTGTTTCTCTTCTCCTGCTGGGTTTAGGCTTTATTTCCTGTTTTTTCTCTAGCTCCTTTAGGTGTAGGGTTAGGTAGTGTATTTGAGACCTTTCTTGTTTTTGAGAAAGGCTTGTATTGCTATATACTTTCCTCTTAGGACTGCCTATGCTGCCTCCCAAAGATTTTGAACAATTGTGTTTTCATTTTCATTTGTTTCCGTGAATTTTTTTAATTCTTTAATTTCCTGGGTGACCCATTCATTCTTTAGTAGGATGCTCTTTAGCCTCCATGTATTTGAGTTCTTTCCAACTTTCCTCTTGTGATCGAGTTCTAGTTTCAAAGCGCTGTGGTCTGAAAATAGGCAGGGAATGATCCCAATCTTCTGATACCAGTCGAGACCTGATTTGTGACCTAGGATGTGATCTATTCTGGAGAATGTTCCATGGACATTAGAGAAGAATGTGTATTCTGTTGCTTTGGGATGGAATGTTCTGAATATATCTGTGAAGTCCATTTGGTCCAGTGTGTCATTTAAAATCTTTATTTCCTTGTTGATCTTTTGCCTAGATGATCTGCCCATTTCAGTGAGGGGGGTGTTAAAGTCCCTCACTATTATTGTATTGTTGTTGATGTGTTTCTTTGCTTTTGTTATTAATTGGCTTATATAATTGTCTGCTCCCATGTTAGGGGCATAGATATTTACAATTGTTAGATCTTCTTGTTGGATAGACCCTTTACGTATGATATAGTGTCCTTCCTCATCTCTTATTATAGTCTTTGGTTTAAGATCTAATTTGTCTGATACAAGGATTGCTACCCCAACTTTCTTTTGGTGTCCATTAGTATGGTAAATGGTTTCCACCCCCTCACTTTCAATCTGGGGGTGTCTTTGGGTCTAAAATGAGTCTCTTGCAGACAGCATGTTGATGGGTCTTGTTTTTTTATCCAATCTGATAGGCTGTGTCTTTTGATTGCGTCATTCAGCCCATTTACATTCAGGGTAACTATTGAAAGATATGAATTTAGTGCCATTGTATTGCCTGTAAGGTGACTGTTACTGTATATTGTCTGTGTTCCTTTCTGGTCTATGTTACTTTTAGGCTCTCTCTTTGCTTAGAGGATCCCTTTCAATATTTCTTGTAGGGATGGTTTCATGTTTGCAAATTCCTTTAGTTTTTGTTTGTCCTGGAAGCTTTTTATCTCTCCTTCTATTTTCAATGACAGCCTAGCTGCATATAGTATTCTTGGCTGCATATTTTTCTCATTTAGTGCTCTGAATATATCATGCCAGTCCTTTCTGGCCTGCCAGGTCTCTGTGGATAGGTCTGTTGCCAGTCTAATGTTTCTACCATTGTAGGTTACAGATCTCTTATCCTGAGCTGCTTTCAGGATTTTCTCTTTGTCTCTGAGACCTGTAAGTTTTACTGTTAGATGTCGGGGTGTTGACCTATTTTTATTGATTTTGAGGGGGGGTTCTCTGTGCCTCCTGGATTTTGATGCCTCTTTCCTTCCCCAAATTAGGGAAGTTCTCTGCTATAATTTGCTCCAATATATCTTCTGCCCCTCTCTCTCTTTCTTCTTCTTCTGGGATCCCAATTATCCTAATGTTGTTTTGTCTTATGGTATCACTTATCTCTCGGATTCTGCCCTCGTGATCCAGTAGTTGTTTATCTCTCTTTTTCTCAGCTTCTTTATTTTCCATCATTTGCTCTTTATATCCCTAATTCTCTCTTCTGCCTCATTAATCCTAGCAGTCATAGCCTCCATTTTTGATTGCACCTCATTAATAGCCTTTTTGATTTCGACTTGGTTAGATTTTAGTTCTTTTATTTCTCCAGAAAGGGTTTCTCTAATATCTTCCATGCTTTTTTCAAGCCCAGCTAGTGTCTTTATAATTGTCATTCTGAACTCTAGTTCTGACATCTTACTAATGTCCGTGTTGATTAGGTCCCTGGCAGTTGGTACTGCATCTTGTTCTTTTTTTTTTTTTTTTGAGGTGATTTTTTCCATCTTGTCATTTTGTCCAGAGGAGAATAGATGAATGAGAGAACAAAATTCTAACAGGGTAACAATGACCCCAGAAAAATAAATGCTAAACAAATCAGAAGAGACCTGAAACCCCAGGGGAAAAGAAAGGGAAAGAAAGAAAAAAGAAAAAAAAGAAAAGGAAAAGATAAAAAACAAACAAACAAAAAACAGAATATGATCAAATATGATCAGGCTGGTGCATAGATCAGTACCACACACTAGATTTTGGGTGTATTTTGGTCTGTTAGAAGAAAGTGCCTCCCAAAATTTTGAAGAGAAAAACTTATATATGTACAAAAATAAGGGTAAATACGATGAAGGGATGGAATATGAGTGGAAAGATGAAAATTATAAAAGATTTTATAAAAGGAATTGATAAGAAGTTGGTTGAAAAAAGAAGACGATTTTAAAAAAAAAAGGGAGAGAATGTGATCAGGCAGGAGACTAGAACAAAGCCATACACTAGAGATTTAGGGTATATTTTGGTCTGTTAGAAGAAACTGTATCCCAAAATTTTAAAGAGAGAACAACATATATATATATTTACCAAAAATAAAGTTAACTTCTATGAAGGGACAGAATATGACTCTGAAAAATAAAAAAGATTTTTTCAAAAAGGGATTGATAAGATGTTGGTTGAAAAAGGGAAAAATAACAATTCAAAAAAAAAAACAAAAGGAAATTAAAAAAATTAACTTTGAAAGACTAAAGAATCATGGGTAAACAGCCATGAATTCTATGTGCTGTATTCCCCTAGCGCTGGCATTCTGCCGTTCTCATTGATCGGTAAACTTGGTCTTGGCTGGCTGTTCTCGCTGATCTTCTGAGGGAGGGTCCTGTTGCCGTGGTTCCGAAATGTCTTTGCCGGAGGCGGTATTGCCCTGCCCTTGCTGGGTCTGGGCTAAGTAATCTGCTCGGGTTTGCTCTTGGGAGCTTTTGTTCCCCGCAAGCTTTCCGTCCAGCTTTGGAGGACGAGAATGAAAATGGCAGCCTCCCAATCTCCACCCGGAGGAGCAGAGAACTCGGGGCCCCGCTCCTCAGTGAGCCCCCAGAGAAAAGCAGTCAATCACTCCCGTCTCCCCGGTCTCCGGCCGCACTCCGTGCTCACCGGGCCTGTGACCAAGCGTTTCTATCTCTGGCGCAGGACCGCATGTGGAGTCTCCAAACCCAGCAGATCCCTGCGGTGCCCTCCTGCGCCGCTCCTCCCGGGGGAGGAAGGGGAGTCTCCCTGGATCTGCCGCTTGTTGGGTCCCTGCTGGAGGAGCAGTGGCCCAACTGTGCTGCAGATCATAGTTTATTGCAACCCCGAGCTGAGAGCCCGCTCCTCGGCTCCATCTCTGCACCCGGCCTCCCTGCTCCGATCCCTGGGACCTCCGCTGCACTCAGGCACTCCTGGTCTTTCTGTGACCCCGAGGGTCCTGAGACCACACTGTCACTGAGTGGGTTCCACCCCCCACTTAGCCACTGGAGCGACATCCCTCAGCAGAGCAGACTCCTAAATTTTCCGATTTTGTGCTCTGCTGCTCTATCACTTGCCGGTAGTGGCTGTTGGAGGCCCCTTCCCCCGCCGTCTGTCTTCCCAAATATCGCCTCGGATTCACTTCTCTGCACGTCCTACCTTCCAGAAAGTGGTCCCTTTTCTGTTCAGAGAGTTGCTCTTATTCTTTTCTTAGCTCTGCTGGTGAGTTTGTAGGTGTTCAGAATGGTTTGATACCTATCTAGCTGAATTCCTGGGACCAGACGAAATTTAGGTCTCCTACTTCTCTGCCGTCTTGCTCCTCTCCCCTTTTGGGAGGTTTTTGATCACTGTTTCAATCTCATTACTGGTTATTGGCCTATTCAGGTTGTCAATTTCTTCCTGTTTCAGTCTTGGTAGTTTATAGGTTTCCAGGAGGGCATCCATTTCATCCAGATTGCTCAGTTTAGTGGCATATAGTTGTTGATGATAATTTCTAATAATTGTTTCTATTTCCTTGGTGTTAGTTGTGATCTCTCCCCTTTCATTCATAATTTTATTAATTTGGGTCCTTTCTCTTTTCTTTTGGATAAGTCTGGCCAGTGGTTTATCGATCTTATTAATTCTTTCAAAGAACAAGCTTCTAGTATCGTTGATCTGATCTACTGTGTTTTTGGTTTCTAATTCATTGATCTCTGCTCTAATCTTAATTATTTCTCTTCTAATGTGTGGCTTAGGCATCGTTTGTTGCTTTTTCTCTAGTTCTTTAAGGTGTAGTTAGTTGGTGAATTGGGGATTTTTCTATTTTTTTTTTTGAGTGAGGCTTGGATGGCTATATATTTCCCCCTTAGGACTGCCTTTGCAGTATCCCATAGGTTTCTGACTGATGTGTTTTCGTTCTCATTGGTTTCCATGAATGTTTAAGTTCCTCTTTGATTTCCTGGTTGACCCAAACATTCTTGAACAGAGTGGTCTTTAGCTTCCAAGTGTTTGAATTTCTTCCAAATTTTTTCTTGTGATTGAGTTACACTTTTAAAGCATTATGGTCTGAGAATATGCAGGGAATAATCTCAATCTTTTGGTATCGGTTGAGACCTGATTTGTGATCCAGTATGTGGTCTATTCTGGAGAAAGTTCCATGTGCGCTTGAGAAGAATCAGTATTCTGTTATTTTAGGGTGGAATGTTCTGTATATATCTATGAGGTCCATCTGGTTCAGTGTGTCATTCAAAGCTGTTGTTTCTTTGTTGATTTTCTGCTTAGATGATCTGTCTATTGCTGAGAGTGGAGTATTGAGGTCTCCTACAATTAATGTATTGTTATCAATATGACTCTTTATTTTGGTTAACAGTTGGCTTATGTAGATATCTGCTCCCATGCTGGGGGCATAGATATTTACAATTGTTAGATCTTCTTGTTGTGTAGACCCTTTAAGAATGATATAGTGTCCTTCTGTGTCTCTAATTACAGACTTTAGCTTAAAATCTAATTTGTCTGATATAAAAATTGCTACCCCAGCTTTCTTTTGAGGTCCGTTGGCATGGAAGATGGATCTCCATCCCTTCACTTTCAGTCTGGATGCATCTTTAGGTTCAAAATGAGTCTCTTGTAGACAGCATATGGATGGGTCCTGTCTTTTTATCCAATCTGCAACGCTCTGCCTTTTTATGGGAGCATTTAGGCCATTCATGTTGAGAGTGATTATTGAAAGATATGAATTAATTGTCATCATGTTGCCTGTGAAGACCTTGTTTTTATAGAATGTCCCTGTAAATTTCTGTTGTATATCAGTCTTGGGGTCTTTCTCCTTTTATAGACCCCCCCTTAATATTTCTTGCAGGGCCAGCTTAGTGGTCACATATTCTTTCAGCTTCTGCCAGTCTTGGAAGCTCTGCATCTCTCCACCCATTCTAAATGACAGCCTTTTTGGATAAAGTATTCTTGGCTGCATGTTCTTCTCTTTTAGTACCCTGAATATGTCTTGCCAGGCCTTTCTGGCTTGCCAGGTCTCTGTGGATAGGTCTGACGTTATTCTGATGTTCCTCCCTCTGTACATAAGGAATCTCTTCCCCCTAACTGCCCTTAAGATGGTTTCCTTGGTTCTAAGATTTCCAAGTTTTACTATTACATGCTGGGGTGTTGGCCTGTTTTCCTTGATCTTGGGAGGGGTCCTCTCTGCCTCTAGGACGTGAATGTTTGTTTCATTCCCCAGGTTAGGGAAGTTCTCAGCTCTGATTTGCTCAAATATATCTTCTAGTCCTCTCTCTCTACCCTCTCTGGGATTCCAATAATTCTGACATTGGAGCGTTTCATGGTGTCACTTACTTCTCTGATTCTATTTTCATGGATTCTGAGTTGTTTTTCCTTGGCCTCCTCTTTTCCCTTTTTATCTATTAAATGGTCTTCCAGGTCACTGATTTGTTCTTCTGTCTCACTTACCCTAGTTGTTAGATTATCTAGATTAGATTGGATCTCTTTGATAGCATTTTTAAGTTCTGCCAATTCAGCTTTCATTTCTGCCCTTAGAGACTCTATGTTGCCATTAATCAATTTCTCCATTCTAGCTATTGTCTTCACAATTGCTATCCTGAATTCCATCTCGACATCTTGGTTATATCTGAATCCATTTCTAAATCTGTGGCATGAGTCATAATCTCTGAGTCTTTCCTATTTTGGGGGTTCCTCCTCCTAGTCATTCTGTTGAAGGGTGGTTGAGGGAATGTATAGAGTCCAAATTATTGACCACATTCTACAGATATATAAAATCTTACGGCATTGGTCTTTCTGATTTATTTCACTTACCATAATATTCTCTAGGTCCATCCATGTCATGGCAAATGACAAGATCTCATTCTTTTTTATAGCTCAGTAATATCCCATTTTGTATGTGTGTGTGTGTGTGTGTGTACCATATCTTTTCACGTGGTTTAATCAACTCACATTCCCACCAACAGTGGGATTCCCTTTTCTCCACAACCTCACCACTTGTTATTTTCTCTCTTTGACACTTGCCTTTCTGACTGGTGAGAGGAGATTAGCTCGTTGTGGTTTTGACTTGTAGTTCCCTGATTAAAAGATACTCAACATCATTAATTATGTGTCTGTTGGCTGTCTATAAGTCTTCTTTGGCAAAATGTTAATCCAGGTCTTCTGCCCATTTTTAGTCAGATTATTGTGGTTCTGGTGTTGAATTGCAGAAGTTCTTTATGTACTTTGGATATCAACACTTAACCAAATATACCATTTGCAAGTATCTCCCATTCAGTATTTCAGTTTGTTCATCATTTCCTTAACTGTACAAAAGCTTTTTATTGTGGTATAATATAGTTTCAATAGTTTATTTTTGCCAAGTACCAAAAAAGTTTTTTAGAAAATCCCCTTACAACTGTACTGCAGGTTGAAGAGATCATACAGGGAGAAGTTAACATTAAGGCACTGCTTATACCACAGAGAAACTCCAGATAGACTGAAGGGAAACCTGAAAGTAGAAGAGTTTTGTGCCCTAGCTCCACATCTGGGGCTCTGGGAGAGTATCTGCTGCCTACAGTGAAATTTAATGATGTGTACAGAGTTCCTGAACTTTGAGGCCTGAGGCGATTACAGACTACAGAGATAGTAGCAGAGGCTGAGTAAATCTCGTGTCCTCACCTACATGGGCCAGAGGGAGCCCAGAGCCCACCCTGCGCACCACACCCCATCCAACCTCACCATCCCTTTTCCCAAGAAAAGGAAAGGAAGGAGGGCAGTAGAAAGCTATTCTGGACTTGTTGCCTTACATAAAGACTCTCAATTGTATAAAGAAAATGAATTATTTTGGGGGCGCCTGGGTGGCTCAGTCAGTTAAGTGTCTGCCTTCCACTCAGGTCACGATTTTTATTTATCTGTAGAATGTAAAAAACAAACAACAAAAAAGCATAAGTAGAACAATCTGGTTCTAGTTTGGGGATGGTTTGGAAGGATGCAAAATAGATGAAGGTGATTAAGAGCTACAAACTCCCAACTATAAGTCACGGGAATGAAAAGTACAGCATGGGGAACATAGTATTGTAATAACATTCTATGGTGACAGATGGGGACTATTCTTACTATGGTGAGCATTGTGTGTAAGGTACAGAATTGTCAAATAACTGCACCTGAAGCTACTACAAGATTATATGTCAAGTATACTTCAATAAAAAGTATTACATATTTTACAGTTGATATTGGTCATCTTTCTGCTGAGTCTTCCACCTTTGACTCATTGGGCCTCATACATCCAACCTGTCAACAATGCCTGGCTCTTACAAATAAAAGCTTCTGTTCTCACAAGTGTTGTCCCTGAAATCGACATTAAGAACCTATTTTAGAAATCAAAAATAGGGTGTTATTTTTCTCTGCTGGATTTTGACTTTCTTTTGAACCAAAGGAAATCTCAACTTCAGGGTGCGTGGACTAGGGTTAAGGAGAAAGAAGGCAATAAAATTCAGAATTCCTTGATACTGTTACTTCAAATTAGCTTCTGTGTTGCAAGTCTTGCATTAATAGTTCTGTCCGGTAGTGTTCCATAGAAAATTTTGGTGGTTTTTGGACTTTGATATTAAATAGCCCCACTTACTCAAATAGTCTGTTGGCCCTTCGATTTAACCATAAGAATAGGTAGTGAGAATGCAAAGAATATTTACTAGTATTTGTTAAACTTATATGATCCCAGACCTATTAAAACCAATGACTTTTAATCTGTGTGATTTAAGTAACTAAAGTTTAACTGTGTAGATTTTTAAAACTACAGTTACATAGGAAACAATTTAAAAACCTGTGTAGGGGTTGATTTGTGACACTAAATTGTACATCTTTTTTGTTTTGTTTTATGGAGACATTTGGAGTTTGCTCTGTTATTGCCAAAGCTATGGCAATTACCTCTAATGGTTCTAACTAAAGCGGGGGGGGGGGGGGCATAAACACAGAAGCTATTTCAATAACGTTCATTCAACGCAGAATTTGTAGGGAGAATAATTGATCAGATTTTCTAACTATTGAGAAAACCCCTTGAGAGCAAATCCATGTTTCTACGGAAACATAAAGGGAATTAATATTTATGAAGCTTCTACCGTGTGCCAGGCACTACACTAATGCTCGTATGTATATGATGTTTTATTTAGTCCCTATTAGGTAGGAAATTCTTAAAGTAATGAAAGAACTGGCATGTGGCCAAATTGGAATTTAAAACTGTCTGTCCCTATACCTCTTGCCAAACACAAAAATTGTCTTTTTATAATCTCTTCCCATCAGATGCACAGTAGGTGATTTGCCATAAAATATAAACATTTATTCTTATATATTGACTCAGTATGTGACTCTAAAATTCAGTGTAAATGATTTTGAGAACAATTGAACACACTAGTTTGGCCAAATTCAGTTACTCTTGGGAGGTGGGAATAACAAGGAACCAACATATATTTTCCCCTCCTGAGAATTATTTTAGAAATCGAAAGATTTCTCTTAGATTTTCATGTTGCCTTCTCTACAAGGTGGGAAAAAAATACTCAGTGATTCAGTTTCCCCAAATATCCCATGGGTGCCTGTGGCAGGGTGCTGCACCACAGGCTCAGAAAATAAACATGGATAAGACCTGATCTCCTAGGGGCGCGGGCGTGGCTCAGTAGGCTACGCATTTGCCTTCGGCTCAGGTCATGATCTCTGGGCCCTGGGATTGAGCCCTGTGTGTCGGGCTCCTGGCTCAGGTGTGTCTGCTTGTCCCTCTGCCCCTCCCCCCACTCATGCTCTCTTGCGTGGGTTTGTTCTTGCTCTCTCAGATAAGTAAAATCTTAAAACACGATCTCTTATGTGAAATCGGATGTCCGCACTAAACTAAAACGTTTTTGGCACATGCTGCCGTGAGACTATTCCCTGATGACAGGTATGCTGTTTTTTCCTTTATTTCTTCTTGTATTTAAAATATTGTATAGGTAGGAAGTGCTCTATACATACTCATTTGGTGATGGCATGCAAGCATGGTAACAGGGAGCCTCTGTTGAGTAGTGTGGAATCTAGTACCTACTAGCTTTTGAATATGTATTAGTCATATGAAATTGATTTCGAGATGCCATTTAAGGCTTGATTGAGGGCCCAAATCTGATCCTGAGAACATGATTGAGTAGCAAGTATCATTCTAAGCTCTGAAATCCCACATATCTTTTGGGGGCATCATTGGCTTTAGGTTCTTTTTTTTTTCCCCCCCACTTCGTAAGAAAAAAAATATTCTTTGAACTATATCATCTAGATTAATTACAGAATTTGGAAAACTGGCAGGGCTTTTCTTAATAGACTTTTATATTGTAAAGACTGACTTTGAGTTAAAAATTCTAAACTAGGAGGTGGAGAAAATTCCTGACTTAGAATTCTATTTAAAACTTTATTTTTTATTTTTATTTAAATTCAATTAGCCCACATATAGTATATCATTAGTTTCAGATGTAAAGTTCAATGATTCATTTAGTTGCATATAATACCCAGGGCTCATCACATCATGTGCCCTCCTTAATGCCCATCACCCGGTGACCCCATTCCCCCCACCCACCTGCCTTCCACAACCCTCAGTTTGTGTCCTGGAGTCAAGTGTCTCTCATGGTTTGGCGCGCTCTGATTTCTTCCCATTCAGTTTTCCCTCCCTTCTCCTATGAACTTCTGAGCTATTTCTTATATCAACTTTATGTTTGTCCTTAAAGGATATTGATACAAACAAAAGCCTTCCCCTATTCGTCATTCAGGCAGTCATTTCGATTTAACTGTACTTAGCTGAAAGGTCTGTTGTCGTAAGTTGTGGTTAAGTGGGTAAGACTTACACCCTCACTCTACATTTGGACAAAATAGAATCATTAGGAATGCAATAAGGAGACCTTTGTGTGAGCTCAGAAATGCACATACTTTACAACTGAATGGAGAAAGAATCCAATTAAATGATTTGCTAGCCCATTAATAGGCCTTCTGGTTCTGGGCTTCCATGACCGAGCCATTAAAACCAGCTCCCAGCTTCATGCATTTTTGAAAGTGTGTTGTGACCACCCATGAGAATATATGTAATTTTTTATAAAGTTAATGTGTAAGATACTGTTCCTTTGGTTGACTTATGATTAATAATATTTCACCGTTATAGAGATCCTTTTATCCTTAAGAGCCATGAAATAAGGACAGTATCAGTGATGTCCTGCGTCTGAATAGCTTCAAGCACAGAGAGGGATAATTTTCAGTTAGAGATTCCATTTCCTCTCTATGTATGCGAAATAGCACATGGAGGCTGATGGGACAGCTGCCTCGCTAATTTTGTTAGACTTTCCTAGAAAGACTCCTACCAAATCTCTCCCATATAAATGAGCCTTTCTTGTGAATTTTTACCCTGTTTTCTCTCTGTCACATTGTAGTCTAATAAATCCTTTTAAACTTGGATGATCTTTGCCCCCATGCCTAGATTCTTTTAATGGTTATATTTTCACAAATTTTCTTTTCTGTTTCCGTGTTTATAAATATGTGCAAGACAATTTGGGGGATGGCTTGCCATCTGAGCCACCCAGTGGAAAATACTAGATTTATTTTTCAACTGTAACAGCTTCCTACTTGGAAAGTCATCGTTGATTTTTCTGGAACTGAGAAGCAAATTTTGCACTAAAACTAGGAGTTCAACAGTGATGTCGTTGGCAAACTGGGATAGTTTCTCCAGTCCCCTAATCTTCCTTCTTTCCTTCCTTCCTTCCTTTTGCATTCTTTTTCTCTCTCTCCTGTGTCCTACCTCCTCCATTTTTTATTCTTCTTCCCTGTTCTTTTTCTTCCCTTCCTCTTTTTATATTTTTTGTGCCTTTTAAACTTTCATTTTCATATAATTTTAGATTTATAGATGAGTTGTAAAGATATTATAAGGAACTTCCAGATGCCATTCATCTAGCTTCCCCCCAAGTTAATATTTTATATAACTATGGTATATTTATCAAAACTTATATTTCTTATGTACCTGTAAACTTCGTTTTACATAAATGTTAATTGGGGATGGGTGATGACATTCTTGGTTTGCTTTTGTCCCTAACTCATTGTGAGACCTTGAGCAAGTCCCTTCGCCTTAACAATTGTCAAATTCTTTCTTAAGGGTCAACAGGGCTGGTGACCTGTTAATTTCAACACTTGTTAAGCACTCCCATGCAATAGGAATGGTTTATCGCTCCGCATCAGGGAAATCCAAATCAAAACCTCAATGAGATACCACCTCACACCAGTTAGAATGGATAAAATTAACAAGTCAGGAAACGACAGATGTTGGCGGGGATGCAGAGAGAGGGGAACCCTCCTATACTGTTGGTGGGAATGCAAGCTGGAGGGAATCTTACCATTCGTTTAAGATTTCTAAGGTTTCAATGCCCTCCTTTATACGATTAGGATAATATTAGTACCTAAGAGGCATTAAGAAAATTGCTGAAATGAAATTAGCGTGTACTGGCACTTAACCATATTACATGGTACGTGGCAAGTGTTCAGTCAAGTTTTGGTGATTAAATACATGGTTTTTACTTGTAAAATTAACATCTGAATCAAAACACATCCCACTTAGAATCTGAGAACGCCAGTAGTCTTAAGCATCCTAGTGTTTGTTGGGGCGCTTGGGTGGCTCAGTTGGTTGAGCATCCAACTCTTGATCTCAGCTCAGGTCTTGGTTTCAGGGTCATGGGTTCAAGCCCCATGTTGGGCTCCACGCTAGGTGTGGAACCTCCTTAAAAAAAAAAAAAAGTCCTAGTGTTTGTTGACTCACTTAAGGATTTCATCTGGTTAGTGGCAATGTGGAAACTCAAAGGACAACCCTCTTGGGTCTTACCAGCCTTTCCTTTCCTCTGCAAGCAAATCCGTGATTTTCATCAATTCAGAAGGTGTGCATTAGGAAGTACTTGTCTTGAGTAGAAAAATTATTTGGGTTCGAGGAAGACCTTAAGAATTCAAATGCAGTAGTGTTTTTATTCCTTTTCTTTGGGTGAATATTTATCTGGTATTACATTTGTGGAAGTGGGAGGAATACAACACTGAGTTGTTTGCTTTTCCTAGGAAAGTAGGACAATGTGGGTTCTAATTTGAATTGGTTCTTGTTCCCATCTTTTCTGATTCTGTGTCCTCTTTCTCCTTAAAAGGGAGGGTTCTATAAAAATACTTAAATTTATTCTGCAGGTGAAAGCACATTTGCGTAGTGACGCAAGTTCTCTGAAGGGGGCCTGTTTTGAGCTAGAGAGAAGTGGAGAGACACCATAGATGTGACATTAGAAGGTCTTGCCCATGTCGCTACCTGCAGTCTGGTCCTGGGCCCTGGCCAAGTAGTGATGGGGCATCTGTTTAGGCTCTGAATTCCTAATATTGAGAAAAGCAGAACTAAAAATAAGGAGTAGATGATGTCTCAGGGTTAGTCAGGGACCATTATTAAGCATACTGATGCTGAACAAACTTAAGACTGGGAACCCAGATCTCCTCATCCATGCAAGAACAACAACAAAACACTTGATTGGGCTATTTCTAATTTCCTTTCTTGTTCCATGACAATTTGGGGGATCAAATTTTACCGTCAGCAGGACCATAAACTCCTACCCCTGGGGCTTATCTTGGTGCATGAGCTTTCTGATCTGGTAGATTGATCCAGCTGGGTCTGTGATGCTTCCTGAGGTCATGCAGAACAAGCAACAAAAACAAACTAAGGATTTCTAGTTGCAGTAAGTTCAGCATGTAATACATCCTCTATTCCTCTCAGAGATTCATAATATACATTACATTAAAGACTCAAGGTATGCTTCAGTAAAGGCAGATGTATTTGACTCAGTTTCCTAAAGGAAATTTATTTTGGTGACATAGTTCATTCCCATAACATAACTCAGGAGTATATATAAATTTCAACTGCAAATGTTTTGAGGCTCTGTTTCAAAAAAAAAAAAAAAAAAAAAAAGACTAGAGGAGTTAGTCATCTTCTCTTTGAGTCTACCGAGCTATACCATTCACCTGTAATTATATGTAGGGGTCAGTTGCATTCTGGGGGTGCTAAGTAAACCATAAATTGAGCAGTCAAGTAGTCAAAAGTAAAGAAATGGAACCAGACTGTCTGGATTCAAGATTCAAACCCTGCTTTTGCCACTTAACCTGGAGACCTGATACAGATTAAGAAACCAGTGCTTTGTTTACTATTAATTAAACGGACATGATACCATGTACATCTTCAGGGTCAGATCAGGACCAGGACCTGGTACATAATCAATTCTCAAAAATGTTGCTACTCCTGCTCTGATGATGATGATGAGGAGGAGGAGGAGGAGGATTACTGAAGGAAGCTACAGATTTCTCTTCTGGAGATATGGAGAAGGAATGGGAAGATTCTCATCCCATGTTTGTGCATTGTTCATTTTCCTCTCTTTAAACCTTCTCTCCACCATGTTTTCTGTCTCAGTAAATGGCGTTACCCCTCAGCCAATAGTTCGGGCCCCAAACTTAGGAGGACAGTTAAGTTACTTTCCTCTCTACCTTCAAAATCTATCTCAAAACTAGTTCTTTAGAGATAGTTACTGTTGTCATTCCTCTGCAAGCCATCAATGTCTCTTCCCTGGGATCCTGCAATAACCCTCTAGTGACTTGTGGTCCACCATAGTCCTTTTATCAGTAACAACTAGAGTGCTAACTTAAAATCCTACATCAGGGGGCGCCTGGGTGGCTCCTTTGGTTAGGTGGCTGACTCGGTTTCAGCTCAGGTCATGATCTCCCGGTGATCAAGCCCTGTGTCAGGCTCTCCCCTCAGTGGGGTCGGGGGTAGTCTGCTTTCCCTTTCCCTTGCCCCCATCCCTAATCTTTCTCTGAAATAAATAAATCTTAAACAAACAAACAAACAAACAAACCTACATCAGATTATTGCCTAGGACCCCAGGGCATTAGAATAAAACCCAGACACCTAACCATGATCTTCACCATCAGTACCTGCCTGCCTAATTTCATCTGCTTCATTCCCAGTGCTTTTGTCTTCCTAACCAGACACACAAAGCTTGTTCTTTCCTTTTTTTTTTTTGTATTTGATGTTTCTTTTGCTGGCAATATTCCTTCCCCAGATCTTTATAAGCCCAGTTTCTTCATTTTATTCTGAGTCAAATGTGACCTCAGAAAGACAATCCTCCATCACCCTAGGTAAAAGTAGCCTCCAACACATTCTGTCTGATTGTTATGTTTGTGTTCATTTTCCCATCCTCCTCCTAGAATTAATTGAAAGCTGCATAGGTGTAGGGACCATGCAGGCCTTGTTCACTGGTATAGAGTAACTATTTCTGTTTCACTGTTTAATAACTGAATGCAGTTTTGCTTAACAGCTTGATAGTACCCACCTCACTGGCTTGTTTTGAAGGTTAAAAGAGAATTTATGCATAAAGCATACAAGTTCAGTGCTTAGTATGTGGAAGGTGCTGAGGATTTGCCCTTAGCATTTCGGAGTATTTCTATGCCACTGCCACATTTTCCCATTGTTAACACCTCAAAGGTCCCAACGAAGAGGCTCAAGAGACTCTTCTAAAATCTGGAGGGTGCAATGAAGCAGAGTCAAGACTGTAGGCTGGATCTTAGGGCCTTTGGTCCAAGGATTTCTCTCACTATAGCACCCAAGTTCTATGGGGGATTATAACCAGCATTTAAGTTTTAGGAGACAATAGATATATTTTTGTACTTCATATGAATAAATGATAATACCTTTTAAAAAAGAAGGAAACCACAACAGATTGTGATACCATGATGGAGTTAATTCACTCTCCTATAATCATTTAAAATCTTTTTTATAGCTAATCATCTATTTTTTTTTTCCCCCGCTTATTTTAAGATTGACCATTTGGGTTCTCATTCTGTAGTATTCCACTCAGTCAGCTTCAACTCTCTAATATTTTAAACTTTTATTCCCAAACTTTGAAAGTACTACCATCATTATCTGACTTTTTATATCTAACGCCTGCTCTAACCTTCTGAATTTCATGTTACTTGCAGAATAAATTAGGAAGACTCTCCTATTCAGGTACCTATATTACGGATACAATTGTACATATTGAAAAGTATTATGAAATAGAGCATACATACAAAAGTGTGTGCAACAGGAGTATATGTAAGAGTTTTAAGAAAGACAGTTAAATGAACATCGCTATTTTTCCTCTCCAGGTTGTACAAACAGAACATGTTCAGTACCATTGATACTCCTTGTATGTTCCCCTCCACTTACAGAGGGGATTGCATTGAATTTAGTAATATTCCCTTGAGTTTCTTGATATCCCTAAGCAACTTAAGTTTACTTTTGCCTATTTTTTTCATTTCATACAAATGGGATGCTGTTGGGGGCGCCTGGGTGGCTCAGTTGGTTAAGCAGCTGCCTTCAGCTCAGGTCATGATCCCAGAGTCCTGGGATCGAGCCCCACGTCGGGCTCCCCACTCAGCAGGAAGCCTGCTTCTCTCTCTCCCTCTGACTGCCACTCTGCCTACTTGTGCTCTCTATCTCTCTGTCAAATAAATAAAAAAAAAGAAAACTTAAAAAAACAAAAAACAAATGGGATGCTATCGTACATGTTTGGCGACGTGCGTTTTCACTTTAGGTTCTGTGTTTGAGATTCATCCCTGCTGATGAATATAACTGTGATGTAGTCACGCTCACTTCAGTACAGAATTCCATTGTGTGAATAAGTCACAATTTACTTCATCTTGCTGATGGATATTTGAATTGTTGACAGGTTTTTGCTATTAGGAACAGTGTTGCTGTGGATAATTGCTTATGTCTGCTAGAACACATGTGCAAGAGTTTTTTTTTTTTAAAGGTTTGTATCTTGAATTGGTATTACTCTGTCATAGGATATTCTTAAACTCTACTGTGCAATACCTACTTGTTTTCCAAAGCGATTATATCAATTTACATTTCCCTCCTGTTGGACATGAAAATTCATGAAGCTTTCTATCTTTCTGAACATTGTCAAGAAGATTGTCAGGTTTTTCAAGTTTTGCCAGTCTGGCAGGTGTGAAATGGTATCTCCTTAAGTTTTTGATTTGCATTTCCTTGCTTACTAAAGAAACTGAGACACTTCCATACACTGATTTGGCATTCCCATTTTCTCTTCTAGGAAATGTTCATGTTTGTTTTCTCTTGGATTGTGGGTATTTATCTTACTGATTTATAGAAGCTCCTCTTACATATTCTATATACTCTTATGTCTGTCATATGTACAACAAATGTTTTCTCACAGTTTTTGGATTGTCATGTCATGGTTCCTCTTTATAAACAGAATTTTTACAGTTGGCAGAGTTGAATTGATGACTATTTTCCTTTTTACTTTTTGAATTGGTACGTAAAACATTCTCCATTTTAATGCCACGTCTTTGATGCCAAAGACAATCTCCTACATTTTTAAAAAACCCCTAATGTAAGTCCTTGAGTAGATTTTTGTAAAGTCCAAGGAGGGAATCAATTTTGTATTGTTTTGGGTATGGATGTGTAATTATTCCAGCATAACTCATTGAAAAATGTATCCATTGCCCACAGATGTGCATTACCCGGTCTGTGCTATATCCAGTCTTCATATATACACAAGTCTTTTGCTGAGCTTTGACTGTCCTGTTTCATTGACCTATTCGTTCCTGAGACAATTTCATAGTTTTAAAATAGCTTTAGCTTTATAATAAATCTTAATAACTGATAGGACAAATAATTTCATCATTTTCTTGACCCTTAACTCATACACAAAAATGTTTAGAATTAATCTCTCAAGTCCTATAAAAGATGCTATTGGAATTGCATTGAAAGTACAGGTCAATTTGGGAGAGGGGGCCGATAACTTTATAACATGGGGTATTTTTATCCACGGACATAGTATAGCCCTCCATTTATTTAGCTATCTTTTAGCATCTTTCAGTGAAAAAAAATTGTAGTTTATACATAAGGATTTGCCTATATTTATATTAGAATTATCCTCAGGAACCTTAATTTTATTTATAAACAATATAAAGGTTTGTTCTATAGAAAAGTAATTTACTGTTTTTATTAACTGTAATAATTTGGGAATGCTTATCTTCCTGCACATACAGTGTCATCCATGAACAGTGAAAATCTCATTTCTTCATTTACAAACCATTTGTATGTTATCTTCTTTCTTGACTTAGTGCACTGATTCCAACATCAAAGGTAATGTTGAATAGAAGTGACACAGGGCATTTTTTTTTTTGGAGTAATTTCAAAGTAAATGATTTCACTATTTCAGCACTGAATAAGATGTTAATTCTGTTTTTTGTAGATAGCTGTTTTAAGATAAGGTTCTTTGATTTCTAGTTTTTAAAAAATTATTAGGAAAAAAATTATTAGAAACTTTTGCTGAATTTTAGAGCGTGCTTTTACCAAATAAATTGATACGAAGATTTTCTTCCTTTGAACTATTAATATGATGAGTTACAGTTCTGATTTCCAGTATTCAATGAAGTTTACATTCTTGAGATAAAACCAGTGTGGTCATAATATATATTTTTTTTATTATGTTCAGTTAGCCAACATATAGTACATCCTTAGTTTATGATGTAGTGTTCAACGATGCATTAGTTGTGTATAAACCCCATGCTCATCATAACTCCTGCCCTCCTTAATAGCTTTTGTGTGCATTGCTGTGTTTGATATGCATGCTATTTTAGATACATATCAATTACATATATATATTTATAAATAAGATTGGTCTGATATTTTTCTTTACTGCTATTTGCTTATTTGATTTTAGTGTCAAGGTTAGATTCAGGTATTTGGAGATTGCTTTCTCCTTTTCTATTTAAGAATAATAGTAGTATATTGAGGTTATTGATTCCTTCAGGATTTGTAGGACTTGCGTATACAATGGTCTGGGTATGATGTTTCCCTGAAAGATTTTTAAAAATGGACTTAATTTTTAAAATGTTAGAATTATTCAAATTTTCTCTTTTCTTGAGTCTGTACTAGTCATTTACACATTCTAGGACATTGTCCTTTCCACTTTCTTTTTATGTTGTAGTTTGTAATGTTCTTTTAAAATGTTAATTTTATTCCGGTATTACTTGTGCCTTAAAAAAAAAAAATCAGTCCTTTTTGAGATTAATTTTATTAACTATTAAATGTTAATTTCACTAATCTTCTCTATTGATCTTTGTTTTCTATTTTCTCTTTTCTGTTTATGCTTTCAATTATATTGTTTCCTACTGCCACCTTTAAAAAAAAAATGGTTCTCCTTTTTTCCACTTCTTAAATTGATTCCTTAGCCTATTTTAGCCATCTATGTTTATGTGTGTATGCATCCTATACTTTTCTTCCTGGGTTTTGCTATATTGTATTTTTTATCCTCATTCTTTGAGTTGTAAGCATTTCTTTTTTAATTCTTATTCTGTAGTTTATACATGTGCCATTTAAAAGCGTGTTTTTTAAATTTTTATTTTCTGTCTTCCTCCTCCTGATTCTACCTGCTCTGGTCATCCACCTCGTAACTTTTCTATTACTTGCTTATAACTTGTTTGTGGTGAGAGAACATGATCTATAGGATAATGATTTTCTGAAATACAGTGAGATCTACCATATGTCCTACATTGTGGTCAGTTTTTCCAAATGCCCCCTGTGAACCTGGGAAGAATACACAGTGTGCAATTACTGATTGCAGGATTTTATTTGTCCATCAGATCAAGCTTCTAATTATGTTCAAATTTTTGCTGTTTTCACTACTTTGATTTTTACTGCATTATAATATCAATTATTGAGGTATATGAGAACCTCTTACTATAATGGCAGATTTGTCATTGTTTCTTGTATTTACATTTTTTCTTTGTGTATTTCTGAGGTTATTAGGGGCATAGAAATTTGGAGCAGATACACATTCTTGATAAATTAAGCAATTTATAAACAGTGACATACTCATACCTCTGCTAAGATTTTTGCCTGCGGAATCTATTATGATTAGTAATAACATACTACTCTAGGTTGGTTCAGGTAGTTTTTGGCTAATATATCTTTTACTGCCATTTTCTTGTAATTTTTTTTATGTGTTTGCAAACAGCACATATTTGGATTTAATCTTTTTTGAATAAATCTGATTGATTTACATCAGGTATTTCTAATACATTTGTCTTCATTTCTAACATATTTGTTTTCTATTCTTTAATTTGCTTGCCTTTTTTTCCCCCAGAATTTTTCCTCATTCCATTTTCTATGAGTATAGAACTTATATGTGCTATGTGCATTCTTTTAGGCCCAATATATTTTAAAGAGTATATTTAATTTAGCAAAGTCTAATGTTCTTGCATATTTTACCATCCTCCCAAATAATATAAGGATTTTAGAATGACTTTACGCATATTATTTTTTTCCTGATTTGTAGAATAGTCCTGGAGTTTAGCAATATCTTGATTCTTTTAACTCTACAAATAAGGCATGTATTATTTTAGTTTTATACAGTTTTACTCATATGTTTGCAAATTTCCCTTGTTAATTTCTTGAATCTTACATATTCCTTTTGAAATCATTATCTTTTTTCTGACATACATCCTTTAGAAGGACCTTTAAAGTGTCTTTTGATTCTAAACTCTTTCTATTGATCTGAAAATACCTGTGTTCTACATTTGTTCCACTGGATGTAAAATTCTTGGTTGACTTTTTCTCTCCATATTTTGAAAGTACTATTCCAACTACTGGTCTCTTGCCAGTAAAAAAAAAAAAATTCATTCAATGTAAATGAAAATGAAAATCCTTTCATTTGTAGGTCTTTTTGCCATTTTAATTATCTTTTTCTTCTTTTTGGTGCTCTGAAATTTCACCATGACATATTTAAGTAGGGACGTCTCTTTATTTATTCATAGGACATCTTGAACTTTTGAAATATGTGTATCAGTGTATTAGAAATACGACGTCAATATCTCTTCAAATATTGCCTCTGTTCCATTTTGTCTTTCCTCCCCTTTGTGAATTTTGACTAAATCTGTGTTGTACTTTCTCATGTTTGTTCTTTTAGCCTCTCTTTTATGTTTTGCCTCTCAGTGCTACGTTAAAATAATTTCTTCAGATCTAGTTAAGTTCACATATTTTTCTTCATTTGTACCTAGTCTGTTAAACTCATTAAGGTTGTGATTTCTTTTAGAAGTTTTCTCTCTAGAAGTTTATTGCTTTCTTTTTTGAAATTTCATGGTCCATTTTGGGTCTCTTTCCCTTTTATACACTTTGAGGATCATCTTCTATTTATTCATTTAAAGCATTTATAGATATTAATATTTGTGGGTTTTGCAGGGCTAATCCCACAATTTGCATTTTCTGACTCTAGCCTACTGTTTGCTTACCTGTTGTGTGAATTTTTTCCATATGAGCTTATGTTCCTTGGAATTTTACCTGTGGAAATTCTTTCAGGCTTTGTTGTACAGTGTTCCTCCAGAGAGGATTTGGGTTTGCTTTGTATGTGGTGCTACGGATGCTACCCATCCATTAGCTCTTTAAACGTGTACACTAGGGGATCCTGGAGCCACTTAGGCTGTACAAATTGTGTTCTCCCAAAACACAACTGGACCTGGGGTTAGAAAGTCTCAGGGAGAAGGTTTCTCACCATTCCTGTCTTGAGTGAAGATCAAGAGGGCCTCATGCCCAATGTCAGTCTTCTCAGGAGAATTTTTCCAACTCAGACACTTGAGGGATTCCAACGTCCTGTATGCACGTCTTCTGTCTGACTTTCCATCTGCTTGGGCCTTAAGCTTTTTTTCTCTTATTTTCTGCTCATGCAGCCTGGAAAAAAAACAGGATCTGGGTAGTTGTGGATTGGCCAGTGCTCCCGGAGTGAACACGGACTTCAGTGATGTTCTACCTCTGCGGATTCATTCTTTCTTGCCATTTCTGTCTTCCAAAAATTTTCTTCATTTCTGCACCATCTCAGCCCTGCATTAAAATTATTTTTTTAATCCATCACTTTTAGTTTTGTGTTACAGTGTTGTGTGTGTGTGTGTGTGTGTGTGTTTAAAACTAGTCTGTCATTCTATTGGGAGCCATGTGTGCATAGAGAACTTTCTGTTAGGTGTAGATGAGCCTTATTTTTGGCTGCGTATATGTATACATATGTCTGGATATATGTGCATACATGTGTAGATAGATACAAATACACAGGAAACAATTTACTGCTATGGATAAATAGTATCAGTACATTTTAATTTTGCTAACAATGAAACAACGTTGCCTCCACATACAGAAAATAGCACATACCGTAGACTGCATTATGGATTTAGAACTTGTTCCTGTGCCAAGATGTCTTCTCCACTCTTTAAGGTATCTCTTTGTTTAATGGCATAATTTAAATAAAATACCAGATTTAGAGCAAGGAATATGAAGGGGAAGAAAAAACGCTTCACTTTAAGGAAGTAGCACATGTTAGAAAATTTCCACCCAGCCAACAAAGAATAAACCCCTTTAATAATAAACTTGCAGGAAGTTGAAGTGCAGGGCCATCGGTATCTGTCTTGGGCAGTACATGAAAATGTCTGGGCAAACTGGCTGAAGATTCCTCAGAAATGTGACCTTGCCTATAGGACCTGCTTCTAGAGGTCAAATCCCAGCTCTTAGTACATATGTGATATTGGGTGCCTTGCTTAACTATCCTTCTCTCATTTATTAAACGGGTTTAATGAAAATAATAAACACATCTGTCTCATATAGCTCCTGGAAGAAATAAGAGCTTATTCAGTTGGGTACATAGTGCATGGCTGGAGTAGAATATTAATAGGCCAGATCTTATTTTTTTCTGAGTAAATGACCCCACGTTCCATGATTCTGTCATTTTAGCCTTTTTGTGTCTCAAAGTCCAGAAGTAGAATTTTGAAGACCTCTTTCTCTATGCAAACCACCCCCCCCAAATTGAGAACCTACACTTGTCCTCTTCCTGCTTTTCTGAAGTTGCTGAGCATTCATGAAATATCTATTACCAAAAGCACATACGGATTTTTGTACCCAGATGGTTTTCTCTGTTCCATACACAAGTAGAGCCTCTGCGCCAACGTTACAGTGACGGTCCAGTGTAAAAATTCTTTGCAGCTACCATAGCACTTTGGTATATATTTCAAGATTCCTGACACTCAGTAAGGAAAAGCAAGTCATTGTTTCTTTCCTGAACACTTACCTATAATTCTCTCTCTTGGCATTTATGCAATACATCCAGGCATTATTTTCCTTACACTCTTTATTTCTCAAATGAGATGTAAATTCCCGGAAGATGGGTTTCCTGATATACTTTTCTTTGGTTAATTATTTAATATAAAGTTTTTGAGAATAATCTTGTCCCTCATTCATTCACTTCACAAGTATTCACTGAATACCAAAGGGGGGGAAAAAAACCCACTTAAAAGTTTAGGCTTTAGGGTTATGCACATCAGTGAGAAGAGATAGGAGGACCTAGTCTCCTGGAATTGTATGGGCTTGAGAGACACAGGAAAATGAACAAGTAAATGAAGAAGGATTATAAATGGTGGTAAGTGGGATGGAGTCGTGAGGGTTGTCGGATGGGAGGACCACTTTGGCTACAGCAATCAGAGAAGGCCTTTAGATGAGGTGGTCTTTGAGCCTGAAACAATGAACAAAGCCAGGCATCTTTGGATGTAAAAGAAACAGTACTGCAAGTGGGGGGAAAGAGGTTGGCATTTTGAGAACCAGGAAGAAGGCCAGTGTAGCTGGAACATAACAAACAAGGTGTAGAGTGGAATTAGATGAAATCTGAGAAGCAGACCAGGGCTACATCATTTGACGTGTAATTTATGTTATCAGTATTCCAGGGGAATTTGAATAGAATTTACCATGTTGACTTCTATTTCATTTTGTCTTCTCCCCTATGAACTTGCTGTTCCTTTGCTCAAGCTACTGATGCCAATAAATGTCTTTTCCTGGCCTAGCCTTCCACACGCATCGTAACTCCTTTGGGCTCAAGTGACCAAGAAAGCTGGTTTGATTAGTTAGGTAATAAAGAATAAATACATTCATGGGCTGGATTCTCTGGGAAGAGATTTTCCCTCTCGAAGGAAGACAGATTCTGCAAAATGAGCTTTGTACATGAAGGGCAGATCACAGCAAGATTCTGGCTGCTTGTAATAAACAGATTGGAAATCTGAATAAATTACATGCCCTCCCTTGGCTCAGCTTAATTTGAAATACTGTTGTCTAATGTGAGGTTCCTGAACTGTTAATCATGATTTATCAACAAGTTGATTGGAAGTTATAAAACTCCTATTTCTGATCTGATGACAGTCTCATTACAGAGTTTGGGGTTTACCACACTTTGCTGCCTTCTGTGGGGAGCTCATGAAAAGGAATTCTTAGGAACTTAGGGGACACTATTTAAACTGTCATTACCTTCTCCTCTGAAGCCCTTGATCTTGTGGCTCCCGGGTCTCTGGAAATGCTACTCTTCTGAAACAAGGCTTTTTGCGTGGGAGGAAGTAAGCATTGGAAGAGATAAGGGCTTGGAGGAAAGTTACAAACAAATACGAATAATTTTGTGCTGTGGCACTGTAAATCTTTTTTTGCTTCTGTAAAATGGATCTATTACTCTTTTGAAATTACAGGGCATAATAGGTTAATTTGCACCTGCAGAGTGATTGTCAAAGGAAGTCTATGTGGCAGTACTCTGCGAGGCTTGAATTTGAAATTTGGTGCAAACCCCAGCTGGGAAGTTAGGCCACAGAAACCACAGGAGCAAGCTAAATGTGTGCAGAAGCTGGTGGGGGCGGCACTCGTTCTCAGCAAAGAAAGCCTCATGTGATGTCTGAGCACTTGAGTGGCTTGGACCACACAGCTTCAGCATTATTTGATTTTGACGGAGTAGCCCTGGGATGAAATGGCCTTTCATTCAACTTTGTTAAACAGAAGGGCATGCTGGGCTTTGCTTCCCTCCGAGTTTGCCAAGTACAAGGTTGGCAGCTGTGGGGCAGAGCAGGACATTTCTGCCCTATCAGTCTCTTGATGGAAGCACTCCGAACTAATAGGCAGCTTTTCAGTTCTGAGAGTTTCCCTGTTTGCTCAGTGCTTCCCTTGCTTGTCTGGGTACACAAAAAAGGAACAGAGAGAAAGAGCCACAGAGGTTCTCTTTACATTATGTAGCTAGGGCCCTCTAGTGGACGATGGTAAGTATGCAGGTAAATTGAACAGCAGGTCTGGAAAAACTGAGTTACTTCTAATTCTCAGAAAAATGATACATACGCAGGCAGGATTAGGTATGCTTTCAGTGGGGCTGAAAGCTTATCCAGTTGAGAGTCCCCTTTTAAAAAAAAACGCAAAATATTTGAACTCTTACCAAATATGCAAACATATAAACACAACTAGGTTTCCTCTTCTGTCCTACTTAAGGTAGCTCTGTCTCAGAATTTACTGAATCTGTGTTTGCTGATTTTAAATAAAAGAGAAATTAAGAATAATGTGTGGGAAATAAATCTTTTTAGTTTATTAGAATTTTGTCCAAAATAAGTTGTAGGTACATTTTAAGCCCAATACAAAATCCAGACTTAATTCACAATTCTTTCATAGTAACTAATCCAGCTTTTACAGCATTTCCTAGACTGAATATTCTTTGATTTCCCAGCTGAGTTCAGAAATGTATGCACCAAGTTACATAGAGCACGTTAGTCTTTAACCTACAAAATCATAATGGAGTAGGGTACCAAGTTAGGCACGTTTCCTGAATAACTTTGTCTTCATTAACCTGAAGAGAGTATTTTAGTGGTCAGTAGGTTCAGTTTTCCTTATTTATTGGTGGTAACTACAGAAAAACGTGAGTCTTACAATTAGGAAATTTTGGAATTCGCAAATCGGCCTAGAGATGAGCCAACTGAAAGGCGTATCTGCCAAGTGGAACGAGGACACTGATTTAGTCTTGAAGTGCAAAAGCATACACTCAAAGATACTCTCCTCTCAAAACCAGGGCATTAAGAAGTCCATACTTGAAACAACGCAAGAACTCCATATTTAACTGTTGCCTGACATGAAAGGAGATAGTTTCGTGGTTTTCTCCCTTACAAGCTTTTTTGTAAGAATGAAGAGTTATAAGTAAAGTTAAACTTACGTCACAGGATTTTCTATACCAAAAAACTCCGAAATAATGATGTATAGATGTTTCTTCTTTCAGATAGTTGAATTTGTGGGTAGGGTTTTTCACATAAAGCATGTTTATCCTCAGAAATGCGCCGTCTTGCCATTCAAAAGAATCCTATGCTAATACAATGGCATAGTTTATCAGAATTAGATGTGTAGAGTAAAAAAAACAGAAGACAACATGTAAGGCCATCTTGTTTGGACTCCTCTGATAAAGAGTTGTGTTTTCCAGGTGTCCTACACATATAAGGATGGCTGATTTTAAAGAAAACGTTATGTTGAACTTCTTGATCTCCATGAACATTGAGGCAAGCTACGTGATGTATGAGCAGCACCAGACTGTTAACCTGAGTCACTAGCTATTTTTAGACAGAAATAAATTAATTTATCTTTGCAAAAATAAAATCATTTCAATTTATTTTATTTTTAAAAATTATTTATTTTGATGTAGTGTTCCATGATTCATTGTTTGCATATAACACCCAGTGCTCCATGCAGAACATGCCCTCTTTAATACCCATCACCAGGCTAACCCATCCTCCCCACTCCTCCCCTCTAGAACCTTCAGTTTGTTTTTCAGAGTCCATAGTCTCTCATGGTTCGTCTCCCCCTCCGATTTCCCCCCCTTCATTTTTCCCTTCCTTCTATCTTCTTTTTTTTTAAAACATATAATGTATTATTTGTTTCAGAGGTACAGGTCTGTGATTCATCAGTCTTACACAATTCACAGCACTCTCCATAGCACATACCCTCCCCAATGTCCATCACCCAGCCACCCCATCCCTCCCACCCGCCACCACTCCAGCAACTCTGTTTGTTTCCTGAGATTAAGAATTCCTCATATCAGTGAGATCATATGATACATGTCTTTCTCTGATTGAATTATTTCGCTTAGCATAATACCCTCTAGTTCCATCCACGTCGCTGCAAATGGCACGATTTCGGGTTTTTTGATGGCTACATAATATTCCATTGTGTGTGTGTGTGTGTGTGTGTGTGTGTGTGTGTGTGTGTGTGTATACACATCTTCTTTATCCATTCATCCGTTGATGGACATCTTGGCTCTTTCCATAGTTTGGCTATTGTGGACATTGCTGCTATAAACACTGGGGTGCACGTACCCCTTCGGGTCCCTACATTTGTATCTTTGGGGTAAATACCCAGTAGTGCAATTGCTGGGTCATATGGTACCTCTATTTTCAACCTTTTGAGGAACCTCCATACTGTTTTCCAGAGTGGCTGCACCAGCTTGCATTCCCACCAACAGTGTAGGAGGGTTCCCCTTTCTCTGCATCCTGACTTGTTAATTTTAGCCATTCTGACTGGTGTGAGGTGGTATTTCATTGAGGTTTTGATTTGGATTTCCCTGATGCTGAGCGATGTTGAGCACTTTTTCATGTGTCTGTTGGCCATTTGGATGTCTTCTTTGGAAAAATGTCTGTTCATGTCTTCTGCCCATTTCTTGATTGGATTCTTTGTTCTTTGGGTGTTGAGTTTGATAAGTTCTTTATAGATTTTGGATACTAGCCCTTTATCTGATATGTCATTTGCAAATATCTTCTCCCATTCTGTTGGTTGTCTTTTGGTTTTGTTGACTGTTTCTTTGCTGTGCAAAAGCTTTTTGTCTTGATGAAGTCGCAATAGTTCATTTTTGCCCTTGCTTCCCTTGCCTTTGGCGATGTTTCTAGGAAGAAGTGGCTGTGGCTGAAGTTGAAGAGGTTGCTGCCTGTGTTCTTCTCTAGGATGTTGATGGACTCCTGTCTCACATTTAGGTCTTTCAACCATTTTGAGTTTATTTTTGTGTATGGTGCAAGGAAATGGTCCAGTTTCATTCTTCTGCATGTGGCTGTCCAATTTTCCCAACACCATTTGTTGAAGAGACTGTCTTTTTTCCATTGGACATTCTTCCCTGCTTTGTCAAAGATTAGTTGACCATAGAGATGAGGGTCCATTTCTGGGCTCTCTATTCTGTTTCATTGATGTATGTGTCTGTTTTTGTGCCAGTACCATATTGTCTTGATGATTAGAGCTTTGTAATAGAGCTTGAAGTCTGGAATTGTGATGCTGCCAGCTTTGCTTTTCTTTTTCAACATTCCTCTGGCTATTCGGGAACTTTTCTGGTTCCATACAAATTTAAGGATTATTTGTTCCATTTCTTTGAAAAAAGTGGATGGTATTTTGATGGGGATTGCATTGAATGTGTAGATTGCTCTAAGTAGCATTGACACCTTCACAATATTTTTTCTTCCCATCCATGAGCATGGAACGTTTTTCCATTTCTTTGTGTCTTCCTCAATTTCTTTCATGAGTATTTTATAGTTTTCTGAGTACAGATTCTTTGCCTCTTTGGTTATATTTATTCCTAGGTATCTTATGGTTTTGGTTGCAATTGTAAATGGGATCGACTCCTTAATTTCTTTTTCTTCTGTCTTGTTGTTGGTGTATATAAATGCAACTGATTTCTGTGCACTGATTTTATATCCTTCCACTTTACTGAATTCCTGTATGAGTTCTAGCAATTTTGGGGTGGAGTCTTTTGTGTTTCCCACACAAAGTATCATATCATCTGCAAAGAGTGAGAGTTTGACTTCTTCTTTGCTGATTTGGATGCCTTTTATTTCTTTTTGTTGTCTGACTGCTATGGCTAGGACTTCTAGTACTATGTTGAATAGCAGTGGTGAGAGTGGACATCCCTGCCGTGTTCCTGACCTTAGGGGGAAAGCTTTCAGTTTTTCCCATTGAGAATGATATTCGCTGTGGGCTTTTCATAGATGGCTTTTATGATATTGAGGTATGTACCCTGTATCCCTACACTGTGAAGAGTTTTAATCAAGAAAGGATGCTGTACTTTGTCAAATGCTTTTTCTGCATCTATTGAGAGGATCATATGGTTCTTGTTCTTTCTTTTATTAATATATTATATCACATTGATTGATTTGCAGATGTTGAACCAACCTTGCAGCCTAGGGATAAATCCCACTTGGTTGTGGTGAATAATCCTTTTAATGTACTGTTGGATCCTATTGGCTAGTGTTTTTTTGCTAGAATTTTTGCATCCATGTTCATCAGGGATATTGGTCTGTAATTCTCCTTTTTGATGGGGTCTTTGTCTGATTTTGGGGTCAAGGTAATGGTGGCCTCATAAAACGAGTTTGGAAGTTTTCCTTCCATTTCTATGTTTTGGAACAGTTTCAGAAGAATAGGTATTAATTCTTCTTGAAATGTTTGGTAGAATTCCCCTGGGAAGCCATCTGGCCCTGGGCTCTTGTTTGTTGGGAGATTTTTGATTACTGCTTCAATTTCCTTAGTGGTTATGGGTCTGTTCAGGTTTTCTATTTCTTCCTGGTTCAGTTTTGATAGTTGATACATCTCTAGGAATACATCCATTTCTTCTAGATTACCTAATTTGCTGGCATAGAGTTGCTCATATTATGTTCTTATAGTTGTTTGTATTTCTTTGGTGTTGTTTGTGATCTCTCCTCTTTCATTCATGATTTTGTTGATTTGGGTCATTTCTCTTTTCTTTTTGATAAGTCTGGCCAGGGGTTTATCAGTGTTGTTAATTCTTTCGAAGAACCAGCTCCTAGGTTCGTTGATCTGTTCTACTGTTCTTTTAGTTTCTATTTCATTGATTTCTGCTCTAATCTTTACTATATCTCTTCTGCTGGGTTTGGGCTTTATTTGCTGTTCTTTCTCCAGCTCCTTTAGTTGTAGGGTTAGGTTGTATATTTGAGACCTTTCTTGTTTCTTGAGAAAGGCTTGTATTGCTATATACTTTCCTCTCAGGACTGCCTTTGCTGCATCCCAAAGATTTTGAACAGTTGTGTTTTCATTTTCATTAGTTTCCATGAATTTTTAAAATTCTTCTTTAATTTCCTGGGTGACCCATTCATTCTTTAGTAGGATGCTCGTTAGCCTCCATGTATTTAAGTTCTTTCAGACTTTCCTCTTGTGATTGAGTTCTAGTTTCAAAGCACTGTGGTCTGAAAATAGGCAGGGAATGATCCCAATCTTTTGGTACCGGTTGAGACCTGATTTGTGACCTAGGATGTGATCTATTCTGGAGAATGTTCCATGGACATTAGAGAAGAATGTGTATTCTGTTGCTTTGGGATGGAATGTTCTGAATATATCTGTGAAGTCCATTTGGTCCAGTGTGTCATTTAAAGTCTTTATTTCCTTGTGGATCTTTTGCTTAGATGATCTGTCCATTTCAGTAAGGGGGGTGTTAAAGTCCCCCACTATTATTGTATTGTTATCAGTGTGTTTCTTTGCTTTTGTTATTAATTGGCTTATATAATTGGTTGCTCCCATGTTAGGGGCATAGATATTTACAATTGTTAGGTCTTCTTGTTGGATAGACCCTTTAAGTATGATATAGTGTCCTTCCTCATCTCTTACTATAGTCTTTGGTTTAAGATCTAATTTGTCTGATACAAGGATTGCCACCCCAGCTTTCTTTTGGTGTCCATTAGCATGGTAAATGGTTTTCCACCCCTTCACTTTCAATCTGGGGGTGCCCTTGGGTCTAAAATGAGTCTTTTGCAGACAGCATATCGATGGATCTTGTTTTTTTATCCAATCTGATAGGCTGTGTCTTTTGATTGGGGCATTTAGCCCATTTACATTCAGGGTAACTATTGAAAGATATGAATTTAGTGCCATTGTATTGCCTGTAAGGTGACTGTTACTGTATATTGTCTGTGTTCCTTTCTGGTCTCTGTTACTTTTATGCTCTCTCTTTGCTTACAGGACCCCTTTCAATATTTCTTGTAGGGCTGGTTTCGTGTTTGCAGATTCTTTTAGTTTTTGTTTGTCCTGGAAGGTTTTTATCTCTCCTTCTATTTTCAATGACAGCCTAGCTGCATATAGTATTCTTGGCTGCATATTTTTCTTGTTTAGTGCTCTGAATATATCATGCCAGTCCACCTGGCCTGCCAGGTCTCTGGATAGGTCTGTTGCCAATCTAATGTTTCATTAGACTGTAGGTTATAGACCTCTTGTCCTGAGCTGCTTTCAGGATTTTCTCTTTGTCTCTGAGACTTGTAAGTTTTGTTGGGGTGTTGACCTATTTTTATTGATTTTGTGGGGGGGTTCTCTGTGCCTCCTGGATTTTGATGCCTCTTTCCTTCCCCCAATTAGGGAAGTTCTCTGCTATAATTTGCTCCAATATACCTTCTGCTCCTCTCTCTCTTTCCTCTTCTTCTGGCATCCCAATCACTCTAATATTGTTTCCTCTTGTGGTATCACTTATCTCTCGAATTCTGCCCTCGTGATCTAGTAGTTGTTTATCTCTCTTTTCCTCAGCTTCTTTATTCTCCATCATTTGGTCTTCTATATCACTAGTTCTTTCTTCTGCCTCATTTATCCTAGCAGTTAGAGCCTCCATTTTTGATTGCACCTCTTTAATAGCCTTTTTGATTTCAACTTGGTTAGATTTTAGTTCTATTATTTCTCCAGAAAGGGTTTCTCTAATAACTTCCATGTTTTTTTCAAGCCCAGCTAGTATCTTTATAATCGTCATTCTGAACTCTTGTTCTGACATCTTACTAATGTCCATATTGATTAGGTCCCTGGCAGTTGGTAGTGCGTCTTGTTCCTTTTTTTGAGGTGAGTTTTCCGTCTTGTCATTTTGTCCAGATGAGAATAGATGAACGAGAGAACAAAATGCTAACAAGGTAACAAGGACCCCAGAAAAATATACACTAAACAGATCAGGAGAGACCTGAAACTGGGGGAAAAGAAAGGGAAGGGGGAAAAAAAGAAAAAGAAAAAAAGGGTATGATCAAATATGATCAGGTTGGTGAATAGATCAGTGCCACATACTAGATTTTAGGCATATCTTGGTCTGTTAGAAGAAAGTGCCTCTCAAAATTTTAAAGAAAGAAAAACTTATATATGTACAAAAATAAGGGTAAATATGTTGAAGGGATGGAATATGATTGTAAAGATGAAAATTATAAAAGAGTTTATAAAAAGAATTGATAAGTTGGTTGAAAAAAGAAGAGAAATTGAAAAAAAAGAGAATGTGATCAGGCAGAAGACTAGAACAAAGGCATACACTAGAGATTTAGGGTATATTTTGGTCTGTAAGAAGAAACTGTATCCCAAAATTTTAAAGAGAGAACAACTTATATATGTATACCAAAAATAAGGTTAACTGCAATGAAGGGATAGAATATGACTCTAAAAATGAAAATTAAAAAAGATTTAAAAAAAAAGGGATTGATAAGATATTGGTTGAAAAAGGGAAAAAGAAAAATTCAAAAAAAAAGAAAAAGAAAAAAAGTTAAAATTAACTTTGAAAGACTAAAGAATCATGGGAAAACAGCCATGAATTCTTTTTTTATTTTTTATTGTTATGTTAATCACCATACATTACATCATTAGTTTTTGATGTAGTGTTCCATGATTCATTGTTTGCATATAACACCCAGTTCTCCATGCAGAACATGCTCTCTTTAATACCCATCACCAGGCTAACCTATCCTCCCACCCCCCTCCCCTCTAGAACCCTCAGTTTGTTTTTCAGAGTCCATCTGTCTCATGGTTCGTCTCCCCCTCCGATTTCCCCCCTTCATTCTTCCCCTCCTGCTATCTTCTTCTTCTTCTTCCTTTTTTTTTTTTTTAAACATATATTGTATTATTTATTTCAGAGGTACAGATCTGTGATTCAACAGTCTTGCACAATTCAGAGCTCACCATAGCACATACCCTCCCCAATGTCTGTCACCCAGCCACCCCATCCCTCCCACCCCCCACCACTCCAGCAACCCTCAGTTTGTTTCCTGAGATTAAGAATTCCTCATATCAGTGAGGTCATATGATACATGTCTTTCTCTGATTGACTTATTTTGCTCAGCATAACACCTTCCAGTTCCATCCACATCATTGCAAATAACAGCCATGAATTCTGTGCTGTATTCCACTAGTGCTGGAGTTCTGCCGTTCTCATTGATCGGTAAACTTGGTCTTGGCTGGCTGTTCTCGCTGATCTTCTGGGGGAGGGGCCTGTTGCCATGGTTCCCAAATGTCTTTGCCGGAGGCGGTATTGCCCCCCCCTTGCAGGTCCGGCCTAAGTAATCTGCTCGGGTTTGCTCTCGGGAGCTTTTGTTCCCTGCAAGCTTTCCGTACAGCTTTGGAGGCAGAGAGTGAAAATGGCAGCCTCCCAATCTCCACCCAGAGGAGCAGAGAACTTGGGGCCCCGCTCCTCAGTGCACCCCCAGAGAAAAGCAGTCAATCACTCCCGTCTCCCCGGTCTCCGGCCACACTCCGTGCTCACCCGGCCTGTGACCGAGCATTTCTATCTCTGGCACCCGAGCCCGGGTGGAGTCTCCAAACCCAGCAGATCCCTGTGGTGCGCACCCGCGCCGCTCCTCCCGGGGGAGGAAGGGGAGTCTCCTCGGATCTGCTCCTTGTGTGGTCCCTGCTGGAGGAGCAGTGGCCCGACTGTGCCGGGGATCACGGTTTATGGCAACCCCGAGCTGAGAGCCCGCGCCTCGGCTCCGTCTCTGCAGCCAGCTTCCCACTCCGATCCCTGGGAGCTCTGCCGCACTCAGGCACCCCCAGTCTTTCTGTGACCCCGAGGGTCCTGAGACCACACTGTCCCACGAGGGTTCCACCCCCCGCTTAGCCACTGGAGTGACGTCCCTCAGCGGAGCAGACTCCTAAAATTTCCGATTTTGTGCTCCGCGGCTCTATCACTTGCCAGAAGCGGCCGACGGAGGCCCCCTCCCCCGCCATCTATCCTCCCGAATATCGCCTTGGATTCACTTCTCCACACATCCTACCTTCCAGAAAGTGGTCGCTTTTCTGTTCAGAGAGTTGCTGCTATTCTTTTCTTCGATCTCCTGTTGAGTTCGTAGGTGTTCAGAATGGTTTGATCCCTATCCAGCTGAATTCCTGGGACCAGATGAAATTTAGGTCTCCTTCTCCTCTGCCATCTTGCTCCACCTCCCAAATTATTTCAATTTAAAATGTAAGGTAATAGCTAGCTTTTTTGTTTGGTTTTTATAGTGTATTGGTCACTGGTACATGTATCATCACAGTGCTTTCTCTCCTCATGGATTATTTTCCTTTATCGTTACAACAGCCCATTGAGGCTGGTGCTAAGGGCCACAAAGGTTAAGTAAACTGGCTGGGAGTCATCCAGGGTCAGCTAGGTGGCAAGTGGCAGACCAGGGCTCCTACCCAGGTAGCCTGGCTCCCCAAAATACTGCCTATCAGAAGACCTTGATGGGGCAGGGGACAGATGAGTGCATTAAACCAGAAGGAATAGACACAGGACTGTGAATCCTACACATCAGAAGATAATGTGTGCACAGTGCTCTGGATAATGAGCATTTTCACTTCTAGATGGACCTTACTGTTGTTGAGCATGTTCGTGTACACTAGAGAGTGACTGTTGCCTGACCTTTTCAGGACTTCAACAAGGAATAATAAGATAGCTCAGGAATCAGACAAATTTTAAAAACAATAGAAAAAGCATACATGGACAGTTTAGGAGAGGACAGCAAAATGGAGAGAACATCACAGTGACCATTATAAAACATTTTTTCCCAAACCCCCACCAGCAGAACTCATTCAATCATTAAATACTGAGTGCATTCTGTACCAGATACTAGACATGGGGAGATGGTGGTGGGCAGAACAGTGTTCTCTGGAAATTTATTACCCCAAGCAAAATAGGTCAACAAAATGGAGAGTGTGGTAGGTGTAGGTGAGTCGAGGAGGTAGGTGGCCACTTTCCCTGACACCGTAAGTATCTCCGGGTGTTTATGTATTCTTCGTAATAGTCATTCAAATGGTGTCCCTGTCACTGTTGAAGTTCACCTTTCCCTTGACCCTTGTGCCCTGAATTGTTGCTGCCTTCTTGGCCCCTTCTCTGATGTGAGTTAATCTTGTGAGGTTACAACCAGCCAGGGTAGACCTTTAGCACATCGGTAGACCTCTCACCTTCACTTTTGGGGTCCTGCTTTTGTCTGTGGCGGCGTCCTCTTCCCCAATGTATTTATTGGTCATTTCCACCGATACCGATTGAGAAAGTATTCTATGTCAGGCACTGTGCCGGTGCTGGGCGCATAGAGGTGATTAAGACTGACATGCTCCTTGCCTGATGGAGCTTACCATCTTGATAAGGAAAAAAGGACAAAAGCACCCAACACCCCTCAAGTGAATCTGATGAGTTCTATGAAGGAAGCAAACAGGACGTTGAAGGAGAGAATAATGGAAATGACTTGAGTGAGAATAATGGAAATTACTTGACCAATGATACTCTGTGAATTCCTCCTTGAAAATGCATCATTTAAGCTGAGCTCAGAAGAGAGGAAGAAATCAGTCTTTTAATTGACATGCTTGTGTATATGAGTATTTGTGTGAGAGGAGGGTTGCATTTGAGGCCACTGAACAGCATGCACAGAGGCCTTAAGCCCAGGCGAACAGAATCTGGCACCTTAACAATCTGCATAAAGGTGTCTGTGACGTTGAGTTGCAATTGGAATACTAGGTGGCCTGAATCTGTTTCTTATAGCAAGCTGCATGTTAACCTCTTAAGGGATTTCATTATTACTTTCTCAACTCTCTCAAAAAACCAGGGAGCCGTTTCTATCTGTGCTTAGTGTTGGTACATTTGACAAAGTACGTATCAGCATTGCTCCCCAAATGACCTGTCCACGTCTACACAGAGTCACACCACCTAGACTCCCTTCTTCAGAGGTTGCTCTCTGAGCACCCTGGGGGAATCATACTTCCAAGTGTTCCCATGCTGTTGTACCTAGGATGCAATAGAGCCCCTATTCGTCCCCCCACATCATCCCGGACCACCTCGGTGGTTTGACCCTGTTCTGAGATCCTTGCCACAAACACACATGCTTTGGGGGAAAAAAAAAAGATATGATTTCCATTTTTTTTTTCACCTAAATAAAACATTTTTTCTTGTAAATCTAGATACACTTTCTCTTTCAAAAATTTTTTTCAAAAGTGCCAGATGGACAAATATTGAACTACACCCTCTATTGTCTTGGCAAAACTCTGTGAGCCAACATACCTTTGAGCTCTGTTGTATAACTCTCCATATTTGGGCTTTTCTTTTCTTCATAGTATATTTTTTACCCAGTGGGTATCACTCCAGCTCTTGATACTTTCACAGGAAGGGGTTGTCCTCCTCTGCCTGTGTGAACATTTTGAGCTTAGTAGCTGGGCCAAAGGAAATATTTGTAGTAAAGCTGCTCTGTTAAAGAAATTAAGTTACTTCCTTTCATTTCCACTACAGGGTATTCTTCAGCAATTTTACTGGAAGAAAACAAAAGGAGCATAAGTGGTCATTGGGGGTTGTTGCTGTGTGTGTGTGTGTGTGTGTGTGTGTGTGTGCGCGCGCGCGCGCACACGCGCATATGCGTGCGTGCGTATGCACACGCCTAAGCAGGATCAGTTCGGTGAAGAGAGAACTTGAGAAATGTAGTCTTTTTCAATCTGATGACCAAAAAATAGTATCTTATTATTACTTTAATGCTCATTTCTCTGCTTACCATTGAGATGGACGATGTCTGAGCTTGCTTTTTAGCCATGGGCATTTCCCTCGTCCCTTGCTGCTGCTTATCGTTACCTATTTTTCTCCTTGAGGCTGGACCTTCCTTATTGATAGGAAAGCTTTCTATGTATGTTGCATAGGGATATACTAGTAAGTATTCATTATTCCTCTGTCATGTGTTTCTAGGTTCTTGTTTCTGGTCAAATCTGCCTGTTCTTTTATATCAGGTTGAGCCTTAATGCTATTGCTGTTTGTGTCCATCCAACATGGAAAAAAATTGACAGTTACATAGAGTTCAACCTAAACAGTTTGTGCTTCTGAGGTCAGAATTAAAGAGTTGGTACTGCCCGCCAGATGATAGAGAGTGTCATCTGCACTTTATTTTGCCCGTGTGTGTGTCTAGTACCCTGTATTTGTTCCCTGGTTTAAGAATTGTGTTTCTTTCTTTCTATCTTCTTCTTCTTTCTTCTTTTTTCTTTCTTCTTTCTTCTTCTTTCTTCTTCACTTGTTTCAGAGGTACAGATCTGTGATTCAACAGTCTTGCACAATTCACAGCACTCACCATAGCACATACCCTCCCCAATGTCTATCACCTAGCCACCCCATCCCTCCAACCACTCTAGCAACCCTCAGTTTATTTCCTGAGATTAAGAATTCCTCATATCAGTGAGGTCATGTGATACATGTCTTTCTCTGATTGAAAAATGAAGGGGGGGAATCAGAAGCGGAGACCAATCATGAGAGACTATGGACTCTGAGAAACAAACTGAGGGTTCTAGATGGGAGGGGGGTGGGGGGATGGGTTAGCCCGGTGATGGGTATTAAAGAGGGCACGTACTGCATGGAGCACTGGGTGTTATACGCAATGAATCATGGAACACTACAACAAAAACTAATGATGTAATGTATGGTGATTAACATAACAAAACAAAATAATAATAAAATATAAAATAAAATAAAAGAATTGTGTTTCTTTGAAAATAAGCACTTTATTTCTCCTTAGAGTATTAAAATGACTCAGTCATGTTCTGGTGTTAACTGATTGCGTACCTACTGCTTTTGTTCTGGTTCTCAAACGGTGGTGGTCATACCCTTCCCTAACTCCTTCTAGATTGAGCTCAGGCATCAGCCCCTGTGGGACAGCTTGGGTTCAGTGCTACAGTGCTGTGCTTCGGTGGGACATGGTGGGTACTTCTGCCATGGAATCTATGGTCTCTGCTGGGATTGCTAATTTTTCCACCTCCCAGCTGTAACCAAATTTTGTTTACTTGCAGGTGCTAGGATCCAGGACACAGGTTGCCTCACGATAAACACCCAGCTAACATTGCTTTTATCTGAATTGAACTAATTGAGCAAGAGTTACCCGTGGATCAAGGAATAGTGGCTATTTTTACAGCTTAATGCTGTGTGACGTACGCTTGAGCAGCCTCCCCCACTGAGCGCCGATGAAACTAGCAGGAACACCAGAACAAAATGTGCTTTATTGCACAATTGCACTGTTATCCTATACTCTCGTTAGATCTTTTTTTTCACCTTTTCATTCATTTTCCTTCTTATATTTTTAAAATAACCTCCTGCCTTTCATTTCTAGTTTCTGACTTTGTCTCTGCATGCTCTTTTCCTGAAAGCCATCTGTGAGTATGGTGCTGATTTCATGTGTATGTGGTGTTAAACTGTGATGAAGTGTTTTCCTATTTTAATATTTTACTCAACGTTTTATTTAAATATAGGTTAGATGTTTGTTGAAAATACATGGCACTACAAGAGTCCTTTCATTATATTCATCCTCTACCATAGGCATTTTCTACTTGGAGAGATGCTCTGCATTTTACCTGATAATAGGAACTTTTAGATTTCCTACCATATACTATTCTTTATTGTCCATATTTTTTCTAAATCAGTGTTAAAAATAACCAAATCCATTCATGCTTCTTCAGTTTATTACATTGGTTTTTCCAAAGCTTTATACTCATGCATATTATGTTTTACATGAACTATAAATAGTTCCTAAACTTCTTTTATAAACTCTTTTTTAAAAAACCAAAATACACAGATTTTTATTGCAGGATATAGACTGCGCGTGAAAAAGCACAGGGAAACCTATGCAGATCTAGAACAATAAAGAAATCCATATCTGTATATACTTCACCCAATGTAAGAGTATATATGCTGTTTCCATGTTACTGTCTTTTTTTCCTATGTAGCCCTTCAGAGGGGGACCATTATCCTGAATATTGTTAATTATTCCTTGCTTTTCTAAACTTTTTAAAAACAACCTTTGTAGGAATTTCTAAATACTATATTCAGATTTGTCTGTTTTTGTGATTTTGGCAATTATATAAAAGCATACTATGGATTTCTTTGGCAATTTGATTTTATTGTTTAATGTATTTTTGAGACTTAGCCTGTGTGATGAATACAACCTTAAGTTCAGACTTTGCCATGGTATTAGAGTATTCCATGGGAGGGATTGATCACAACTTATTTTTCCTTTGGAGGTGTACATAGGGGTTTTCCAGTTTTATTGCTATTATAAGTAGCGTAATGGTAAATACTCTTACGCCTATTTCCTGGGGCACATGTGCAAGACTTTTTTTCCAGGATAAATATCTAGTAATGAAATTCCTGCATCATAAAGTAGGCACCTGTGTGGCTTCCCTCCATGATTTTCCAAAGCAGTATCCATTTCCATACCTCTTTTCAGTGGATGCGAAACCTCTTTGTTGTATGTTCATGGCAATATTTACTATCATTACTACATTTACAGTTTTGCCGACCTTGTGGGTGTGAATTGTATCTCATTACGATTTCACTGTATGTTTCCTTGATCACTGGAAGAGTTAATATTTTTCAGTATGTTTTGGGTCATCTGTTTTTCTCCCTTTTATGAAATTCATGTTCATTTCTTCTTACCATTTTTCAGTAGTGTTTGACTTTGTCTTACTCAGAGTTCTTTATATATACTGCACAGTAACCCTTTATTAGTGTCGTGTCTTTGTAAATTTGTAGCTTATATTTTTCTCCATGATGGCTTTTGAGGATAGAAGTTCTCATTTTTTATGTAATTGCATTTACCAATTTTACTCTTCATAATTTGCCTATTTTATGCCTTTACTAATTTCTACCCTCCCAAGATAAAATTGCCAAAATTCCTTCTAAAATTTTGTCTTCTACATTTAAGTGCTCAGTTCATCAGGGATTGATTTACATGTATGGCTAGAAAAGGAATTTTTCCCAAATAGGTAGTCAGTTGCCCCAGTACGCTTTATTTTAAAATGTTCATCTTTTCTCCCCTGATCTGCATTATGACCTCAGTCATCTGGTTTGATTATGTAGTTCTCATTCTATTTCTGGGCTCTCTCTTTTGTTTAGTTGTTCTATTTGTCAGTCCTTGTTCCAATACCTGGCTGTCTTTGTGAACATGACTTTATAATAGTGTAGTATCTATTGGTCAAGTTCCATGATAATCCTCTTCCTCATTAGGTTATTGGCAAATCTGGGAACTTTGAAATTCCCTACATATTTTAGAATCAGTTTGTCAAGCATCATGTATAAAATACGCATGCACAGATGGAATTTTGACTGGAATTTATAGATCAGTTTGTGATCAAATAACATTTTTGCAATATTGAGTATTCCAATGCATGTACGTTTCCATTTATTAAGTTATTTTAATAATCACCAAAATATTTAAATTATCTTTAAATAAATTATAATTTCACCAGAGTCTGCATACAATTTTTATACTATTATAAATGTTTTTTTTTTAATTTTCATTTTCTAAAATTTGTTGTAGATGAAGAGAAATTCACATGTCTTGTGCACAGATTTTTATGACAAGCCTTGCTAATTGTGTAAAGAGTCATAATAACTTACTGGCAGATTATTTTTTTTATCATCTACAAACATAATCCTATCATGATGAATAAAGAATCCCCCCCCCATCCTCACATCTTCATTTTTTCCTTGCCTTACTGTGTTGGCTAGGAACTCCAAAACAATGATGATTGGAAGCGGAGATAGCAAGCATCTTTGCTTTTCTTTGCAAATTCAAAGGAGATACTTTCAGTATCTCAACACGGAGAATCAGATGGGCTTCCCCTGTCTGCATTAGGTCTTAACATGTAAGCCCCTAAGAACTGAGATAAATCCCTGAAGACCAAGGAAAGGATTCCAACTTAAGGTTGTTCCTGCTGCAAAGCATATTAGAAATTTTTACTTTAAGTTTGTATCAGAGAAAAACAGCTCCTGGATACCTAAGTTTGTGGACACAGGTACATGCCCACTGTATAGTGAATAGATTGAAGAAAATGATATGTCTTCCAGTACAGAAAACATTGTCCATTTCCTGAGAGCACTTTCTGGGTCTTTCAGTGGGTAATCTTTGTAAAAAGTCTCCCTATTAGAGAGCAAGACAGTGACCACAGATTTACTAGCAGTCTTAGTAGCATTTCCTGGAGAAGCCAAAGGTGGCCGGGTATTTGCAGGACCCCTGAAGTGCCCCCTTATATGTAGGCAAGACCTATTGCTCTTTCCCCTTACGGGGTGGTACATAGAAGTGATGGGGAGATGGGACAAAAGTACTATCCAGCTGTCTTATTCTCAAGTCTTACTCAGTAAAATCACTCCGTTCTGTCCCAAATAAAAATAGAACTCTCAGTGCTGGTCCTTACACAAAGAAGGCTTTCTCTAAAGTAGGCATGTGTCTTTTGAAATCCACTTGGAGACTTGTGAAGTCAAATTCGAGGCACCCTCTTTCTGGCACCACTCTGTGACCGTGAAAGGGGCTGAGCCCCTGGGAGCAGCCTGGAGTGCAGGTGAGCCAGGGGTTGGGGCAGATGTTGAGCTCACAGCTTGAGAGGGAGAGGGAGTGCGTGTTACACAGAAACTATTGCTAACAGATGAAGAAATGCATGGATTTTTCTCCACAGACGTAGGTTATTCTTAAGTACTTCCTCAGAGGCAAGGAATGGCAGACTCTGTGTTGTCAGGAACTGGAATGGAGACACAGGATATCTCAGGAGGGAGGGTCTTGGAGAAGAGTATGTAGGATGTAACTGGGATATTGGGAGGCTCCTACCATGGAGTTCAGGGCGGGCGGAGGGCATATTTCATCATGCCCAGCAGACATGTATTTAAAGCGCAGTAAGCCAGGCTTTGTGCCAAGAACAAACACTAGAAAGATGCTGAAAAGTGAAATGAGTTTTAGAGTTGCATTATCTCCCCCAAGAATTCAAAACCAGTTAAGGGCACAGCATGCTTAATTGGCACTTTAGGGAATAGACTAATAGCAAACAATGTAAAGCTCCCAGAACCATATAAAGCCTTCTTTTTGATGAAATGACCTTGCTGACATCCTGAATGACAACCCTAACAGGGAAATACAGGGCACAGTGCTACCTTATTGAGTTACCACTTAATGAGACCAACTTTGCCTGACAGTGCGAACACCCTGTTCCCGTGGCAAAAGATGAAAGAAAGAAGACAGGACAACAAGACTGGCAGTGAGAGGTCGGGTCCATCAAACAATGTCCTGTTTTTTGTCAATACCACATGAAGCAATTTCGGCTTGGCTCTAGTCGTCACTGTTGAAAACTGTGTAGATGGAATTGGACTGACCTCTGATGGCAAAGGGGGACATAGAAGAAGCCAAAATTTGACATCTTACTTGAACTTGAGAATTCTGGTCCTATAGAATTGTTAAAGAATCAAACTTGCTTCAGTACAATTTCTATAATTCCATGTACATTTTTAGATTCTGGCTCCTTTTACCTTACTAGAATCCTACATTTTAGCTCTTCACATAGAGCATAATTATGAATATATAACATGATCATGCGAAATGATAAAATTATATAGAAATTTACGAAGGACTTTTTTTTTTAAGATTTTATTTGACAGAGAGCACAAGTACAAGTCGGCAGAGGGGCAGGCAGAGGGAGAAGCAGGCTCCCCGCAGAGCAGGGAGCCCGATGCGGGGCTCGATCCCAGCACCCTGGGATCATGACCTGAGCTGAAGGCAGATGCTTAACTGACTGAGCCACCCAGGCATCCCAAAAAAATTTACGAAGAATTTATATGGTTTTATTACAAATGGGTTAATTTCACAGTAGCATCCTCCAGGAATACACTGTGCATAGGCATGTGAGGCTGGTCTAGTGGATACATCCACATTTAAGCTTCATAGATACAAACCTGAGTCTATTTCATCTTTTTAACTCTCAAGTTGCTTAAATACTTAAGAAATGAGCAGGTCCATGAATGAGTGAAAAAATTAAGTGAGCTAATATCTAAGTACAGAAATACATAGCATGAATTTCTCTAGCAAATGTGGTTAGTACATACTGGCTTATTTGGGCTGTGTGCAGTATATTGCCAAATAGACTTTCACTTATTTTATGCCCTTCACAGAAATATACAAATTTATGGGTTTTCTTGACTTGACAAAAATTATTTTTGCTTAGAATCTAGCTATGTGAAATTGTAATCACCTTTTAAAAGTGTTGGTTTCTTTCTGTGCCGCTTCTATTTTCTTGATATCTTAATGATCGAAAAGGAAAAAAACAATGTAGGAAAACCCCAAACACTTCCCTTACACCCAGGCACTGTGTGAATAGGATGCGCACTCATTTCAATTTGCCACCTGCAGGGTTGATTTCTAGGATGCCTTTGAAGCACAGCTCTTCCGAGGTTTGATTTAAGAGGTATTCCCTCTGTTACCCAAAATTATGTCTCAGGCTATCCATCCGGCACAGAAGCCTAGAGTAAGTAGTACTGATCTGTTCCTCACGAGAGGAAGGACAGGAACCGGTAGTTTGGCCCCCCAGGAAGGGAGAATGCATTGATCTTTATCCTTTTTATCCCCCACCACAGTCCTGCGCACCCCTTTCCTTCATGTCTTCTGAGTGGAAAGTTGCACCGTCAGGAATGCATTGCAGGTGTGTGAGGCTGTGTGCAGGTATGTGAGGATGCGTGTAGGTATAATGTTGCCTCCCACTGAGAGCTGGGATTAAGCACTTTGTGCAGCTGAGACTTGGTACGAATGGCAGGACCTCAGCCAGAGGAGCTGAATGAGCTTTCTGAAATGAAGCCAAGACACAGATCCGGTTTTCCCCACTGAATCTTCAGAAGAAACCACATAAAAATACATGCTAGGTGTGTGGATGTGCATGCTGGATGCGTATGGATTTTTTTTTTATCTCTATTTTTGGTCACGGAATGGTATATATGGCATAACTACTGTCTGCTTGTGAAGTCTTAAACCCATGTACCTATGTAGAAACTTTAATGTTTTATTTAACAAAGAAGTAGCTGGCTATAGAGCAGTTTTCCCTTCCTTGGCTCTTAAAACTGCTTTGGACAACTCACATGTGTATATTTTTAGCTGGTCTGAAGGAAACGAGATGACATATATTGTAATTGCTTTTCCATCTCATTTATACTTTTCTTTCTCCTTTTTTCCTCAGGGGTCATCTCTTCTACCTTAACTCTGAACTTCTAATATTTTTACCAGTTCTTGCTTAAAAAAAAAAAAAGTCCTTTTCTACATCATGTTCATTTCTACTAGATTTTCATATTCTCTGTCCTAAAATCTTCCCTATGTAGTGGTTATCACTCAACAAACAAACAAACAATACAACGCTATCCTTTCTGCAGTTGAGAACATGAAGTTTCGCTTGAGGGACACCTGAGACCCCTGATTCCTCCTCCTTGGTGTGTACAAGATATTTCCTGGCTCTTGTGCAGAATCTGGAGGCTGATGAGCACCACGTTGGTTGGGAGAGGGATCCAATTAGCAAATCTCATGTATGCTGTGGAGAATAAGTGAAATCAAATTTTCAGAGTATTTAGTTATTTTTCCAACAAGTATGTATTAAGCATCTACTCTAGCTGACCCAATTCTGGGGATAAACATTGATGAATTAGGCAGACTAAGTTTCTGCTTTCAAGAAACTTACATTCCAGTGGAGGGAAAAAAAAGCAATAACAAAAAAAGAACGAAATGAACAAGGTATGCATAAGTACAAGGACTAAGATAACACTAAACAATTTCATAATATGTGACAGGCCCAGGGTTTTCTTGGTTTGGGTGTCAGGGGAGACCAGTATGAGAATGTGTAAGAGTTACTGCTTTGTAACAAATGACCCCAAACCTAACAGCTTAAAACATATTTACTCTGTCACGTGATTTTTGTCGCACAAGATTTCAGTAATGACAGAGGCAGTTCTGTCTGAGAGTCTCTAAGGGGATTGCAGTCATACGAAAGCTTGACTGGGGTTGGAGAATGTACTCTCATGACTGTTGAAAGGACATTTCAGTTGGCTTCCAGATAGATATTTCCATAAGGGCTGTGTAATTGTTCTCATGACATGTTGACTGGTTTCCCCCAAAACAAATGATCCAAGAGAGCAAAGCAGAGCAGCAATACATTTTCTTAGCCTTGGAAATCACATGACGTCCCTTCTATTCTGTTGGCCACACATATGAATGCTGCTGCAGTGCGGGAGGAGACTGCCGTAGGGGTATGAATACCAGGAGGTGAGGATCTTCAGGGGGCATCTTGGATGCTGGCTACCACCGGAAGGGATAGCTGAACTGAGACCAGAATAATGTGAAACAGTCTGTTGGGTGAATACTTGAGGGTGTAGGGCATTTTAATTGGGGGGGAACCAATGACCCTGAGGCAGGGAAACCCTTGGGTTTTCAAGGAATCGACAGGTGGCTACATTGAACAAGAAGGAGAATCATATGGGATGAGTCCAATAAGCAAGGGCCAGATTACGTAGGACCTTACCGGGGTTTGGAATATATTTTGAGTGTGGGGAGAAACTGAAGCTTTTAAGCAGAGGAGTAATAAAAACTCCATGACCATATGGGGAACAAAAGTATAATCCTAACAACTGAATTGGACCCGAGAATGTGTAATGCTAAAGAGAATGAGTTAGACTAAGAAGATTAACTTTTACCCTTGATGGTCATATTGTGCAAACTCCTATAGAGATGTGCAAGTATTTATTCTATTCCGTTGAGCAATAGAACAAAAGTGATCCAGGGATTTAAACATAAAGTGTCAACTTCTCTATAGCAGCTCTGACCTCCTGTTCTGTCCTCATAAAAGAGGCTCTTCTTTTGATCCTGGCCATTTACAGGAACTAAAAATCCACAGGGAGTTTCAGGCAAGAATATACCTAGGAGGTATTTTATAAACATTTCAAGGATCAAGTTGCTTCTCTGCTCAAGCAGTTGACGATGCTCCTGTTACTTGCCAGATAGAGTGTCGTTCACTCCAATTTTCCCAGTTCCTTTCATGCTGTTAAAAGGCAGGTTTTAACTCATTTTTAGAAAATTCACTTCAGACATGAAAGAAGAGCTTTTCTTTTGACCCATGTTTCACCCCTCCAGCTCACTGGCCAATGATGAGTCTTGCCCTTTATAAGGTGGTTCCAACCTCCAGAGAAAATGCAGCCTTTTATTTGAAATGAGATTATTCTGCTTTGCTGCTCTGTGTAGGTGCTGAGATTCTGGCCATGGTTCACTGACTTTGGAGGAATGTATTCAGTCTTACTCTTAAATACCTGCCATGCTCCCTGCCATGCCCCTTGAAATATTTCAACGGTAATGGAATGTAGCACAGAAAATTATTCATAGTCTCTGTTTCCAATCATGTATGCAAAATTAACCTTTTCTCCAGGTCTAATGGTTTTGATGTGGTGTTCCTATCTCTTCTTTTTACACAAGAAAAGGAATACTTGAGCTTTTTAGAGCCTTGGATATAACATATTGGCTCTTCAGATATGTATCTATTAAACTCTGAGTGTTTTTATAATTCAAAGTATTTTTAATAGTAGGAATGTACCTACATAATAGAATTCAAAAATGTTTTGATTGACCCTCCACCTGTGCCCACACCCTGAACCTGATGGTGTTACTCACCAACAAGTAGACCATGTACTTTCTTATCTTCACTGCTTTACACATGTGGTTTGCTTTGCCTGAAATGTCCTCCAACCTTATTTTTTTCAAAGCTCATGCAAATAACCCTTCTACTGAGAAGCCTTCTCTGATTACTATGGACAAATATAATTCCTATTCCCACCACAAACCCATGCTAGGACGTTGAGGTCTCCATTTAAGAGCATTTAGTTGAAAGTACCATAACTGTTCAATGACACAACCCGATTCATAGTCTTTGATATGTCATAGACTCAATAAATGTTGTTGATCTTAGCCACTCGGCTCAAAACCCTTTTAATAATCAATGTAAAGTATTGCAGTGTTTCCCAGCACATTTGCTTCCATGTCATTTGGTCATCAGAACTTGTAACAACTTCAAGAACAGGAACAACTTCTGGTTGACTGATTTCAAGGGACTTTAAATACACTGAGATAGAAAGTCATGTCTGTCTTGTCCATACACCCTGGAAGCTATGGTAGCAACAGTCAGGAGGATCTGAGGTTTGATTGACTTATGCGGTGATTGTTCTCATTTATCACCCACTGGGAGTATTACCAAAAATGTTAGAAATCTGTCTTCTGTCATGTTCATTTAGATTATGTGGCAGTAAGCAAATGCCTGTTTGCATCTCTGGGCATTCTAAAAAATAATCACACCATGAGAGTGAGTGAGCCTTGGCATTTGAAGTGAGGTGTGGGCTGTGGAGTTTAAGGTCATCTGAGCAGGGAGGGCAGAGATGAAGAATCATCTGAGTAAAGAGCCTCCTTGGGACTTCAGAATCTCTCTGTGGTCTGGGGCAGTAACAGGCAGGAACTGCAGTACAGAGTCTTTGGGGGAAATTATCCATTTATTTGTGCATTCCTTTATTCCCCAACCATCGGTTGGGCACTCCCTATGGGCAGCCACCATCCTGGGTGTTGGAGGTACAGTGATGAATGAAACAGAGGCAGATCTTGCCCTCATGATCCTTCTAATCTAGAAGGGAAGACAGGTGTAATTACTTCAATAATTTGTTTACTGTATTTTTGGTAAGTGCCATAAAGTACTATTCTAGGGTATAAGAGCTTATCATGGTAGGTGGGAATGTGGGGGTTCTTAGGAGGCTTTTCTGAGGAAGTGACATTTAAATTTAGTCTTAAAGGATAAGGTTAGTCAAGTAATGAGGATGGGACCTGGGGAGGAGAAGGAGGGGCAGGACCAGTAGGATGGGGGGTAAAGGGGGTCAGTTCGTTCCAGTTGATGAAATAGGTCCTAGGACACTTGATGAATCCACCATAAATGACTATCAGGGTTAACTTTTTTTTTTAAGTTTGAATCGTGGAATTTTAAAATTAACTTGTCATTTGGCAGGACTTCTTTTTAGGGGGAAGAGAAAGATGTGGTATTCAAAGGAATAAAATTGTGTTTTCTGTTGAAAACCTGGAACACACTAAAACTGTACTGAAGCTTCTGTGCTTATTTTGCTACTTAAGGTGAGAATTAGAAAAGGGGAGAATTAATGGGGAGCAAAAGCACAGGAAAAGAAAAGAGAAGAAAATGTAAATAGAGTGATGCCCCCTATGTACCAAATATTAAAAAGAAATGGTTTTGTCTTTTCTTGCTAGAACATCAAGGTTCAAACTATTTCATCATTCCCTCATGACAGAAAAATTACGAGATTAGTCAATATTCATAGCCCCTGAACTTTATTTTGACACTTTTTGGGGACATATTTAAATAAATGATTCTCCGGGTTTCGGTACCCAGAGTCCTATAAATGTGGGTGCTGGGTAAAATCAAGGCAAGAGCCCAGACAAGCTTCAGTTTACTACCACTGTGTGTGGGAATCCAAAGGGGTGAACTAGAACATGACAATAGTAAGGAACTAGCAGAAACATCTTAGCTTTCTGGTTTGGGCTGCAGTGGACTTCATGAAAGAGAGAATAGTCTCGGGTTAAATGAGGTTACAGTTGAGGGAAGGACTGCATCCACAGGAAATAGTCCAATAACCCAGCCAATTGTTGGGTATTAGAAAGGAAAATGAATATACCAAAGATGTTCATGTTACTAATATCAAGGGGAATTGTCCATTGTGCTTGAGACTTATAACAGACGTATGAAGGGTCCTAGGCTACTTACCATGGAGGAGTGAAAACAATGAAAAGAGGCTTGAGCATCGTTTGAAAACAGATGTTTGAAAACAAATGATGGGGGTGGAGAGGCACTGGGAAATAAAGTTAGTAAAACTGGAATCAAGGATGAACTTTGCTTAACTTGATGTTGTAGATTCTGCTGACACAATAAAGCGACCACTGTTGGGCATGCACACTCACTCCCGCATCCCAAATGTCATCCTTTCCAAAGATTTTTAAAACTCAGTCTTCCTAATTTATGGTTCCATCTTTTATCCAGATGAGTCTCTTTTAAAGGATGTGAGAGAAACAAATTTGATCATCTACACAAACAATTTAAATTACTGTCAGTTGGGGCGCCTGGGTGGCTCAGTTGGTTGAGTGGCCGACTCTTGATTTTGGCTCAGGTCATGATCTCAGGATCCTGGGATCGTGCCTCGCATCAGGCTCCATACTCAGTGGGGAGTCTGCTTGTCCCTCTCCCTCCCCCCACTTGTGCATGAGCTCGTGCTCTCTCTCAAAGGAGTAAATAAATCTTTATAAATTACTGTCAAAAAGATAGGCGAGGTATTCTGTGGGACTACTACAGGACATTATTATGCTCAAAGACAATTTAAAACTACAAAATGATAATTAGATTATTTTGAAAATGTGTGATATATTTTGTAAGTGATACGAGAGTGGCCGTATCCACTCTGACTTATTTTCCTTGTGTTACAAAAGCTCCAATTCATTTTTTCCCTTAATCCATTTTATAATACTAAAAATCCCACACTTGGATTTAAGAGCACAGAGTGGGTGTTTTGTACTCATAAAAATACCTTTCTCTGCTGTCATCCAAATTTAAGTGTATTTCTTTAAGACACCTTGTGGTAAGATGTACACATTCTTTTCTCCAGCATTAATGAGAAGTGATACACCCACATGCAAACACACTTCTAAGGCTTTTTAAAAATAATTTGGCATTAAGTAGATTTCCAAAATATGCCTTATCCTAGAAATACTCTGCTTTGGGATACAGAGAATGGAAGATGAAATACTTTTATAATGTGAGGAAAAAGGAAGGCAGAAATGAAGCTTATGGTATGGGTTTCTGTGAAGATCTGAAGTTCACTTCACTGGATTCTTACGTAGGCTCTGTTCAAGGGCAGTCTTGAGTAAGTCAACCAAACTTTCCTTGTCTGTTTCCTCATCTGCAAGATGGGTCAGAGTGGTTCCCAGCTTACAGGGGTTTTTTAAGTATCAAATAAGTGACTGTGTGTAAAGCTCTTAGACCCTGCATGTGGTGAAGCCTTATCTGTTACTTTCTTCTGAGAGGAGGCGATTCCTATGCTGATTTGGGGACTTTCCTTTGGGTCACTTCATGTGGTTACTGAAACATCATCCACTTGTGTTTCCTGGGCATATCAGGCAGTAAGTAGGGAAGATAGAGGAGTTAAACTCCACTATTGTCAATATTAATTCTCTCCAGCTTCTAGAAGGAGCACACCATTCCATAGTGTGGTTTTCTTCCTCAGCTCATGACCCTTTTCCTTGTCACTTTTCCTTCCTTTTGTACTTCAGAATCTTAATTAGGTCCAAGGTGATGACATTGTGTGGGCTAGACCAAGGGGTAGGGGTTGGTTCAAATGAGAATTGGGGAGAGGGTTGTGTATTTGAGATCTGGGGTGGTTCTTTCCTCGGCTGGTTCTGTGGCCCTTGTACACCTTCCTTCTGGTCCCACTGTGATTCTGTCCAAATTGACAGCTAGCCTTGCTTCTCTGGAGAGAGCAATTTAAGTGCTATCTAGCCAAGATCACTTAGCCTAAGGAATGTGTCATCGCCAACATAGACCGTGTTAACTGACCATTCCTTGGAGATCTGTGATGAGCTCCACGAACGATGGCCAGAAGAACTGAAAGATGAAAGATACTGTTATGGGCCCAGAAGACTTCATTGACTTTCCTTTCCTTCTCATGGTCTTGAATGTAAATTTCAAGCAAAGTAGTCTTTTGGCTGCACTATCAGTCATCTGCTTGTTTTTGAAACTTGATTTCATAGAAGAACCCAAAAGAGGGGGAAAAACATGTGTACACATTTGGTCATTGTAACTTGTAAAAAAATAGGTAATTGTGAGCGAACTAAATGCAGATCAATGGAGGGAGGTTAACTATGTTATAATACCAATGACATGAAAGAAGATGTAGCCATTACGAATGAGAACTATACTATAATAAGTAAAATCAGGATGATAAGTTTTAGAAGAGAAAAAATTAATGGTAGTTACTGTAAATTGTGTGATTATCTTGATTTTAGTTTTTTCCAATTTCCCTTAAGGCCGTTGACATTCTTACAAATATAGTGTTCAGATAAAATTGAGGAGGTCAGGTATTCAACTTATTATCATCCAGAAATTAAACTTATCAATCCATCATAATTCCCTGAAAAGTAAGTAGAGTATAATTTTTAAGAGGACAATTTTCAGGGTGCTGAGACTAGGGAAATTTATTTATGCCTTGGGATCTCAGATTGCTTATATGTAATATACTCTGTTGATGTTGGGAAGATTAAATATGATAGATGCATGTAAAGTAATTACCACAGTACTTGGTGTTCAGCAATCATAGGGGAAGATTTTAATTTAATGTGTCGGTATGTTTTGGAGGATTGACATATTAACAATAAGAACATTGCTTCACGCAATAGAAATTAAAAATGAAAATCCTAGAAGGTGACTACCAACTTAATGTTCTAAGTGATTTATTTTTGAATAGGAAAATAAGAGCTAAGAGGAAACTTACTCTCAATGTACAAAATCCAGATGATGGATAGCTGTGCTCCTTAAAATAAATAGAATCCATGGGGACAGCGGGGGCATAAGCTTGAAAGGTCACTGCTGGGCAAATGCAAATAAGGGACCGCTGGAGGATCAGGGGCTCAGAACTTGAACACCCTACTAAATTACAGTTTCCCCACCTATAAAGTGGGGTTAATAGCCACACCCATTTCCTACTGTTACGGTCGGAATTAAATGAGTCACTATGTGCGAAGAGCTCAGAGTGCTATCTACTGGTATGTTACTAGTTGCGATGTAATATACCTAGAAAATGTGACTGTGAGGACTTAGGCCCTATCATATTTTCGTTGTCATAGTTTTAATCATTCATCTGCTTTTGCTTTAATGAGCAATACCACTTGCGGTGTTAATAAAATAAAATTTTTGGAAATGTATGTCCTGATGCTTTTAAATGGTGAAATCTTCAGACGTAGTTCTTGAGGTATAAATACTTAGGAAATGGGTGTAAGCAAATCATCCTACAGAGCAGTTAACACATAGTGACCAAATTACCCTTCCCCTAATTTGAGGTAGTTAATAACAAAATCACTTTATTCTCAGGAAGTAAAGTAATCAGACCACTGAAAGAAAATTAAAACTATTTAGTTACCAAGATACTAGCTATAATGGAAGAGTCTTGACTGACAAATGACATTATCAAAAGAGCCTCCAGCACTCTGCTGGTCTCAGCTTAAAAAATCAGTATGCATGCAAGTGCACACTTAGTACGAGGAGGCACTGATCTGTGATTACAGGTTTTTTGAAAGTATTTCCCTTATGACTGCTATAAATACACAACTTCTCTTGCTGTACATAAACTCAGTTTATATTTATATATATAAATATGTAAAGAAAAAGGGTGCCTGGGTGGCTCAGTCATTGAGCGTCTGCCTTCGGCTCAGGTCATGATCCCAGGTCCTGGGATCGAGCCCCGCATCGGGCTCCCTGCTCCGCGGGAAGCCTGCTTCTCCCTCTCCCACTCCCCCTGCTTGTGTTCCCTCTCTCGCTGTGTCTCTCTCTGTCAAATAAATCTTTTTAAAAAAAATATAAAGAAAATGTTTTAAATAGCTTGATCAGACCCATACCTTTGCTATTATATTGAAAAAATATTTTATATGTAATATTGTAGTCCTCACAACCCATTTTGATTGAACAACCATGGAGCCCATGCGTAGCTCTGCATTGCACCAGCACTGAAATCATTATTTTGCCCCCAACCTGCTTTGCCTATTTCCCTCTTCTGTCAGATGATGCCCCATCTACTAAGTTGCCCTGTTTGACAACTTGGGGTCCATCGTCTTCTCCTCCTTTCTTACATGGTGCCCCCACCCCCCGATCCAGACAGTTACCATGGTTTCTGAAGTCTCTCCTCTAAAGATCCTTTATGTAAGAGCTCATCTCTTCTGTTGTCGGGTTATCTGAAGGCCTCCTCACCTTCACCAGTACTGTTATAGCCCTTTCCTACCTGTTTCCCCTTCAAATGCATCTGCTAGAATACTCAAGAAGATGGCCTCAAGACAGTTCTTCTAAAATGCAAATCTAATTACAGGAGCAGACATTTCCCATATTGCTCTGCAAACACTCATTCTGCAGAATGTTAAAAATGTTACATTAGGGACATTCTGGGTTAAATCATGTTAAACAGGACTCTTTATTGTAAGACTTATCAGAGCTTTTGGGATTTACACATCATGGTTATCTAAAAAGCTGTTACCTTATATAATCTCTCCTAAAACTTACCAGAATCTTTATTTATTTGTTTTTTAAAGATTTTTTATTTATTCATTTGAGACACAGAGATACAGAGAGAGAGAGAAAGCATGAGCAGGGAGAGAGGCAGAGGGAGAGGGAGAAGCAGGCTCCTCGCTGAGCCAGGAGCCCGATGTGGGGCTCGATCCCAGGATACTGGGATCATGACCCAGTAAATCTTTATTTTTTAATTCTTTTTAGTTTTTTGGAAGTCCACCAAAAGAGGAACTGGTGTTTTCTGGAATACACTTTATGAAAGATGAATTTATTTGCCTCTTGAAACCCTTACAATTCACAGTGACCTATAAGATACGGCAGAAATTCCTTAACATACTTTCTAAGAGCCTCGGTAGTCAGCCCGCTGCTATCACCTCAGCTCTACACACGGACGGCATCTGTTCTTCCACAACTTCTGTTCTGGCCCCTGTCAGACTCTATGCATCTACATCCAACATCATATATATTGTCCTGTGTGTTTTGCACACACTGTTCTTTTGACCCGAAACGTTTCCCCCTACCTTCTCTTGCTTGATGAACTTGTCTTTCAAGATGGGGTGCAAATAACACCTCCTTTGGAAAACTTTCCCTGACCCACCCAAGCAGAGGATCTCTTTCTCTAAGGATACCTCCCTGGCACCGATGTCTCTTGGAGTTCTCATCCCACTTTCTTAAAAATAAAGTATTTGTGCATAGACCCCCTTCTGTGCCCAACTGGGAATTCCTTAATAGTCAGTGCTCTTTAATCTTGTGTCCTGGCACCTGGCACATAGTTGTGGCCAGCAAGAAAAGGAATTGTGCTACTGTTGGAGGTGAATTGATACCCTGTTGTCAGAAGCGAGAGCAACAGTGCCATTAAGTTGGGACTGTAATGAAATCACAGAGGCAAGACTGTGTTTACTAATTAATACACTGTAACTTCAGACATGAAATCTTTATCAGCAGGAATGGCATCTGCATTTCAACTTCATTGTCTGCTAAAAGAGATGGCCTCAAATCAAATGATGAGCATTTGTAACTTTGAAGGTTACTTCCTACCTTCTCTCTTTTCTGCTTTTGTGGTTACCTTATCTCTGAATAAAAGAGAAGAGGAGCAGAATGGCCTTCCGAGGGGCTGAGATCATTATTGAATATGTCACATCTCAGATCTTGGAAGGAGATGAAAGGAGAAACAATAAATAGGTTTTTTTTTTTTCCTTTTGATTTAACCACTCACTCTGGTTGGCTGTAGATCATTCATTTTTGAAAAGATAATTGTGGCAACAGCTGTCTATAAGAAGCAAACAGCAGAGTCAGCTCTATCCCAGGAGGAAGGATATTCAGAGAATGAATTTACTCAGGCAATAACATGATAGGTTTTATAATTAAGAGGCATATAGAACCCATATTATTACACATAAAAAAATAATACTGGAACACAGGATAAAAGACTTTCCCAAGGTCACAAGAATCAAACATACACTTTGTAGGTTGCAAAGATATGTTTTTACCCATGTTTAAAGATCATCAGGCAAAATAATACTGTCAAGCTTTTCTTTTATCTTCAATTTGTGTGTAGCATATGTCTTTTAATTTATTTTTACATGTTTCATGTCAGGAGGTCTTTTTAGCAGAGCGCTACATGGAGAGGGTATCCAGGAATGAGTTAGGAAGAGATGGGTAGTGGTTGTAGACTCAGGCAGCGTGGGTGGATGCTTGGCTAGCCAATGGGTGTGATGGTGGATTCTTTGAAAGCCTTATTTCATTTTCATTTATTTTTGTTTCCTACTTTAGGAGACCTCAAATTGACTAACCAGTCAGTATTTCCTTCAAAGTGAGCATTTAAAAAAACAGTTTAAAAAACAACAGACCTCTTCACCATTTATGGAAGCCAGATATTTTATTTATTTATTTTTTTATTATGTTAATCACCATACATTACATCATTAGTTTTTGATGTAGTGTTCCATGATTCATTGTTTGTGCATAACACCCAGTGCTCCATGCAGAACGTGCCCTCTTTAATACCCATCACTAGGCTAACCCATCCCCCCAGCCCCCTCCCCTCTAGAACCCTCAGTTTGTTTTTCAGAGTCTATAGTCTGTCATGGTTCGTCTCCCCCTCCGATTTCCGCCCCTTCATTCTTCCCGTCCTGCTATCTTCTTCTTCTTTTTTTTTTTAACATATAATGTATTATTTGAGAAGCCAGATATTTTAGATAGGTGGCAGTGGGAAGACAGACATCAGCAGAGATGGCCACAATAGTAGGTTCTGATTGTGTTTGTTCAGAGCAGGCCCAGCAATGGATTGATGGTAACTGTAGAGACTTCACTTTTGTGTGTGTGTGTGTGTGTGTGTGTGTGTGTGTGGACTCAGGTGGACTGGCTAAAGAGGATGGACACAGTTCCACGGCCATAGAAACCAGCATAATCCAACACTGGATGTGGCTTTGCTGGAATGAGTGTGATCTATGAAAGAGGTAGGGTCGCTCTTCTGATGATATTGTGGAAACTTCAGCGAACCTTGCCTGAACGAGAGGTAAGGAGGGAGAGTTGATCATCTCTCCTTGCCTTTACCTCCTCTACACTTGAAAGGCTGCATGAGATTCGATCTTACCATTTTCAATAAAAATTAAAATCAGATCAGTAAAAAGTATTTAGTAAGAGGTTATTGTGTGCATAAGAGTCCACGAACTGGGAGCTTTCAGACCCAAAACTGCTTTTACAAAGCTCTGAGGCCTGATGTTACAAGATGGCTTGTAAGGTGAAAATGAGGAAATTGTTTAACCTTGGCAATGATTGGTTATTACAACGGGGGTTTCCAGGAGGAAGAAGATGGGTTAGAAGTGATTATCTTAAACCATTTTAGGAAGATGGCTTAGGTTTTGTGATTGCCTTCTGTGATTGTCAGAGGTCATTTAGAAGAAAGAGACCTAAGTTTTGCTTATTATCATGAAATAAGCTAGATACAGGTTTGCTTACGTGCTGTAAATGGTTTTGCCTATGCAGAGAATGCTCAAGTTTGGTCGCCATCTTGTATTTCAGCACCATGTGCACATGAAGCTTTTACAAACCATCTAAAGATCTACAGGGCCAGAATGCAAAAATGTTGTTGCATTCAACCTCTTCAGAATACTGTTTTGGTAGATCATAAGACTTTGGGTAAAACCAAAGCAATTTCTAGTAGGATAAATTGGGGCTGGTGTCCCATTTTAATACATGTTAAGAGTAATTGAAATCTTAATCTAAAGGTGTGGATGTCCCTACCTTGGCTCTCCTAGTATTCTGGGTCATATGATGCTTTGTTGTAGATGGTGGCCCTGTGCATTGATTGCATGGTGTTGAGCAACATTATTGATCTCTATCAGCTAAATGACAGTAGCAAAACCCACCTCTCAGCTGTGACAACTAAAAATGTCTCCAGATATTGGCATATGTCCCCTGGAGGTCTAAATTGCCCCTGGTTGAGAATTACCTGACATGTAATGTGTGGTTTCTCGCTGTGAAGTAAAAACTTGTCTTTGAGTCAGGAAATCTTTCAGTCTTTCAGCCCTTTTTCTTTATTCATCATGAGTTGAGCGTCTTACAGTGAATCAGATGCTGGGGATACAAAGCCAAATAAGAAACTGCCCTCACTATCTTATATTTTAATAAGGAAGACAGATGTATGAAATAAACCATTACTGTATAGAGTTGGAGTGTGATTCTCTAGAGGTAAGTCCCTGGTGCCATGGGAGCCCAAAGGATGCAGAATCAAATTTGGAGTTGATGAACTCAGGGGAGTTGTGTAATGAAAGGGATTTCTGCACTGTTTCAGAATCGTTTCTCATGTGTTAGATCCACTCCCTGGAAGACAAGGCCCCACATGGCTCTATAGATGAAGAAAAGTCATTAATTTTAGTTACTAAAAATTCCCAATAAAAACTGCACAATTTTTTTTTGCTGAAAAAAGGTCCTGCTGAGTGATTTTTACACTATTCTGTTTTGATGAGGGAGGACCCTGAGACAGAGGTCATTAGTATTAAAAATTTTCATCGTTATCAGAAATAAGAGAAAAGCAAAATCAGTGTCAGGTAAACAGGTATCCCGGCTTTAAAGAAAATTAACAGAAACTAGAATATGACCTAAATGCTCAAGAAAAACTATCTCATCACACTAATATGCTGTATTCCCCTTGTCTGAAGAACTGAAAAGCAGATTTTTATAAAGAATCATGTATTCTGGGGCGCCTGGGTGGCTCAGTCAGTTACGTGTCTGCCTTCGGCTCAGGTCATTATCCTAGGGTGCTGGGATGGAGTCCCGCATCGGGCTCCCTGCTCTGCGGGGAGCCTGCTTCTCCCTCTCCCTCTGCCGCTCCCCCTGCTTGTGCTCTCTCTATCTCTCTTTCTCTCTAATAAATAAATAAAATCTTTTAAAAAATCATGTATTCTACCTCAGGTGTCCATAATTAGAAAACTTAAACATAACGCCAGATAAGTTAGCTTGGATCTACATTGTCCTTTAGGGAGGTGAAGATTCTAACTTGAAGAATTAAAATTCCATGGTACAATGAATTAGTATTATACTTCAATTTTTATTTAAATATTTACAGTGAAGTTGCTAAATACAAAGGGGAGTATTCTGAGATTGCAGGGAGAAAATACACTTTTTTTTAGAGCATTTATAGTCTTGGAGGAAAGATGAATGCAAAATACCTGTTAATTCCCGGGGAGGTGAGGTGAGTGCTGTGAAGGGAGAGTGCAGAGGAGAAAGTGAATTAAAACTCGTGAAGCATCACCTGTTCTTGCTTCCTGAGCGCCGGAATATCTACCAGGAACATATGCAGGTCAAAAAGTGTTCTCCACTAGCATTCATGAAGCTGCTAGAAAGCTGTGATGTGGCTTCAACAGATTGTTAACAAATCCACTTTCCTTTTTAGAAACAAAAGTAAAAGGAAACTTTCTCTTAAAATGTGAGATTTCCGTCCCTTCCAACCCTCCACGCACCTGCCCAACGGCAGTTATACTGATCTTTTGAAAACAAATCAAATTGTTATTCCTGTGATTGAATCCTTTCCTTGACTTTACATTGCTCATAAACTAGAAGTCCGACTCCTTCCCAGGACCTAGGAGAAGCTGTGATGAGCTGCCACCCCCTCAACCCCCCGACCTCAAGTCCTAGCACTGTGCACCTTGTTCAGCGTGTTTCAGCTCTTCTGCCTTTGCCCATCTCTGGGTCTTGGCATAAGCACCTGCAGTTCTCTTCCCATTGCTCTTCCCTCCTGTCCTCCCCTCTACCGGCTCCTTTTCATGCTTCACATCACAGCTTGAATGTCACTTGCCTGGGAAAGGTCCCTATTACACACACTATTCACTTCCTCCTCTGTGTTTCAAAGTGTTCCTCGAGAGTAGGAATCCTTGTCTGTTTTTTTTTTTTTTTAGCTAATATATTCCTGAACACAGCTTAAGAAAAGTGTATGCTTAATGCATATATTTTGAAAGAATCAACAAACACCTCTCTACAAATGCTCATGACCTACACTAGATTATAATCTTCGTGAGGGCAGGGTTATGTATATTTTGCTCACCATTACAGACCAGTTTGATAAAGATTGTCAAATATTTTTTTGAAGATGGAAATGAGTTAATCAGTTGATCTATGAACTCTATTTCAGGAAAAAAGCAAAAGAGCAAAAATGAGAGCAAAAACAAAAAACTATGATCCTACTAGTAGGCTGGATTGGAAAGAAAAATAAAAATCTGATGAGCTAACTAAACCTAGAGCTTCAAGTTTAAATAGAGTTGCAAAAATCTACTCAATTTGAATTTATCATGGAAAAATTCACTAAAAATCATTTATTAAGCCAGATGGAATAATTTTAAACATTGTCCCCCTCTCTCATAGAATTGAGAGTGATAGTCTATCAGTCATTAATATTTCTTAGAAATCTGTCATTAGTGTAAATGGCATAATAAAGGTTGTCAACGGGGTTTCCTCTGGTAATGGTCATAGAGAGTTGTCAAGCCTTAAATTATGGACGATGTGAAAATCAATATTCACACTGTATAGTTTTATCAGTCTAAAATGATTTCCAGTATCGGCCACCAGATGGCAGTGTTTGGGAAAACCATTCCCCACTTGAGGAAGAATTCTTTCTTCAGCCACTTGATGGCATCTCTCCATCGTTTTCAAAAATTCTTGACCCACTCCTCCTGACTGTGTATTTCTGATCTGCATTGCCCTTCTCCCCGCAGTTCTTTGCTATCACGCATTCCCACCTGCAATACCGGTCATGTAGAAGGGTTCCTAAAGAGGTCCTTAAGAGGTTTCTTTAAATAATAATCACTGTGAAAATTTCTCATTTTCCTCATTAAAACTATACTTTAAAGAAATTTTTCTTCTATTTTAAAGGAAATGGAAAGCTGCAAAGGATTTTTAAAATATCAGAAAATTATATATATATAATGGACAAAATGTTTGTGTATGTGAGTGTGTGATGGTTTTGTTTATTTACTAGCTTGCACAGTAATACCATGTTGTTGAACTATTATACCATGATTCCATATAGGGAGCTTTAACCTGTACTCTTTATAGTAAAACAGAATATTTATACCTCCTTTGCTTATAAAAAACCCCTATGGTTTGTTTTTAAAGATTTAGGTTAAAATGTACAGCCACATCAAAGCTCCAATGTACTGTTTGGTTTTATAGTATTTGGTTTTATAATATTTGGTTTTATAGTATTTGCAGGCAAATTGAACCTTTTGAATGTGTATTTTTTTCTTAAGGACTGGTAACTTTTTCTCTGAATTTGGATATTTCCTCATTAACTTATAAAACCAAGCTTTGGGGAATCCTACTTTGAGGGGGACACTCACGCAGAGCACTGTAAAGATGCTCCAGATTAATTTGGCTATTAACAGTTTGCAAATGAAATGAAGCAGTTTTTGCAAATGCTATTTTTTAAGTCACGGTATATTCTACACGAAACCTCGTTTTCATTGCCTACTGTTTAAAAAGCAAATCATGGGCATCTTAAAGCTCATTAAAGATTATCTGCTTTGAAATAAATTTGTTTTCATATTCTTCCTTCATGAAGATTTTTATCTGTGTGTCCTCAAATGGTTTTCTTTGTACTTTGTACTATAAAGCTCTCTTCTTTCCACAATACACAGAATTTAGATTTCTGATCTTGAGGGCTCTTAGAAAATGTTGGTGTTCAGGGAGTTTGACAACCTTGGGGAGCTGTGTAAGTGTATAAACAATTATTGACATACCTTTTAACACTTACACCAGCGCTCTGTTACAAGTACCTTGGCTGAATGGGAGAGTCAATCAGACAATGAAAGAAATTGGTAATTAGATGAGAATAGGGACTTTATCTCTCCTCCGCCCCCCTTTAAATCAGTTAAGATGGAATTTGCTCCAAGTAACAACAAAAAACCCCCCAAAACTCAAAGTGAAATATAAGACAGATGTTTTTTATCTCCTATGAAAAGGTTGACTGAGGTATGAGGTTTTCCAGGGTTGGTTAATATAGACTCTGACAGATATCCTGTCTTGCCTTATACTGTTCCCAGCTCGTATCAGCTCTGTCTTCTGGCTTGTCCCCACCCCCGTGGTCACAAGATGATTATATATTTCCATAAGTCACATTCAAACACCAGGATGTCCAGAGTGGGGGGGCCAGTAAGACAGTGTCTAATCGTACTCAGAGGCCCTGTAGCCAACTCCCTCAGGTCACATTGGCCAGAAGTTATATACTCCATTCTAAACCAGTCCGTGGCAAAACAATTTGATTTCCGTGCTTGCTGAGACTATTTAGTTGACTGAGTCACAGAGTGGAGGGGAGAATTTTGCAACGGAATGCACCCAAGAAGAGTTGAAAGGGCTTTGGGTAAACAACCAGTAATTTCTGATGCCCTGACTTTCTCTCAATTGTTGGAGGTGTAGGAGAGCTTGAACAGATTCAGTAATCAGATAAGAATGAGCATTTGCTTAAAATTGCAGTGTTTTAATGGTCTTAGATCATGGATCTTTTGGGAGTGATAGTCCATCAGCCTTTGAGATTGGGCTGCCAAGTGGGTAAAGCTGGTCTCCTTTATGTTCAAATATTTCACTAATAACACCTACTTTGAAACCTTCACTCTTGCTGTCATTATAGTATTTATTACAGAGGTTTGGGGTTCCGGGCCTCCTTGTTTTAAACCCTCACTCATAATTGGCTACTCATCCTATTTATGTCATGAGTGGTTGTTCTAGGCCATCATTAACAACTAGGCAGGAGAAAGGAATCTGTCGTCCCACCAGCTCATCTGCACAGCAGCTGTTTCTCACTCTGAGCTGTTGGCCTTGTATCCCTGAGAAGATGTCGGTCAGCTCATAGGAATCCCATCAAATGAGACTCCCTTTGTCATCTCAGAGGCTCCCCATTGCTCCCGTATTTGAGTGTGGAATATTTCTGTCTTCTAGTCATAGTCCCTCTGCCAGTGCTTTGGGTTTTTTTTGTTTTTTTTTGTTGTTGTTGTTTGTTTGTTTTTTCCTCCTGACTCTTTGAGTCTTGTCATCCCAGTCCTTCTCCACGTCACCCAGGCAGGACATTTTGGATTTGACTTTGACCCCTCCCTTGACCCCCACATGCAGTGAGTTGCCAATTTCTATTGACTCTTCCTCTCTGGTATCCCTCCCCCATCCCTCCCTACTGCCCCTGTTGTCTCTTGCTCACGTAGTTTTCAATTCTTGGAGCTCGGTAGATATGTTCCTTGAATCTAGTTGTGTAATAGTCTGGCATTTGAAATTGTTTCTATTTTGCTATATATATATATATATATATATATATATATATATTTTAGCTTTATTAAGTATTCTGAGAGGTAACCTTTTAGTAATCTATATTTGCTTTGCAGTATGCGAGAATTACAGGGTGTACATAAAACCTAAAGAGGCTAAAATGGTAGCAACTAACTACCAAGTACCGAGAGAGCACTAATTAAAGTGTCTTACCACTAAATCTTCCTGATATTAGGGTAGATAAATTAGAACTGTGTGAATTTACAGAGGCCAATTTTGAGATGGCAAAATAAATCCTGTTATTATTCACGCTCTGAAAGTAGGTTGATAAAATTGTAGGCGAGTGTCAGTTTTGTGAAACTAGTTATTTGTATAAATGGCTATTAAATAGAGCCAATTCAATTCTGGGTGCTTTTCGTTAAAAGCATTGTTGATTTTTCTCTCTTTTAGTTAAAATCTCAATCCATTATATATCAGGGCCCAGACTGAAGGGCTTGGTGAAACATCTCATTTTCCAGAAGCATGTGCTGAAAAGTGCTTAAGTAATTCCATGTAGTTTGTATACGATGCTCTGTTGACTGTTTTGCTTTTGTTCTCATTGATCTCATCCATTCACAAATCCAAAATGTGATCAGTCTGGTTTGCAGACTTGATGAAAACATGACTTTTCTAATTGTATTCCAAAATACAAATACTGAGAAAATTAAAAATCAACAAACCCTAGAGAAGAAGATGAAACATTCTTGTAAAAACTGTTAAGAGTATTAGAATGGTCACTGAATTACTTGTCTGCCTATCAGTGGATCCAGTAAAGGGTACATTATGCAACCCAATAAGGATCCACATTATCCAGCCATCCATTTCTCAACCCTTAACCAAGTCCCATTACATAATTTAGAAAATTTCAAAAACAGTACTTAAAACCGTTGGCCATATTCCAATCTCTTCTTTCTCAACTGATGACCTTGCACTTCTGCTTCACTGAGAAAATGCAAGACCTTCTTTATTAACTTCATCAAATAACCTTAGTACTTCTCTTCTGTCAATCTCTTGTCCATTCCTCCCCTACCTGCGGTAGGTGAGACCCTCCTCTTTTCCAACGTAAACTCCAACCCCCTGTATTAATAACTTCTGTTGCTGTCCCCTGAACCATTGGCTACTATCCTTTTTAGTTGTCCAGGCTAGACCCTTTCCCATCATCGCCCGCCCCCCCCTCCAAGGGGCTGTTATCAAGTGATTACCTACTGCCGTTCATTCACCTTGCCCGTAATTCTATCCAATTCTTTGCATTTTCACCACTACTGCACTGTTAAAAGTTTCCCTTACCTGCACATCCTTTGCACTACTGACATATTCTCCTTACAAATTCCTTCAGTTGTGTTCCTAAAACAGTTGGAGTTGTGTGATTCCTCGCCTCGGAAACATTCACTCAGTGCCTTGTGTGACCTAAAGATAAAATTCAGATGCCTTCAGATTTCATCCAGAATCTTCCTCAGTCTGACACAGACCATTTTCCCAAACTCTTCTCACCAAATATTCTTTGATCTACCCGCTCTGGACTTGCCGGTGATGGAGCAATCACTGATTGTCATGTCTCTGTTCCTGCTGTTTTGTCAACTCAGAATGTCTCCCCCAGCGACCTGTTCAAGTCCTACTTAGCTTTCAGGATCCACTTTGAATGCTATCTGGATTTTCTTAGAATCCCGATTCTTCAGTCAGAATTAAAGAAACATTGTATTCCTAATCTAAATTCCTTTTAGGGCTGCCAAATCGCTTCACTTACCCTGTGTTTTACTGTATGCAGTGGCGAATCTGCATTTTCCCCATTGGATGACACTCCTTTTGAAGATGGTAACTATATCCTGTTTATCTCTGTAGCCATGTCCATTCCATTTCCCCAAGCACTTAGTAGAGTGTTCTACACATTTTATCCTGGCAAAACTCAACCACATTTGCCGGGATAAAATGACCTATGCTCAAATAGTCTGGTTTATGCTTTGATGTGATCTTTATAATTTTATGGAATTTATAAGGAAAAGTAAAGCACAGTGCTCAATGTTCTCATGCTCAGTGCACTGGTTTGCCTCAAGTGGATTTTTGATGTGTCTAAACCTTGATCCTCTTAGCATTCAAGGCAGCATGGCAGGGCTTGGGGTGGCTTGAACGATTTACCTCAGTCTGCATTACAAGCATCGTTTTATATGTTGACTGGGGTGGGAGCAAGGTTGTCAGAGTGGTCAAAAGCATGAGTCCTGGAATCAGAATGGCTGCAAAAGAGTCAGACTCTGCTACTCACTCTTTGGAGACGTAAACTTTGGAGTCTTTGATTTTTAGAGTCCGGTCAAAGGGATTGCTTCTTTGAGAAGCTCTGCTCTGGCCAAGCCCGTCTTCACAAGATGAAGCGTTTATGCTGCCAAGGGGATGTGCTTACCTGGAGGCTGTATCTCTGCTTCTAGAACAAGCTCTGGATTCCTGAGACCTTCTGTCCAGATGACCTTGTACCTACTTGCAGGACCTTGCCAGGCCTCTTTGCTCAGCCTGTCTTGCTGTGGCCACTCTATGGGGAACAAAGTGTTCCGCAGGGGTAGCTGTTTGGTGGGGGTGGACTGAGCTTAGACCTGCAGGCTGGGATTTCCACAGACTGTGCACATAATGTCCCTTACAGGGTGGGACACGGCCAGGGTGAGAGATAAGGGAAGTAGACTGGAGGGTGGGGATCCAGAATGATCTGTTTCTATGTCTCTGTGTCCCTGTTGTGGAATCTGGGGAATTCAAGCCTGATTGAACATGTTTTTACGAAAGTATATTGCTAAGATAAGATTAGAGAGCATATTTTATATAATGGTTTATTAGCGTGTTTATAACTTTTGAGAATTGAGACTCCGAATGTGTGGGTCTCCATTTGTCATCTTCCCTAAGCTCTGCCTCTCCTACAGGCTATAAAATTGCGACCATTAACACTTTGCTCCCTTACAAGCTGATAGTATATATCAGTTATGATCATGTAATCACAGTACTTTGTCTGGTTCTTAGAAAATGCTCAGCAAATATAAGCTCCCAGTAGCAGTAATATTTATGCTTCCGTTCATTTGTTCAAAATATTTTTCCCAAGTACGTACAGTGGATCCGGCACAACTTTACGTGAAAACAGACAGGATTCCTGCCCTCATGAAGTTTACATCTGTCAGAGAGACAGACAGTTGAGACTTAAACAGAAAAGTTACAAGTTATGCCAAAGGCAATAAGAGTGGTGAAATGATATTGCAGAGAGCGAGCAGTAGGGTATCTCCACATGAAGGGTAGAGCATGAGAGCTCGAGGTAGTGGGAAGAGCAGGTGCAAAGGCTCTGGGGCAAGAAGGAGGGCAATGGGAGCTGGTGCCCAGTGGGCAGTACGAAATCACTTGGTTTTGGGGCACCTGGGTGGCTCAGTCGTTAAGCGTCTGCCTTCAGCTCAGGTCATGATCCCAGGGTCCTGGGATTGAGCCCTGCATTGGGCTCCCTGCTCCGCGGGAAGCCTGCTTCTCCCTCTCCCACTCCCCCCTGCTTGTATTCCCTCTCTTGCTGTCTCTCTCTCTCTGTCAAATAAGTAAATCTTTTAAAAAAAATAAAACTTGGTTTCTTTGGCATTCAATCCAGAACCTGACAAAGTCTCTGTAATTATCACTACTATTACCAGGGATATTACGGATGCTAATATTAATGTCACCTTTATAATGACATCATTATAGACATCATTAGTACTATTCCTATTCCTATGGCCGCTGCTCTCCTGCTATCATTACCACAAACACCCCTTGCCTGGCCTTCTGTAACATGCAGAAGCCTTTCAGCCTTTTCAGCCTTTAATTTTAAAGTGAGTGTGCGCATATGACCTTTATTGCCAGGATTTCTGTTGTTTTGCAAGATGAGTTTAAATTTCATAGATGTCATATCCGCAAGCTTATGAAGTGTTGCTATGTTACATAATAGAGTTCCAATATATTCTGTTAAAAAAACATTATTAGACAAACCCCAATTTCAATCCAGAATTATTTTTGAAGTGTTGAACCAATTGAATTTTTGGCTAGCTACAACTAAGAAGGCCACCAGAGCTGTAGAGAAAGGAACTACAAAGAACGTGAACAAGAAGAGCTCTAATAGCTTTGCCACCTTACCCCTGGAAAAGATGTTAATTTTAAAGGTGTGAAATGGGAACTGGCTCAGTGTGTGATTACCTGAGGTTCAAGGTATACTCAAAGGACTTTGCATTTAGGTGAAGTGATGTATTCTGCTGTTAACTTTATACCCTACAAAGAAGTGGTGATTTTGAGGTATTGTCCTCCATTTGCATTTCTCTTGGAAGCCAAGTAACTCAGCATTTTAAAAGCTTTTTGTCTTTGGAAAGAAAAATAGTTGAAAAAGGACACAATGTTCAGAAGAGTTCTAATGATCAACTCATAAAGCACAATCCACATTATAGGGAATTTTCAACATAAAAAATTGGGTATTCTAGAAGCCAAAACAGTTCAATTAAAATTTTATTCCTGGCATGACCTAGATACCACCCTATGAATTCTTTTTAGCAGACTAATCCTGCAATGGGTAGTCTACAGACTGTTCCATTGTGCTTTTCCTCCAGAATGTTGTTTTTCTCTCCCTTTCTTGTTTTTCCTCTTTTCCGAATTGACTTGAAACACTAAAATTGTTTTTGTGTAAGTCTTAGACAGAAATTGTTTTCAAATTTCTGTCTTTGCTCCAAACAAGAAAAGATATATTTGTTGTTGTTGTTGTTGTTGTTTAATGCTGGGTATTTAATGCAAACATTTAAAGCTGTATTGACACTTGCATAAATTATCTGTGTTAGAATCACTGTAGACTTGGATATAGGATGTTAAAGGAGTTAACTAAGGCCAGATGGTGGTGATAATGTATCCCATTGGCCGATAGTCATGGCTAGATTTACAGTGTGCTTATTCTTTCACTCACTGAAGACAACTCATGTTTATTGCTCACTCTGGTAAGTGGGGTGCCGGGGATGAAAAGATGAATATGACATATCCTGCCCTCCCGGAAGTAGTAATCTGGCCAATCTGTCTTGATTGTCATTTTGAAGATTATAACAATTTAAAATTTCCATTAAAAATCAAAATAATGGGGTGCCTGGGTGGCTCAGTTGGTTAAGCAACTGCCTTCAGCTCAGGTCATGATCCTGGAGTCCCGGGATCGAGTCCCGCATTGGGCTCCCTGCTCAGCGGGGAGTCTGCTTCTCCCTCTGACCCTCCCCCCTCTCATGTGCTCTCTCTCTCTCATTTTCTCTCTCAAATAAATAAAATATTAAAAAAATAAAAATAATGACTCAGTGTCCTAGAAAATTATGTTTAAATTTACAAAATAGAATTTTGATAATCTGAAACAGGTGCAAAAAGTGGTACATGGATGTAGGGCTCATCCGGTACCAGTGGGAGAGAATCTTTACATTTATGTAATGATTTTCAAGATGCACTAAATTATTTCCCTAAGCTATATTTAGGTGCTACAAAGTTCTCTTCAGTTAATCCCTGACAAAAGAATGAAAGCTTTCAAGTGAATAAATTCTTAGGTAGCAAATGTGAATAAATTCTAATTAATTCCATTTTCTAAATACAATGAAATCCCTCTTCTAACAAAGATCTAAGTAGGCAAAATAGCTTTTGAAAACTCCAATTCATGAGGCTCTGTCATGGTGATAAAATAGTTTCAATGCATAACTTTTATTTTTGGTATACTTAAGGACTTGGAGTCAATAAATTGCATGAAAATATATTTTCCTCATCCCTATTTAACTAGGAAGAATAAAAGGTCATCCAAAAATTACTCATTCTAAGAAATGCATGGTATATTACCATGCTAAAGAATGAATGAGTATATTACATTTCCTCTTAAATTATATTCTGAGTTTGTATCAAAGGAAACAGACAAATATTTCCTATAATTGATATAATCCCTGTTTGGATTCATGACTTTGGATGTAGAAAGGTGATTTTGTTTTGATTTTTTTTTTTTTTTGCTACTTTTTAGTGACATTTACTTTCTTCAGAATACTCATTTGATGAGTTTTGAATGACAAATTCATGGATCAATGTGGTTATATATTTTCCTATGGAATATCGAATTATAGTGAATGTAGCTTGATATTTTAGCAATTCAGAAGTATGCTAAAGATACTTGAATTGCAAAAGATGTGCATTTTAAAATGTTTATCTGTGAGAAATTTTTCAAAACATACCAATAATTGTAGTGAACCTGTTTTATTCTGACATAGGAAATGCTATCCATAAAAATGTATTAATGTTGCTAAATTTTACTGCATAAAATGTTAAAAATACTACATTGTATTTGTATCACTAGGTTTTTAAAATTTTTTCTTCAAGGGAAGGAGGCAGGGAAGACCACCCCAAGAAGAGAGGTGCATTTGATCCAAAACAATAATAAACACTTTTGGAATAGTCCAGTCTGAGATCTTTTATACCACTTTGTATTGTGGTGACCATAGGCAGAGCTGGTAGAGGGCCATATCAAAGAGGATATTGATACCTCTTAGAATGACGGTTGGCAGTTTTTCAAAAAGTGTTCTTCAAAAGTAATAGCAATACTCTTGAGATCTACTATGGAGAGAGAAAGCCCAAATACCCTTCCACGTTGAAGAGTAGATGATAGTTAGTGTGATTTGGTTTTTGAGTAGCACCAAGAAGATCTCCTTTTTTCTTTTCTTTTTTTTTTTTTAAGATCTCCATTTTTCTAAGTTTTCTTGACAACTTTCACATAGGCTTATTGCTTAAAGTTCTACTGAGGAGAGATACATTGAGTTTATAAGTAAATGGCCCCTGAAGAAGAAAGATGTGTAGACCCAATTTTATCTTCCTAGTACCTTCATTTCATCCTAAGTCCACACATACTGGAGCATTGGGGCCCTGAGGAGAACAGAGACCTGAGAGAGATGGGAGGGGGAGGTAGCTAAAATTAACTGAGGGCTCGGCCCAAGAAAGATGGACACCAGAGCCTCATTTCACTTTGAACATCTCTACTGTGGTGGAGTTGAAAATTTACATCATTGTGTAATATTGGATAGGGAGAGACGATTGCCATTTCACTTGAGTTAGGGAATGATGTGGAGAAGGAAACCAGGCTTACTCACCAAAATATTAGGCATCATCTTTGGTGGCAGCCATTGTTCATGATCCATGTGTGATAGAGTTAAAGTAGATTTACTGAGGAGAAAATGGACATCCCAATAATTAAATGCTACTACTGCTTTTTTCTTGATTCAGTTGCATTATGGGAATGTAGAGATGGTACCTTGAAAAACATGTTGAATATCTGCTAATCCTTCATTGCAATGAGCCATTAGAAATTTCATAGGTATAAAATTTGATAGGTACTTCACAGATATTCTGAGGGGGAATATGAAGGTGAAAAATCTGCCAATCACTTTTTGAGTCTTCCAATGTTTTGCTCGGGAGATTCATGTTTATGTTGAAAATGGGGTCAAAATTACCAAAAAAAAATTTAAATCTTACCAGGAATGCCTAAAGATTTTAAAATGGAATTCATCTTCCAGACCACCTATTAAATAGAAGTATAAAATGTGGGCTTTCTACTGCTGTCCACACTCTCTCCCCCCAGCAAGCTTGTAAGAAAATAAAGGAGGTGTTTGAAATGATGTGCCTAGATTAAAAAAAAAAAAAAAGACTATTGAAAATGTCAAAAGGGAAATATTTCTAAAGGATAGGATCTAGAAAAATGTTGAAGTCCTATTGGACATGCTCTAGAACTATGCTTGTATTATCATCACCTCATTCAGATAAAAATAACATTTGATTCAAGAGTCTACTAACAAGACTGAATAGAGTGAATTATATGAGTCAAAACCACACAGCCTAATAGTACCCATTCCTTGTACAGCTCAGAATCCAGCTACTTCAACATTTAGCAACTTTTTAAAAAAAGATATTGTTTATTTGGGGGAGGGGCGAATGGGTGGGAGGAGCAGAAGGAGAGGGAGAAGTAGGCTCCCCGCTGAGCAGGGAGCCTGAAGTGGGGCTCGATCCCAGAACCCTGGGATCATGACCTGAGACCTCAGGCAATCGTCTCTCCCTATCCAATATTACACAATGATGTAAATTTTCAACTCCACCACAGTAGAGATGTTCAAAGTGAAATATATGGATTTTATTTAATTTCTTGCTCAAAACATATGAAAACAAGTTGTACATAAAACTTGAGGTAGTGAGAAACAAACTGACCTATTGTGAACAATTTTTGAGCATCCTAGTTAGATAACTGTTATATAGGACACATATTCTCCTGCTTCTGTCCTGAGGGGACTTAGCGTTTGTGACTAGGGTGTCTTGTATGTGGAGAGGTCAAATTATGAAAGTCATTAGAGTTAATTGAAGAACACCTGTGTTTATTTTAACAGATATTAGCAGAGTGGTGCATTATTTCTTTCAGTCTGTGGTGTGTATTGTATGACCCTTTATGACCTGAAATGTAATAATTTAATTCATCTCTAGATGCAACCTTTTGATTCCTAACTGAAATCAAATTATTTACTTAAAAACTGCTTTTCCTAAACTTGTCCACCTACCTTGTGTTTCCCTTTATAAATAAGGGGAGGGGGGAGATAGAAGGGAGAGGATGAAGAGAAGTAAATGATAGGGCTTTAGAATCAAAAGAAACAATACACATTGGACAGTCACTCCTTGATTTATAAATGAGGAAATGAATGTCCAGAGAATTTAAATGCCTTACCACACTCCACACATGCTTGTGACTCTAACACTAGAAATCAGATCCTCAAAATCCCAGCTAAGGGACACATAATACATAACAAATGCAAGAATGGAGACAGATAATTTCTGTGTCTCTGGAAATTTTTTTGTAGGTTATGCCTATTAACCTATCTTAATGAATCTGTAGACCATAGAGAGTTGCTGAGCCATTTAAACTTTTGTCAAATCAGGATATGTAAAAATTATTTTACAGGCCCACAGTTTGATTTTCAGGTAAGAAATTAATATACAATAAGGAAGTCATGAAGCATTTTGCAAGCTTGATCTTTGGTTATGTAATGTCTTGTTAGAGTAAAGAATTACTTTCTACCTTTATGGTTGAGTTTTGGATAATGTACAGAGAGTACGCATCACCAGAGAGCTCTTTGCAAGTATAGGAACTTGAGTTTTGGAGAATTTCTAGGAAACCTATCCAGATTGGCAGCCATAGGTGTGCTTGATAGTTCAGCATTGCGGAACATCTACATCTCAGTCACATGTCTAAGGAAAACAAACATTTAGTTAGAATTTCCAATGTGATTAAAGTGATTTGCTGAAATTAAAGGAAAAAAAAAGTACCCTATTAGTGACCAAAAACCCTGGAAGATGTAGATCATACAACATAGATACCACCTTCATTCATCTTTTTCTGGTTCATCTACTAGTCTGGTTGCCTCAACTAACCTAATTGTTATTTATTCATTTCTTCAACAAATAAGCATATTGCTTGTCTAATACATACTGTTTTCAGGCTCTGGGGATACATAGTGAACAAGATAAAGCTTCAATTATGATGGATCTCATTGGCTAGTGTGAGTGATAATAAAGAAGCAGAAATAGGCCATTTCAAGTAGTGATCTGTTCTTTGATTAAAAAAAAAAAAATCAGAGTAAAAGTTTGGAGGCTAACTGGGGAGGAGGGAGGAAGAGTAAAAAGAGTGAGTGGTCCAGGAAGTTCTCTTTGAGAAGGAGCCATTTGAGCAGAGTCCTGAATAAGTGAGTAAACAAGCCATGCAACAATATAGCAGAACATTCCACAGAGAATAGCGTGGGCAAAAGTCCTGCATGGCAATGAGCCTGTCCTATTACGGGAGCAAGGAGGAGGGAGTGGAATGAACAGGAAAAAGGGGAAGGAATTAGGTTGAGAGGTAGTCAGGGGCCAGATCAGATGGGGAGAGCTCAGTTCATAGGGCATTTGCAGTCTCTGTCTTCTCAGAGCTTTCTCCCGAATGCCCATGACTTACATATAAATAGATAAGAAATAGTTACCGGTTCACTATTGAAGCAATAGTGACTTTGAATATTTGATTTTACAAGTCCAAGGACAAAGGGTCTCTGGGGTGAAGAAGGTGCATCACAAGGTGTTAGGGACGGAATTGTGTGCCACCAGAATGTATACGTTGAAGCCTAACCTCAGTACCTCAGAATGCGACTATACTTGGGGATCTAGTCTTGAAAGAGGTAAAATGAAATCATTAGGCTGGGACCTAATCTGATATGACTGGTATCTTAATAAAAGATTAGGACACAAATGCAGAAGACTATGTGAACACACAGGGAGAAGACCACAATCTACAAACCAAGGAGAGAGAGGTCTCAGGAAAAACTCACCGCATTAATACCTTGATCTCAAACTTCTAGGCTATGGAACTGTGAGGAAATAAACTTTAGTTTGAGCCATCCGGTCTGTGGAACTGTGTTATGGCAGTCATAGCTAACGAATGGATCTGGAGTCGTCAGAATTTTATAGTTGAGGTAATCAGCCTCCAAGATGGTGGCCCCCAATGATCCCTGCCTCCTGGCATTCTTAGCCTTGTGTGGTTCCCTCACACAAAATAGAATTGATTCATGTAACCCATAGAAAATACTGATGACTTCCAAGGCCAGGTCATAAATGATACTGTGGCTTCCATCTTGCTTTCACTTGAATCATGCACTGTGGAAAAAGCCAGCTGCCATATTAGAAGGACACACAAACCACCCTATAAGGAAGTTCACAGGGCAAGGAACTGAGGCATTCTGACAACAGCCAGGTGCATTAATGAGGAGCCCTAGAAGTACACACTGCAGCTCTGGCTGACATCAGGATGGCAACCTCACGAGAGATCTTAAGCCAGAACCACCCAACCAAGCTGCTCCCCAATTTCTGACCTGTAGAGACAGTTGAATAATCACTGTATATTGTTGTTGGGAACTGCTCCGTCTGGGGTAATTTGTTACATAACAATAGATAAGTAATGTCATAAAGAGAAAGGCACTCTGCAAGACAGCCACATTCCTTCTTGTGAATCTGAAAGTAGGTCAGTGGAATCTCATTCAGTCTGAATTAAAGGAAAAGATTTTGGAGCTTCACTGCAAAGGGAAAACCCAAGCTTAGAATGACATTCAAAAGGCCTAACTGAATTTTTGGCGAGCGTCTTTGAAATGTGGGCTTCTTAAAAATTCTGGAAGAGTTTCTAATGCTAATGAAAACATCTATAATTTATTTAACTGTAATTTTAAACACATGTTCACATGTGTTTAATTTAGTCTGGAAGATGGCAATTCTTTCTGTAGTTTCTTAGAGTTTGCATAGTTTTCTACAGTTATCAGGTCTGTTCCCCATGGAATGTTAAATAAGATGTTTTTTTTTTTTTTTGGTGGTTTTTATGGCAGAGATAATGCCTCTGCAAAGTAGAATGAGATGCTCTGATTTTAACATGCCTTTTGATTTGTGCATAGACTACTTAAACCAGGAAATGAGCAGTTGAAGGTTTCTGCACATAATTAAAGTGGATATGTTGACTGCAATATGAGTATTTGGTATGGAAACTATCAAATTGTAATTTGGAGACAAATGAGATGTCTGTTGGCTATAAGTAATTACAGCTTTTACAAAAAGAAATGAACCGGAGTCTTTGATAAAGTTAGTATGGATTTGTTCTCCTTTTGAATTTTAAAAGGGAAATAAAATTTATTTTCTTTCTCTTATTACTAGGTTCATTAATCCAGTAGTCTTACGCTGTTCTCATGAGGAATAGTGTGTGCTGTTGGACAGTAATAAAGCAGGATAGTAAAACGAAGACCCGGGTTGGCCTTTTCCTGGCTACATGTGACACTTGGAGGGCCCTCCTGGATGGAGGCTGAGGATGGAGAGCACATGCCAGCCCTCTCACAGAAGGAAGGTGCTCTCCACCTTCCCCGCACACAATGGGGTGATAATGGGGACTAGAGGGTTAATCCACCAAAGCAAAAGAGCAAAGACAACACAATGAAGGAGAAGCAGCACAAACTTAAGGATGGGCCAGGAAGGGAGACAGGCACAACTTAAAAGGACAAGTACCTGGATACTCATCCAATTTATGCATGCATTAGGATATGCACCAGGGAGAGGATAGGGTAAGGGAAATGAACAGACAATATTCTTGTAGCAAATACATGGGAGGCAGGTGGGTAGAACACTGGTAGTTGGAACGTTGGAGTTAGACCAGCTTCGGTTCAACTCCTGGTCTCACTATCTACTGATTAATAGTGTGATCCTGGAGGGTTGTTGTGATGGTACGATAAGGTACCTATGACAGGCCAGACTACCATGTAAGAGATGCAAACAGTGCTGGTTCCAGTTCATTTCCATATGGGAGGCTCAGATTCCCTCTGTTGGCTGTATCCTTTTCCTTCCTGGACTCTGCCCTGTTTGGTAATGGGACTTACTTGAACCTTCTGTTCTCAAAGGCTAGTTTCGTTTTTTAAGTTGTCAAAGATGGTAGCTGTAGCTAGCAGGGATTTTTTTAAGTTTCCCAAGGAACACACTGCTTTTGGGATACTTTAACTACTTGAAAAGACTAATAAAATGTGACCTTGAACTCTGATTTTTAAATTATTTTTCAAATGTAAACGTATGCATACAATGTTTATGTGTGAATTTCCTATTGCTGTTAGAACAAATGACCACCAACTTAATGGCCTTGCAAAGCACATACTGATTCTCTTGCAGTTCTGGAGGCCAAAAATCCTAAAATGGGTCGGCAGTGTCATATTCCTTCTGGAGGCTCTAGAGGAGAATCTGTTCCCTTGGTTTTTCCTAGCTTCTAGCAGCTGCCTGCATTTCTTGGCTCACAAGTGTCCTTTCTGTCTTCACACCCAGCAGTGTAGCACCTTCCCTCCCTCCCTCCCTCTCTCTCTCTCCTTCCATTAGCACATCTCTCTCCCCAATCCTCCTGCTTTTACAAGGCCTATTGTGATTACATTGGCTCCACTGGAAAATTCAGGCAAATCTACCCCTCTCCAGATCCTAAACTTCATCATATCAGCAAAGTTCCTTTTGCCATGTATGCTAACATATTTATAGGTTCTAAAAGAGGGGCGTGGACATCTTTGGTGGTCCATTATTCAGCCTCCCATAGCCTACTGACTCAACGCAGTGAGACAGAAGAAATTCTTACTCAGTTCTTTCTGTTTTATTCAGGCCTGTTGATTTAAATGTTGATTTCATCTAGAAAGACTGTCACAGATCAGTAGATAGTGAGCCAGAGTAATGTGTGACACATGCCTGGGCACCAAGTGGACTAGTCACGTTGACACATAACTGTCAGATTCTGAATAGAGTTCATATCCTATCACAATACAGCTAAGTTAATCCTCACCATATAGGAATATAGTGCTTTACTGTCCTGATTTAAACACGTCCACACTGGAGGTGTTGACTAGCTTGTCGTAGTCCATGAAAGAACTTTATTTCCCATGCCAGAATTGGGGAAATTGAGCCAGATGATACTGCTTAAATGGTGGCTCAGAAACCTGGTAAAACCGGAAAGTAGTAAACCTATTTTCTCTCTATTTCACCATAAGTACTTTTTTGTGATGTGAACAATTTGAAGTTTATCTTGCAAATGCAAAAGAAAGACAACCCCCAAAAGCCAAAAGAGAAATCTGTGCTTTGGAGCAAGGCTGGAGAAATGGCAGACCTGCATTTGCAATCCTTCGGTCTCCGAAGCTCGGCAGTAGTCTTAAGTTGTCCTCTGTTTCTGTCTGGTTTTGGATTTTGCTGTCTTGAAAGCTGTGCACATCATGGCCCTAACCTGCCCAGAGTAAGAACATGAGCAGTTGGGACCAAGTCTACTAGAGAAATGCATGGTTTGGGGCAGAAATTGGCTGAGTTGGCCTATAAGTACCTTTGTATTAGTTTGCTTTGTTAACATAGCCTGTGTTAATGATTGGAAAGGGTATATATGGGTGCCCTGAGAAGATCTTACTGCCCCTCCTCCCCCTCTCCCCCATAAAGCACACGAACAAAAGAATAAAGAATCACTTTCTGTTAATAGAAAAATTCTTGGTGTTTGTCAATGAAACTTTGCTTCTTCTTCAAGTTTAAGATTCTAATCCTTATTAAACCCTAAATATCCTGGGGAGATTGACACTATTATCAGCACTGAAAACTGGTTTATTACTCTATTTTTAGTGACTCGTGCAGACAATAATTCTTTACTTAGCAACAGTCTATGGCTTAGTTCCAGCTTTAATGTATTTGAAGGCCAAGCTAAGGGCCAAGCACCATGGTAGATGCCAGGATCACATACAAACATGAATATAACATGGTTTTTGCCTTGGAAGAGCTAATGCTTCTCTAAGGGTGTATAACAAATGTAAGAATTATTTCAAATTTCAGTGGTAGGGAGAGTGACATTTAATTTTATTAAATTCCAGCTGTGCATTCACACTCGCTCATTGTGGCTCGGGGTGGCTTCATCTTCTGGGGCTATCATTTCCCTCCATCCTTCTCCCTCATGCATGCTCAACTTTCCTGCTATTTATCTTACCTATGTTCTCTGATTTGTCTCCCCTAGGGCCCAGAGTTACCCATTGCCTGACGGGGTTCCCAGAGGTTGTGTGTGTGTGTGTGTGTGTGTGTGTGTATGTATCAGTGACCTAGCCAAAGCCTGACCACATAGCCACTTCTGTCCTCAGGACCTTTATTTATTTTTTAAAGATTTTATTTAATTAAAAGAGCTATTAATTGAGACAGCACAAGGGAGAGGGGCCGAGAGAGAGGGGGAGAGAGAGAATCTCAAGCAGACTCCCTGCAGAGTGCGGGGCCAGATGAGGGGCTCAATCCCAGGACCCTGAGGTCATGACCTGAGCCAAAACCAAGAGTTGGAAGCTTAACCAACTGTGCCACCCAGGTGCCCCTGTCCTTAGGACCTTTAGATCAGTATGGTAATATGTCACCAGCAGCTACTGAGCCCTGGAAATGTGGCTGGTCCAACCTGATGTGTTAGAGAAGTACAAGACCCACAAGGGATTTCCAAGACTTAGTATGGGGAAAAAGAAAAATAATTCATTTGTAATGCTTTTCAATATGTTGGATTAATGACAATGTTAAAATAACTCCTTTACTTTTTAAAAAAGCTACCGGAAAATTAAAAATTATGTAGTTTATGTAATACACATATTACATAAGATTTAAAAATTAAAAGCGTGTTATACTTCTCTTATAGAGTCCTGCTTTAAGGCAGAGGTCAGCAACTTTTCCAGTAAATGGACAGATAGTAAATGATTTTGAGTTTTGGTCATAGACAATATGTGATGAATGGATGTGGCTATATTCAGGAGCTGTGCAGGACAAGGGCAGCTCAGATTTGGCTGATGAGCCAGAGCTGATGGACAGTTGATCTAGACTTTAAGCAATAGGCGACTATTTCCTCCAAGTATGTTGACTTTGGTTGGTTTTTGGACCTCTGTCTCTACTTGAGTCATTTTCATTAATAAATGCACACATCTCTCTGATTCCAACAATGCTCTATGTTTGACCATTCTCACATTGTACGACTGTCTTGGAGTAAAGGCCCCCACGACAGAGTCAGAACAGCAGCTAATTTTCGTACAAGACAGAGTATGATAAAGCAAAGTGCTTTGATACAGAAGGTTGTGCTATGGGCATGAGGTGGTGCCAGAAAGTTGGTTTTTTTCCTTGAGAGCACTTTTTGATTGGAGGGTGGTCATACATCTTTGCATGAAATACCCTGTGTCAGACACACGTTTTCTCATTTACTCTTAAGAACCTGTGAAGTGTTCCTAACTCCATCTTATAAGGAGACAGTGACTTAGGCTAAGTTATGCGCTCAAAGGAACATTGTTGATGGAGGCAGAGCTGGGATTGGGCCTGGGGCCTGAGACCAGAGCTCATAGGCTTTTTTTGCTAAGTTGTTTGGCTTCCCATGAAGGTCTGGGATGTCTGAAGGTGTAAGTTGAAATCTCAGAACAGGGCATAAGCTAAGAAAATTTCTTTTCTTTTCTTTTTTTTTTTTAAAGATTATTTATTTATTTATTTATTAGAGAGAGAGAGCGCGCGCACGCATGAGAGCGGGGAGGGTCAGAGGGAGAAGCAGACTCCCCGCTGAGCAGGGATCCCGATGCGGGACTCGATCCAGGGACTCCAGGATCCTGACCTGAGCTGAAGGCAGTTGCTTAACCAACTGAGCCACCCAGGCGCCCAAGCTAAGAAAATTTCACTTGGCCTTTGAGGTAGCTAATAAATTAAAGGCTATTCAGAACATGTGGTCTGGGATCAGTTTTTCTTCCTTAACTTGCCTATGTAGGTCAGTTGGTAAAGTGAGCACAAAAGAATCGGACTTTGAAAAGTTAAACATTATGTGTAAGTATTAAGCACAGTGGTCAAAGAAGGGACTAACACCTGCTAACTGTTCTTCTGTTATCCCCAGGACTGGATATCCTAATATCCCATAGTCTAGATATGGCCTTGGCATAGGGTGGCTGGTGTAATGTGTGGATTAGTAATCCCTCTTAGGTCACAGTTGACTTTTGTTTTTAATTTAATTTTATTATGTTATGTTAGTCACCATACAGTACATCATTAGTTTTTGAGGTAGCGTTGACCCTTTTGAGTCCAATTATTTGAAAAACAATACCGAAGGGGCTTTTAAACAGGGAACTTCATGTGTACATTTTATTTTATAGTCAACCAGCATAACTATATATAATAATTCTAAAACAATGGGGACCCCATATCAATCTCTTTCTAACCAGTGAAACCTCTTGGCTTAATGGTTTTAGAGGTTTTAATTGAGGGGGAGGAGTGAAAGGGAATATAGTCCATTCTGAGATGATAAAAATCAATCCTAGAAAAATGTAGGTTTGAGTATACATACCCAGTTGTGTGTACTGTATCAGGCAGTGAAGATCGTTGACGGCTGCCCATATGCTGCATTCTTAAACTCCCGATGGATATCCGTTGTCCCACATTTTCTGTTGATGCTTTGATCTAATCTCTGTTGGGAAATCTGCCTAAATTCACCCAAGATTCCCTGGTTCCCATCTTCCCAGACTAACATTGTTCACACTACATTAATATCTAAGACACGGTGTCTGTGATTCTAGAACAATCTGTATGGTATCCTGTAGCACATGCTTATGTCCTTGTGTTAGAAATGTGGAGGGGGCGCCTGGGTGGCTCAGTTGGTTAAGCGACTGCCTTCGGCTCAGGTCATGATCCTGGAGTCCCGGGATCGAGTCCCGCATCAGGCTCCCTGCTCGGCAAGGAGTCTGCTTTTCCCTCTGACCCTCCCCCCTCTCATGTGCTTGCTCTCTCTCATTCTCTCTCTCTCAAATAAATAAATAAAAAATCTTTAAAAAAAAAAAAAAAGAAATGTGGAGGAAAGTTCAATGTATGAGTATGCAGTTTTTAGTTATCCTGAGATAGGAGCAAATGGAAACAGTTTTCTTTTTCTGAATTCAGGACAATTTTATTGGTTTTTTGGGTGGCAGATACTCTTTCCTGTCAATGATCTAAATATTTTAAGAATGATGAGGCTGGTTAAACTTATCCCTTAAAAACTTAAGGTGTAGATTTAAATACACGGAGCTAGCTATAAAGAGTATCAGGAATTTGTCTACTATATGAGAATTAGAGAATACACAGATGTGGGGTTTTTTTGTGTGTCAAGGTGGTGATGTTGTATGGATGCTCATAATATTTCAGAAGTTGCTGAAAGTGAAAGCGATTGAGACCCATGCAAAAAAGCAAAAAACAAAACCACAAAAAAACCATGACCCCTCTCACCGAGCTTTTCTGAAAGCTTGGCTAGTCTAAATAAATCCACTGCAAAGAAATAAAATGCAGCCTTTTCTTACTGGAAAATAGGAACATGATCATAATATGGCCATGAAACCACCAGTCAATATGTTTCTCATCCTGTGTTAGAGTTGGTTAAATGATCATTCACTATGTAAAAGGCTCCTTCCCTTGGCAAGCAGTCTCCCAGACTTCTGTGCTCCAGTAGCATTTTGAATTGATGATGTAGCACTTGGAATATGGGCCTGCCTTTCCCACTTGACTATAACATTGTCCTCGTGCATCTTTGTATCCTTGACTCTAAGCAGTGACTTGTGTATAGTAGGGGTATCGGATGAATGAGTAAATGGGTAAGTGTCTATAAGAAGGGCCAAAAGAGATCAGCCCCATCAGATAGGCAGATGAAGGACTTCACTGTCTGTGACAGAAAATTAAAATTCACTCTTGGTGATGATCCTTGGCAGGTTTCATAGATGAAGACCTATAGTATAACTTAGTGATTATTACTGGGTGCAAATCCTGGCACTACTACTCACTAGCTGTGTGACCTTGGTCAAGTTACTTAACCATCATTCTGTGCTTGAATTTAGTCATCTGAAAAAGGTGAAAAAAGTTTATACATTGTGTTGGTTATGTTACTTGAATTAAATGAGTCAATATTTGCAGTGCCTGTCATGTAAGAAGTGCTACATAAGAGGAAGTTGTTATTGATGTTGTTGTCTGTATATTTGGGGTGGAGAGGAATGAACGAGACAAATAACATGCCCTGCTCCACTTCCCAAAATTCCATGTGCAGGACCCGCTGGGGTCACGTGGATGGGAAGAGTTACAGCAAGAACCAGACTGACATTAAGTTAAAATACAAATAACGACATATCCCTTATATTTTGCCTTTAATCAAATTTTGCTATTATCATACGGTAAAAATCAGTTAAACAAAGCCCTCTTCTTCTTACTGGAAAAAATTATTTATAAATAATTCCAACAGCCTGTGATTCCAGTGAATTGATTTGCAGTTTGGCAAAGAGCTGTTTGGACAGAAGCGGTGGTTCCTTCTTTTCCAGGTCCTGGCCCCTTCAGGGTAATGAGCTGGGTGACAGAAGAGGCCCCTGAATTCTTCCAGATGCCCAGGCTGCTGTCAAGTAGAGGCCCAGCAGGAGGGCCCTGGAGGGGACACTGTGGCCAGGATGCAGTATTGCATAAGGCTTTAAGACCATAACTCCAAGTTTGCTGGTTTGGTTCCCAAGGAGACAGTCTGGCTTTCTCTGAAGCAGAATGATCTGGCAAAACAAACAAACAAAAAAACATTGGATTTAATCAGGAGAGATGGGTTTCAATCCAGACTTCAAAACCTTGCATGCATTAAGCCTTTAGATGTCAAAAGGTTTCCATTTGTCTTGCCCTAGTATTTTATTAAATTACATGAATTGATAAATTTTTCTTGTGTTCCCTGTAAGAATGATATTATGCTAAATACCTGGACATAAATCCTGGCTTCGCAGGGAAGTGATGGAAGTGGCTGAGTAGAAGACTACCTTGCCTCACCCTTAGCTCGATCCTAGAGGACAGACCTGAGACATCCCTTGCTTCCCTCCCCACCTCCCACCACATGTATATCTTAGTGCCTGCAAAAGTGCCATGGCTCAGCTTTGCTAAATATGTGACCATGTGCTTCATCACACAGTCTAGAGAAAGTTCTAAGAGAGGGCCCCTGAATAGGCATGAAGGAGGCTCATTTCACAGATTACTGCTAGGGTATTTTCATTGGATATTTTGATGAAGTAAATTTTCTTGGGGGTCAGTGTGCAAATACTTGCCCTTTCCTAAGGGATAAGCCTAGAAAATGGATACTCTTTCAATGCTGCAAATATGTATTGAGCACCTATTACGTGCCAAGTGCTATTAACATACAGAAGTGTGGACAGAGAGTCATCCCTTTTTAAAAGAAGTTTACAGGGAAGAGAGTCTCATGAGATCTGAATATGCCAGGTAGTATACTGAGTTCAATGAGAACGTGCTCTTAGCTTAGCTTTTCACTTTTTACTCAGCCTTACAGAATAAATAACAAATGAGCTACCTTTCTGTCCTTATGCAGGTGTCTTAAAAGTCATTATGGACCTATGTACAGAAATGTGAACACAAAGCCCTAAGTTAAATTCCCAACCTTCTGCCAAAGTAAAGAGCTACATTGTATTATTTTATGTAGATTAAAGTATAATAACTGCATTAGCCCTTTTAGGTAATGACAGTGTGAAAGTGATTTATAATCTGATTCCTTTAACCCTCACCAAGAACTAGGCAGACATAAGAGACACATAAGCATACATATCTCTGAATCTATTTTAATCTGTTAGATAGGTATCTGTGAGATCAATTCATTTTAAGATGCATGCACATGAGTAGAAAAATTATTAGTGTTACAATTTAACTGTTTGTAGTAATTCTCATTTAATGTAATCACATCTGTTAAAAAAACAAGCCAGAATTTTTATAAGCCCCCTTCGTTGGAAGCAAACTTCTGTCAGCAATTTTATACTTCAGTTATAATCAAGTCTAGTTCCCCTTAAGCTTTTAGCTTTCATGTTAAACACACACTGGACCCTTTTTTTGCAAATCTCTGCTGGCTCTGGCCTCTTAGCTCTTCTCCATCTTTCGCTCTAACCTGTGCGTCCATCTCTACTCCTCTGGGCCCACTGGAGGGAAACATCTCCATCTGGTGTAAGTAACTTTTTGATGGTTTCCCTGCTACTTAGTGATATTGACCTCCTCTGTTTTATACTGAAATGTCTGTTCATCCTGGCATTAAAAATTAAGAAGAAGGAAAGCCATGGAAAACTCTTTTAAAAAAGCAAATAAGCAAGTGCCTTATACAATTAAAACTACAATTAAAACCACCAGCAAAGAAAAATCTGCAATTCCTTCTCAAGGTGGAACTAGGTACTCTAGAAATTTCACTCAATTTTACTTCGTACTTAAGTAAATCTCCCTCCCAAATTTGCCAATTTCTTAATAATGGCCTTAATTTGGACTCCCACAGATGTCAAGAAATTAGTTCATCCACCGGTAGTGGTCCAAGAATGCATTTAGTTAAGAGAAGTTCAGTGTTTTTTTAAAGTCTGAGTGCTTCTGGAAGGAATCCCTTAAGCTGAAAAATAAGAGGAGTTAGGATCTATGGAATTATAGAATTCCCTCACATTAAACTTGTGATCTTGAGCAAAGGTGAATTGCGAAGCAGAGCCTCCCCCTTCCCCCAGTCTAACTTAACTTTGCCAGCTTTCACAGATGAGACTATGGGAAATGCCTATTGCAGTCATAGGAACGTATGCCATGAAACAATAATTGTTTTTACCGTTGGCTATTTGCATGCTATACCATGAGTTCTTGTTCAGAATCTCCTCCATAAGCAAGCCATTTTCAACGTCTTCATAAAATAATTCAGTTTTTTTTCTTTAAAGTTGCTTTCCAGAGAAAATGCGAGTAGTCATGTTCAGGGATATTGGTATTTAACAAACACTTTATGAACCACAACTTTTAGTTGGGTGTTCGTGTTAAGTGTGAATAAGACATTTTTCCTATCCTCATGGAGCTTACAGTTTTAAAAGTTTCTTTTTTGAGCAGGGGTGGATAGATAATAAAGTCATACATTTTTGAAATGCCTGGAAATTCTGATATATCTGATACATTAAGCTGTGATTCAGGTTCCATTCTTAAAACTCTTGGTCCTTTCCAACAAAACTTGCTTCCCAGTTCTCTCTGTCTGCTCATTCTGGGGATGCTGACAGCCTGCCTAATACCTTCTTTGTAAAAGTTGAATGAGTTGGAGGCATTTTCTCCAACCAAGACTATTATGTAATTACTTTTTTTTTTTTTTTTTGGTATCTTTTAAGAAACTATGAGTTTTGAGATAGTAGTTAAGGGAACGAATATCATATCCCAAGTAAGTTTCCTTTTTATTTTAACTTGGAGGCAGAAAGTGAAGCATTTGATGAAAAGATCAAAAAGATCACAACACAAGAAGCTTTGCACTTGAATTTTCAAAGTAAATATAAGTCTACACCGGGCTCTGCCAATGGTGAACAAGTTGTGTGTGTGTGTGTGTGTGTGTGTGTGTGTGTGTGTGTGTATTGTATCAGAAAAAAACCAGATACTCTTGACTTAGACATAGTGAATGGATGGGATCATTTCTTTATAAAAGAAGTACTTACTTAATGGAAATGAGGGGCTATGTCTTAGACTTCTGGTCAGAATTTTAAAATTGGGGATTTTTGTAATATCTCTTGAAAGTACCTCCCCTCCAGTAGCCTTAAGAATTGATGTTTTCTGGGATGCCCAGGTGGCTCAGTTGGTTAAGTGTCTGCCTTCAGCTCAGATCCCAGGGTACTGGGATCGAGTCCCACATTGGGTTCCTTGCTAGGCAGGGAGCCTGCTTTTTCCCTCTGCCCCCCCCCCCCCCCGCCGCTTGTGTGCCCTTGCTCTCTCTCTCCCTGTGTCTCTTTGACAAATAAATAAAATCTGTAAAAAAAAAAAAAAAAAGACCTAGGGAGATTAATTAAAAAAAAATTAATGTTTTCCATTTGGTGTTATATCCCTTCCTTAGAGGAGTGAACTCAAGCAGATAAAATAAGTTTTGTGACTCATGATACCACTCTAAAGCATCTTTAGAAGTTCTTTATCCTGAGATCAAACAGAACAAACCAAGGAAAGAATAAAAGCAAATATCCAGTTCACTGGCTTGCAAACTTTTTCTGTTAATGGGGTAGCTAGGGCCTATTTTAGGATCTGTGCACCATGCACATGGTCTCTGTCACAGATGCACACCTGTGTCAGAGAGATACCAGGAGTATCCATGGCTCTGTTCCATTAAAACTTTATTGATGGATGCTGACATTTATATTTCATGGACTTTTCATGTGTCAGGAAATGTCCTTTGAATTCTTTTCAACCATTTTAGAGTGTAAAAACTGTTACTCCTAGGCTACACGGAAACGGACAGTGGGCTGCTTTAGGCTGGGGGTGGTAGTTTGCGCCCCTACCATGGAGAGTTCCCTCTCAGCAGGTGCTCTTTCCTCTCCTGGATTTTGCCAAGCTCACTGATGTTCTTCGTACACCCACCATATCTGGCAGATGTTAGGGAGCAAATGACATGGGCTCCACTACTTGATAGTTTTCTGCTTGGAAATATGTTGAAAAGTTTGTTTTTCTTTTACCCAATAAGAGATTTTATATTCATGTTAGAGAAGACAATAAGTTCTCCAAGGAAACTTTCTTCTCTCTCTCTCTCTCTGTATGTGTGTGTGTCTCTCTACTTTAAAGCCCCTTTTCCTTGGTTACATGTTTAAATTCATAAAATTACTCTGGAAACTGCCTTCCTCATCTGAGAGTTTAAAATTACAAACTAAATTTTGCTTATGGGAATGCAAACATTCACTTCCTAATGTTTATAGAGAAATTACAAACTTATTTCTTAAAAAACAAGCAGATAGGGGTGCCTGGGTGGCTCAGTCAGTTGAGCAACTCTTGGTTTCGGCTCAGGTCATGATCTCTGTACTCAGTGTGGAGTTTGCTTGGGATTCTCTCTCCCTTTCCATCTGTTTCCCACCCCCCCATACACACACACATGCATGCACACACACTCCCTCTCTCTCAAATAAATAAAAAAATCTTAAAAGCAGTTAGTTTTAACAATCGTGATGCAGAATACCTCGATCTCAGCCAAAAGGCCAAGAAGCCATATGATGCAGAATAGAAAAGGGGCATCAATTTGCTAATTACTCTTTTCCATTATAATATCCTCCTGAATTCAGTTTCTGGCAATGGTATGTGAACAATTAAAAGGATTGAAGTTTCATGATGTATGTTGTGTATGGAAGAGCTAAGATGTCTATATTCACTGAAATTCTTCACAAGTAAGTAGATTCATGGACCACTACTAAAAGTCTTGAGATTTGCATTTTAGGTTTACTAGGGTTCCCAGATGCAACAAACTCAACTATAAGTTTTAAATCATAGAAGGTTATATTTATGTTTATATTTCCCTGGCCATTTCGGGTTTTTTACCTTGGAAAATGGGACAAAAAAAGGGAGAATTATAGTGTCTCATTAGCAGATATCACAAATATCTAGAGATATTTTGACCATGAGATCTATTCTTGTGATAGTACATAATTGTGATTAGATAATTTAAAAATTACATGTTAACTTCTTGTATAAGCCTTGGTGACATTAATATAAATAGGATGCTCTGATTTCAACTGACTACAAAGACTGAAATTCTTGATTCTTCCTTGGAACCTGACCTCACAGTCAGTGTTAATTAATGCAAACCAAATTAGGCCTTCCTAGAACAATTTGAACTATTTATTCCTAACACTACCACCCCCTTCACCACCAAATGTTTGCCAATCTTCCACTGCAGGAATATTTTCAACTGACTTTTATTCCAGTTTTGGGGGTAAAGGATAAAAGTCAAAGTGTTTGTTTCAATGTTTCAAAAGCTTTTTAATACCTAAATTATTGACTCTCTCTCTCTCTCTCTTTCTCTCTGTGTGTGTGTGTGTGTGTGAACTGTTCAAAATGAAAACTTAAAACTGCAATGACAAGTTGTATTCCTCCCTCTCCCTTTACCCCAGCAGTATTTTTGCACCATTATTATTTTTTTGCACCATTTTTTTGCACCATTATTCAGTGGTCAGTTCTAGCTAAGGTGAATGTCAATTCCTGGTTAGATAGGCGTGCCAGATAAAAATAATTGGCTTTAAATCTGCTTGTGTCCTGTCTGCCCTGTTGTTTTAGCAAAACACCTGCACAAAGTTAATTGTCTTTTTAGGATCTTTTCTTCTTGCTTTTCAGGGCTAGACAGGGAAGAACAAATCGGAAATAATTCTGGCCCTTCACTATTTTGCCAACTGCCCTCCTTCCTCCTCACCCCTTTAATATAAGACGCCTTACTCCATTAGTCAAATGTGGACTTAAGAAAGATAGGCTTAAAAAAAAAAAAGAAAAAGAAAAACCACTGCCTTAAAAAAATATATGTGTAGAACATGAGTATAGATGTTGAGAAGTAAATGTAGTAAATTGTGAAAAAAAAAAAATAAAGTGCTTTTTCTCCTTCTCAAAAAAAAGAAAGAAAAAAGAAAGAAAGAAAGGTAGGCTTTGAGAGGAAACAAGTCCCATGAAAGAATGGACCAGTGTAATTTTGGAGCAATTAAGGAAGCAGTAGAAAAGTTTAGTTAAGCTGTATTGGGGAACTGATGAAAAAAAGCTTGACATATGTCAGCTCTTTATGTTCTTTTATATTGATTTTTCAAAAGGGCAGTAAAGATCTGTTAAAAGCATTAAAAAAGAGCAAGTGGTTTTATGTGGCCTGTTTTAAAATACTTTAAAGTTCATTCTCATTTTGAACAATAACTAATTCAGAGAGAACACTGTCCATTACTATATGGAAAGTTTATAGTACCACCCTAGAAAGTGCCAAATTTCACACTGGTGAAGAATTAACCAAATGATGTGCAGTGTCTATTACAAAATATATGTTGAATACCTCACATTTATCTCTTCTGTCAAAAATCACTTTTAGGAAATGCGGCCAATTTGACTTAATTGGGCGTACTATTGGAGAAATGCAGTATGTATTTTTTCATTTAAAAAAGTGAAATATATAAGAGATGTATTATTTATCCCAGAAATTAGGTCAGTAATTGCTAGTAGAATGTTAGGTATTTTTATAGTGTCTTAATCCATTTCTTTAAGAAAGAGCAATTTTAGTAGAAACTGGCTGTTCCATGAAGTTTTCAGGAAAAACATATTCTTAGTGTCCAGGTGTGTAGCATGGAAAGAAAAGATGAACACTTGATTTTCTACTAGGAGCTACCTTTTAGTCTCCTTGTTCAGCTTCTGTACCCACTTGAGTTGCTGAAAAGAGGACCTTCCCAGGAAGGCTGTGCGGGGTAGTTTTGGGTTCATGAATTATTCATTCCTTGAGGTAAGTTAGAGAACCCATTTAGTACATTATAAATCATTTTTGTCCGGCAAAGCATTTTACAAACCTCTGTATTTTCTTTACTTGGTAAGGTTTCTTTTTATCCCAGCCATCTATTATCCCTCATTATAAAACTCCATTTTCCTTTCAAATTCCCAAAGAATGTTCTTAGAATGGAAACCAATGCTTCATTTGCTTATTTTCGTCCCCTGAGGTGACTCTTTCACACTTGTATTTTTCCTCAAATCGTAGTGTACAAACACAGGGATTTCTGTCCTTTCGCATAAAACTACCAGCAGACGATTCATCTTGTTCATTCTGATGACATTCTTAGGCGGGAGACATTTATTAATGGTGTGAATGAATCACTTTTACTACTACACAAAATGTAAATTTGGGAAGGATGAGTAATTCTGGCGCTAATCTCTTTCTGACTACATAGTATAATAGTTCAACGAATATCAGTGTATTTTTTTTTCAGGAAAGCGCGTAATTAGTAAATACAGCTTTTATTTTGTCTGTGTTCTCAAACAATCCCTAATGTGTTTCAACACTTCATGTAGCATTGCATATAATTGTATTTAAAAAGTTTTCGCCCAATAAACATGGCATGGGCACCGTTCCATCTCCTTTTACCCCTTCTGTCCAGCCCCACTCTTGAATACTCTACTAGGAAAAAGCGCTGCTTTTTGGCATGGACACTCCTAAAATACAAGCAAATTCAGTGAAGAACACGTTAAGTTCATTTGACTTCAATGAGTAGGTGTTTTGTTCTTTTTGTTAAGTTTTTTTGTTAAGTTTTGAAAAGAAAGACTCGTGTGTATTTTCCCAGAAGCAATCTTTTTCCTTCATTTGCACTCGCACGTTTGAAATGGGATTGCTACGATTCTATTGCTCTCTGTGGCACTGGATTGGCATTTAAGATGATGATGGTTGATGATGGCTGATACTTGCAGAAAGCTCCTCACATTGTGCCGGGCACTGTCCAAAGTACCAGAGGTATATTAACTCACGTAACCCTCACGACAATCTTAAGAGGTAGTAACAACTCTACTTGCTGTTCCATAAATGAAGAAACTGGCACAGAGAGGTCAAGCAACATGCTTGAGAGCACACAGTCCAGTCAATAGCAGAGCCGGGGTTTCAACCCAGACAATCTGTCTCCAGGGTAATTCTGCCTAATACCATTAATACTCAGTTTTACACAGCTCTTACTGAGCTTCCAAGACCTAATTTGAGCTATAGAAACAAATGAGCAACTAAAAGTTAAAAATAGACTGGAATTTATGTCTTGCATTTTGATACAAAATGAAGCCTAGGGGATTTGGCTACAAGTTACAGAGACCCGTTAGAAGGAAAAGGGGGATCACAACCATGCTAAATATGCGTGGCCAGCTAACCATAATGGTCCTACGATGAGGGTATTTTCCAGATTTGTAGATAAGGGAGAAAGAAGCCAAGAAAGGTTAATACATATGCCCAGTATGACCCCATAAGTGGTGCACCCAGCATTGGAAACAGCGCTGTCCTGCTCCAAAGCTTCTCTGTTTCTCTAGAGAGTGTGTATGAGTCAGTATCACCCAGAGAAGCAGCACCAGTTATACCCGGATGCTGTCCAAGTGAAACATTTCTGCGGACCAACCTGCAGGCTACCAAGTTGCGACCTGGCTTTCAGTACTTGACACCAATTTCATACAGTCAGTGCATTGGGCATACCACGCTCTGAATTGCTAATGTGGGAACGTCCCTTGTACCAAAAAATGCACTATTCAATATTTACTACCTTGCTTGGAGAACTTCTTTCTCATACCTACCATATATCAGACACACTTTAAAGCTATTTACATAATTTTACTTGCTTAATCCCCATAACACATCTATGAAGTTAACTATCATTCGGTTCATCTTACCAATAAGGGTACAAACAAGTAAGCAGTCTAGCTGATGATTCTTACTCAAGTGTGACAACAAAAAATGCTGTTTCCTGTACTGACAATCACCGATTGTCCAAGTGAGTACCTGAGCCCATTAGTCTTCTCCATGAGGCTGATACATAGCCTGCTCTATACCTGTAAAGATGCTCAGAGCAAGCACAAGGCAAAAGTTGGAAAGTATTAGAAATAGCAACTTGAGATCTCCGTGAAGTCCATGCCGGAGAATTCGATAACAAGATTCTGTTAAAAGGGTCATTGACTGAATCCTCTTTTGAAGTGCACACCGAGACCTAACTTACAGTCTGTTCTGCTTTATTGCAAAGAGTGCTGCGCAGTTGTACCTGTGTGCATAAAGAATGGTTTAATTTTCTGTGCATATATTAGTTTTCTTTGGAAATACATAGAAGTTTTAAGTATTGTTATATAAAATTTAAGGAAAGAGGAAAATCTCTTAATCTGGTATTCATTTGATTTAGCAGGAATTTAATTGCTAGGTGTCAATTAGGAAACCAGATGTATTAAGATGGTTGTAGCTGAAGTTAGGGGCGGGTGACAGCATCGCAATAAGTCAGTGTATGGGGATGAAGGAGAGAATGTGGCAAAATACACATGACATTTACTAGAAAGCGTAGACTATCAAACTCCATCCGTCACCATCAGGTAGAATTGCAAATACTGAATATGCACATGAACCGGGACAAAGGGTGACAGATTTTAAAATATGCCATTGGGGATGGGAGTATGGGTGACTTCTATTTTCTTCTTTCTGTTATCTTGCTACTCTCTGAAATAAAGTATTTAAAAACAAAGAAAAAGAGTTAAGACCAAGAAGTTGTGAAATCAAATAAATAAACCACAAATAGAACAAATAAGAACAGAACACTATTTTGTGGTGTTTAAAAAATAAATATATCTGTTACAATATTCTTGAAAGTGATGGCTGGTGCCTATTCTAAACAGCTTCTTATTAATGAAATGAAAGAAGGGGGTGTCACTGTTTCTGTGTGCAACACACATTCCATCAATCCTTAATGCGTTACCTACTTAGAAATTCGTTCAGGGTGATTGACCTAAAGTCAACTTAAAGCTACACACACACACACACATGCACACACGCACCTGTTGTAAATTTCCTTAACAGAATTTCCATTCACTTATTAGCATCCTTAAGTTTGGACCTTAAATTGCCAAATTGCTGTCAGAGAGGAAAACTTGATGCCTGTTTCCTCCTCACCCCCCACCTCCTCAGAAGCCTAGATTTGGAAGAAGAGAACATTAAAAATGCTATAAAAAGGAGAATCACAGTGATACCTTTTGGATTTCTTGTTCAATAATGTGTGCTTTTGCTATATTTACCTAAAGATTTAAGACACTGCCTTCCTTAAGCTTAGAAATAAAGGTTACCACATATGAGATACATTTTTCTTTTTTCTTTCTTGATTCCACTCCTCAAAAGGCAGGGCAAAAAAAGTAACAGGTCTATTAGAATGTTAGATTCATTTCTATGTAAGGGAGTAAAGCAGCCAAAGGGCACCTTCTCTTCAGCTCTCCAGATAATAAGAAAGGAAAGGTAAGGAGCCCCATAGATATTATATTACCCTGAGGCAGGGGTCCCCAGTGGCTGAATTCACGCTTCAGCTCTGATCTTTGATGATGTGCTAGGGTCAGAAAATTGTTAAATTTAAGGAAATTAAAAAAAAAAATAATGGGTCCACAACAGAAGAGATAAACTTTATATTGGAAAGAGATCAGCTCCAAGTTGTCAAAACAATAGTGCTCCCAAAGAATTTTCAATCTCATAGTGTTACAGGCAAGTATAATACAATCCAGCACAGAAAATGCCTGTATCAGCCGTCCGTGGGTGGGGGTGAGGGGGGCAGACATTCAGGCACGTGGTGTATTCAATTTAAGAATGAATGAGACCATGTGAATAAAAATAAGTGAAAAACAAGAGCAACAAAAACATAAATGTGGCAAGGAAGTAACCATGAATTACAGAGACACAGAAATGAGCTGGAAAGGCCAGTGGTGGAGAGCATTACGGGAGAATATGAACTTGAGCTGAAGAAAGAGTGGGTGGGCTTTGTCGTTATAGCCAAGAAGCAAGTGAACATGCGGAACCCACAGGATCCTGTTTTATTTATTCAACAAAAGTTTATTGAGCGACTGTTACATACTGAGCACCATGCTGGCCACTGAGGGTAGAGAAAAGGGTTGAAGTCAGAAATTACAGACCTGTTCAATATAAACCTGGAGGTTTAGGGGCGCCTGGGGGGTACAGTTGGTTGAGCATCTGACTCTATGTTTCGGCTCGGGTCTGATCTCAGGGTTGTGAGATCGAGCCCCATGTGGGGCTCCACACTCAGCATGGAGTCTGCTTGAGAATTTCTCCCCCTGCTTGCACACATGCACGCACGTGTGTGCACGATCTCTCTCTCTCTCAAATAAATGAAATCTTTAAAAAATATACCTTCAGGTTTAAGAGGGTTGGGAATGAGTATGCAAATTCTAGCTACATTGTTTTCTAGCTGTGTGGGCTTGGAAGAGTTACGTTATCATTTTAGGTTTCGATTTGCTCATCTCTAATCCAAGAGGTGATGTCTCCCTGGCAGGCCATCTCTTGTAAGGACCAATGAGTAAATGGACCTCCGCTACTGAACACGGTGCCTGGTGTATATATACAGTAAGAGCTCAGAAGGTGAGAGTTGCTTTTCCCTGAACGGAGCTTACATTTAGCGGAATAGGAGATTTCTTCAGGGTGCTTAGGTGGGACACTGTGAATGTCTTTCAGGGAAATTGGGCATATTCTTTCTATAGGTCATACAAGACCCTTCACAGGTTTCTGCCCACAGTAGTTTGATCCCAGTGGCTGTGTAAAGTGGACTAGAGCAGAGGGGTAAGGCAGCCAGTTGGTTAGCTTTCAAAGCCTGACATCCTGGGATAAGTGACGTTGTGGTTCTCTGTACTTCCGTCCTATTTCATAAGGAAACACGTCTCATAAATTTGTCATAAATTTATGGAATTTATGACATCTCCAGGAGTTTATGAAGTGTCTATACAAAATTGAACATTTCCTTTATCCTGCCCTTCATTATCCTACCCATCCCTCCTCCTAGAGTGGCCTCTGATGCCTGGAAGACTTGTATGTTCTCAGAGACTTGATAAATTATCAAATGTGGAAAGATGGTTGTCTTTGAGGTAATTGCTCTGACTCTGGCAAAAACTTGAGCATGATACTTGGCTATGAGAGGGAATACCTTAATTGGCGAGGATCTGAAAAGGGCTGGCCTTCACTCAGCAGATGCTAATTGAGTGCCTCGTCCGTGGGCATTTGTGCCGCTGCTTAGGGGCAGAATGGACTGAGCTGCTGTGTTCAGCGTGTCAGACGCCGTGCATCCCAGCTCGGGCATTTCAGCACCACTGCTACCCTGGCTGACATTTGCTACCGCTCGGGCTCTTTATACTAAACTGTTGACACAGCGAAGCCCGTAGAGTTGTAACACAAAGTCAAGGCCAAAGGCAAGGTGTTTGGTTTGCTCTTTCAAATCCTTACATCTCTGACAGCCACTGGGGAAACCAACTGGTAACTTAAAATGTATAAATATGACACCAAAATCTACTGAAAGGATGGAAAGCCAAGCCTCTGGTGGTTTTGCAAAGTCTTTTGGAGTCACCATGGACTGCAGGTGAATTTTTATATGAATAGTGCATGTGAACGGAAAAAGCTGTATAGGCAATATGTAAGGTCTTGGATGTAAAAGACTTAAAAAGCACATCCTAGGTATATATTCTCGAAAGACCTAGGATCCCTATGAAGGGGCAGAGATAAACAGATAAATTATGATACATGTGGCAAGAGCTTACTTGAGACATATGCAGAGTGTTGAAGGAAGAGGGAGGGAGGAAGAAGGGCAAATGGATGGAAGAGACATTTGGCTTGGGCCTTGCAGGATGAGTAGGAGTTTGCTACGTGAGGGGTGGAAAGGACAAAGTATTTTTAGGCAGCAGGGGTAGCTTGGTCACAGGTACAGAGACCTGAATAAGTAGGGGCTATCAGGGAGCCATGGAGGGCCAGGTAGAGTGGAGGTTGGAAGTGAGTGTAACTGAAACAAGAAAGCTGGGAAAGTTCCAGAATGCAAATAATCTTACCTGCCCGTAAATCATCCACATGTCAGGTTGGGGAGTTTGTGCATGTGCATTAGTACCCTACGTAACACATAGGTAATTTTGAAATACACACTTGGGTGGACCCAAATTAAATTTACATTCCTGTTGTGATTGACTTACATGGCAGGAACAACAGGTTTTCATATGAACTAACCTACAGTAATCCTCCACTCGAAAATAAAGCTTTTTCTCTCTTTTTTTTGGGGGGGGGAGGATAATACGACTTGAGGTAACAGTAAGCTTTTATTTTTCATTTCTCAAGACTGCTTCCTTTCATGATACCTAGCTTATACTGGAGATGGAAACTTTTGAGGGGATAGGAGAAGGTGAATTTTAGAGTATGTTACCCTTAGAGTTTTTAACCAAATATACCATAAATGCTGTTTGAGGAAGAGGCTTCTGCTCAGCATCTGAAACAACAAGCTGAATATGTTGCTTATGAAGTGAAGGGAAGCTGTACTTCTCAAGCACAGTGAACCAAGTAAACAGAGGAGCTTGGAAAGAGTTTCAAGAAGGTGGAGTGTGGACTGGCTGACCTTTATCCCAGAAACCCGGGACACCAGAGAGGCTACTGCTGATGGAGTGGCTTTGAGAAGCATCTTTATTGAAGTAGTGTTGGCACAGATGAATTTAAAACCAGTTCTGGGATTACATGTTTAGGGCTTGGGGATGAGAACAATCTGTGTCTTCATTTCTCGAATTGGAAAAATGGGTCCTTCTTTTTTTTCTTAACGGACCCATGCACAGAATGCACAGTAATATAAAAATGCCAATTTTGTACATTTACTGTGTGCCAAGCACTGTGCCTATTACTTGAAATGCATCATGGAATCTAATGTTTACACATCAGTTTTAAGAGATGAATCTTAGTTATTATCTGCATTTTACAGAAGAAAAAAAGCAAAGTAACTTGTTCATTGGTGCAAAGCTAGTGCGTGGTGTTTTGGATTTATGTGCAGGTGAGGCAACATGGTGGCTCCTGGGTCACGCATTCCATCATGACCTGGGAGCGTGGGGGAGGGGCAGTGCTGGGATGTCTGCCTAGAGCCTAGAGCTGTGAGTGTGTGAGAGACCTTTGCTTTCTCCCCAGCTCCTGGGCTGTTCTAAGCCCTGTCTCCCAGGGCTCATCTGGCTACAATTCAGTGTTTCTACTCTGCAGCATCATAATCATCAATGTCACATGGCATTGAAAGGATCATCTGGAAGATGAAACAAGAAGGGGAAATATAATTGCTTGTACACTGTGATTACAGTGATAAAAACCCATCTGGGGGCATAGTCAGCTTATGCACGGCGACTCTGGGAGTGGGCACTGCTGTCATGTGCATATGAGGTTTTTAATTAAAAATTTCCCTTTTCCTAATCAGATTGGAAAAGATTAAGATGATGATAGTGGGGTTTGGCAAGAATATGGGAGAGCGTGCTCTCTCACACAGTGCTGCCAGGAACATAAACTGGTATGACCTTTGACATTTCCCACTAAAATTAAAATTGTGCACGATATTTAGCCCTTCTTAATCTAGAAACTTACCATATAGATATACATATATTTGTGGCCAAAGGAAGGTGGGTACGAGGATGTTTATTGCAGTTTGTAATAGGAAAAAATAGCCTAAATGTTGATGAAGACAAGTGTTAAATAGTGAATTATGATATAGATATATAATTGAACACTGGTTAACTTAAAATGAACAAAGACATAACTTTATGTTGTGACATGAAAAGAGAAAGTAGATTTACAGAGAAGAGTATTGCAAAATAATGTAAGAAGTATGTTCTTTTTGTGACGTAAAAAGTATATGCCTATGTATAATCATAGATTATTGGAAAAGGTCGAAATAATAAAATTAGGAGTGCGAAGCTTTGGGTAATGGGGAAGGAGGAAAGGGAGCTTTTAAATTTATTTTGTTCAGGATTCTTTATTATTCTCAATATTCTTTTGAGTTTTTCATTTCCTAAACATGTATTTTAATAAAAATGAACTTTAGGTTTTAAAAAATCACTTGACTTTGTTACAGTTATCTCTGAGATGATTCTGTGTTTTCTGGTTTCATGAATCCCGGTCTCCCTGCTCTAGTTTCCCAGAAATTTCTTGGAGTGAGTGGTGCCATGTGCATAGGTCTGGTTGGGATGACAGCACACGTCTTTCCTTCGTCCCCTCCATTCTCGCAGCTTGTAGGCCTTTGCTTAGTGCTGAGTACCCAGGAGGATGCGGTGGTAAACAAGGCGAGCGAGATGTTGGCGTTGTGAGCAGGAATTTCCTGGAGGAAGCTGTAAACTATGTGTCGAAAGATGATTCAGTTGGAGCAAACTATGTAGAAACAAAGATAATGGTGCCAGCATAAAACCTCTTCAATGTAAATTGACTAATTAGAAATGAGGGACTATTTAACCTAGAGTGAACTAAAGTTTAACTTTATCTGATCTATGAAGAAATTTGCCAAGCACAATAGTACTGTTAAAAGATAGCCAAAAGCTTGCTTAATCTGCTGTGTAGAGCTCCTATTAAAGATTTCATAAGCTAATTATTGGTATGCAAATAGGCCAGTAATTATAATTCAGGCTTATCTTTTAATTAAAACTAGCCCAGAATTATGTGTGTTCACCTGATAAAGTATTATACACTATTATAGATGATTTCTAAGAAGAGTTCTTAACTGATAGGGGAAAATATGCTTATGAAATATGTTTAAACCCCTGTGGTAGTCTCAGATTTGCTCATAGATCCAGTTGAGGCATAATGAGATCGTTAGACTCTTGCTAGCTCACCTTCCTGTGCACAGCATCCGTCTGACCACAATAAGTATGAGAAAAGCTTAAAGGTTTTTTTTTTTTTTTTTTTAAGATTTTATTTATTTATTTGACAGAGACACAGCGAGAGAGGGAACACAAGCAGGGGGAGTGGGAGAGGGAGAAGCAGGCTTCCCGCCGAGCAGGGAGCCCGATGTGGGGCTTGATCCCAGGACCCTGGGATCATGACCTGAGCCGAAGGCAGATGCTTAACGACTGAGCCACCCAGGCACCCCAAAGCTTAAAGGTTTTATAGACATTCAAATCTATTCTTTAAGGAGCTAAATAGAATAATTACTAGCAAATTCTGCTGCTAATATATTCCTAATTAGGAATGTTACAAATTGTTGTAAAATTCTAACATATTTTGTCCCTAATCTTGGTCTGGGCTGACTGCAGATTGTCATGATTTATTTGTGAACTTTTTCAGACATAGTCTATTGCGGGACATAAATCAGTTGCCTTTCCAGATGATAATTTGCAAACTAAATACGTTGGGGATAAAAAGTTTAAGTAGAGCTAGAACTTGCCCTTACAAAGTATATAGTCTAAGAGCAGAGAGGGTGTGAATTTGAGAAATAGAGGCTTGGTGGCCTTAATAATGAGTACTTAGATTTTTCTAAGTTGATGGTGTACAAGTAATTTACATTTATTGGTTAGCTAATCTCTACAATGTTGTTAGTAAAGTACATAATCTGGGAACTAAAATATTTACTTAGAATGATTTTCCCACAAATGCGTGATTATGATGCTTCTCACGTGCACAAGCTCTAGTCTCTGCAAAGTGCTCTTGATACTCAGAGTGGTCAGTGAGACCCGGAAAGAATTCCCTTGTCTCTGTGAGCCTCAGAGTCTTGATCTGTGAAACACTTAGACTGGTACCTCATAGCAAGGTTATGAAGTGAGACCACGTATAAAACATGGAGCACAGAGCTTGGCGCGGAACAGATGCTTAAATGTGAGTTTTCGAGCAGTACCTCTCTAGGAGTTGTGCAGGACAGGAGATGGCTCCGTGAGCAGCTTTGTCCAAAGTCCGTCCATCCTTAGTGTCTGAGGAAGAAGAGTTCGGTCTTTATCCGTGACTAGCTTTATACTCCACCTGACCCAAGGGCTAAGTCGGAAACGAAGAGGGTTTCTCTACTTCCAAAACAAACTTTGTTGTTTCTGTTCTGTTTGGGTTTTTTGGTTTTTTGGTTTTTTGTTTTGTTTTGTTTTTTGTTTTTTTGGCTACTCTAGGTGAAAATGCAGATATCTATGGAATTCCTGCAGGTTGAAGTCTGCTTTCGGTCCGGGGACAGTATTACACTTTGCAGTGGTGAAGAGCAGGGAGAAAGGGTGAACATGAAGCAGCTAGGGTTGTGCTAAGTTCTGTACCCGGGGTTGCTCCAAACTGATGGCTTTCGTAAAGTCTCCTCTTTCCTTTCATATACCAGTTGCACACAGGGTTTATTACCATAGGTTGTAGATTCCCCACGGCAACTTTTCTGCCCCACGGAGTTCCCTGTAGTTGACCCAAGAGCACAATCTTAGAAAAGTTGCTTGGTTTCTCTGAATATGCACTTTGCTCATCAATGCATGTACTTGCATATCTGCTCATTAAGACCAGCAATTCTTAGTCCAGTCATCCTGTGTCTTGAATTTACTCTTCAAATTTGAGTCTTGATAGCCTACTTCTTAATTATCTCCCCGTTTTTTATAAGAATGAATCAAACCTCTTCATCAGTGAGAAATAAGACTTACATGCAAATTCATCGGGAGTAAGCAACATATGGAGTTCAGTTTGGATAAGCATGGAAAAGTTGTCAGATCCTTGCCTGAGAGCAGGGTCGGAGACGGAAGTGAGCATTAGGAGAAAGAATGAGTCAAGGAGACAGAAGAAAAGGCAAAGGTTGAGACTGCCTAATGCGAAGTTTTGCCTCCTTCATGATTTTGCCCAAGGCTAGTTCTAGGTTCATGCCTCACAACAAGAATATTGTCTGCCTGCTCAGTGCAAACACGGAATCTGCCCAAATGGCACCACTGCAGAAAACAGTTACGGAATGAATTGAGGACGAGCAGATGTCAAGAGAGGCCCAGACCACATTGATTTTTCAGGACTTCAGTAATTTTAAAAAGAAAAGTAATAAGTGACAAGCCAGTTCACAAGAACTGTAATATCATTTAAATGATTACAATCAACAAGTAAACATTTCTTTTCATTTCTTTCATTTCTTCCATCAGTGTAGATTTGAGACCCTAAGAGTGATCATTGGGCCAACTGGACCACTTGAAGCCCCCATCTCAGGTCCTGGCATGGATTGATATCACCAGTTACCCTCTGGTTTATTCCCATATGATATGGGATCGATTATTCTTGAGTAATAGCAATAGCTTTTTGCAGGTGGTGTTCTTGACTTCTCTAACATCCACATACTGGCGACATCCAGATGAGAATCCCCACAAGCTCCTTCTGGAGAGTTACATGAAAAAGCCGGCTGCCTTTCTCACTAAAAACCTGTCCTGATGGTGGCTGAACTAATGGCAGGAGTTGACATTTCCTGACAAGGGTGTGAGAGAAGATGAGGCAAAGCTACAATACCATTGCTCACTATTTGTCAGCGGGGTCCTGAGTGAATTGCTGTTGAATTATCCATACTGTGTTCAGTGGTGGGCTTATGAGTTAAGACCTTAAAGCCATAAACTGTGTTCTCTTCTGTTCCTTAGCCTGTGTTCCTCATAGGGGAAACATACTAACAGTTTTTCATTCAAATGCCCCCATAGGTTAAACTGGGATAGGCAAACTTGTTAAAGAAGGGAGGATGTGGAGAAAATTAGACCACTTACATCGTTCATGTTATTAGTGTGCTCAGTAAATAGTGTTACCAGCTACAGTGATATGATGGAAGATCCAGAGGGGGAGATTTTCCTAGCCACGTCTGTTTGGATGGGAAAGTGTTCTAAATAAATCCTACTTAAATTGTGGAATTTGCATGAAATTAATCAGCAAGGCTTAGAAGACAATAGGTTTGTATATAATAAGGAAAAATATTCTGCAGTGCAACTGTGCTTGTCTAGGGCTGTTTTCAGATGCATTTGTAAGAGAAGGAGCTGATAATTGTAATAAGACAGGAAATTGAAGAGTCGAAGAGCAAAGGCACTTTGAAAGGGACCGGATGGCTAGAGATAGAACTGCCTCCAGCATCACCACACTGAGGAGGACTTCCAAGAGGAAGATCTGATTCCAGCAAGAGGTTTCTCTTCTCTGTTCTGCTACTTTAACTATCCTTACAGAGTGTGGCTGAGGATGAACAGTTGGTGCTGAGTACCAGAAACTACAGTAAATTTAGTAGGTTCAACCTTGCAGGGTACGTCCACTGTGCTGATCTAACTGGGATGCATTTTAGGAAGTTTTGGATCACAAACATTGGTTTGATTTTAGGTCTCACCCTCATAGTGGATGATGGCTAGTCCGATAAAGTACATGTGTCTAGGATACCAAAACCCCTATTTATTGCCTTGCCTGTACATACCATCTGTCTCTATATAACCAGATTGGTGTCTTTCTTATGCCATTTGGGGAATGTGTTATTTCATTCCCTTCCTTGATGTGCTTTTAAATTTTGCAGCAGTGAGTACTTTTGGGCATATAAGTAAGCCATTACACTATTTTGTCTTTTATTATGCTTAATTCCATCAAATAAGATCTTAAAGTAAAAAAAAAAAATCTTTTTAGGACAAATAGACTCATGTATGTTTTTGCTAGATGTACCTGAAGTTAGGACTATTTTCTTCATTGAGGTCCTACTCGTCATAATAAAAAAAATAATTATCAGATTTTACTTGGCCATATCAAATTACTTAATGACTCAGAGGAAGCCAGATTCTTTTCATGGCCTCGGAACCCTGGAAGGCAGCTTTCCTCCATGGCTGTCATTTGAGGAGAGCAATTCAGTTGGGGTGGGAAATGTGCATCTCGTGATGGCAGCCTGGCGGATCAGCAGTATTCCTCTCACACACACATCCACACCAATGATTGTTCCCTTTCCTAATAATCTCTGCTGTGACTTTGACTTAAGAAACATCTCTGAAAATACTGTGTACTTGGTACTAGTTTTAGGAGAGAAAAATGTCTATCCAACACATACTTCCAAGTGAGTGTTAAGTACTTGTGTGGGTCTGGCAAAATATGGTTCATATGTTTGTTTGTTTTTTTAAAGCTGAGAACGACATGAAAAAATATTTTGGAGCATGCATCATGCAGAGGCCATTTTTCTGATCATTCATTGTGCTTTTAAAAAATGGTCTGTGGCACTTGTCAAACATGCAGATTCCCAGGCTTCTGATTCTGTATTTATGGAGTTGCTGTGGAATTTGTGTTTTTACGAACTCACCAGATGATTATGATGCAGGTAGTTTAGGAAACACAAAGGGGGTCATCTTAAACCTGTGCTTTACACTATGGGAGATGATCTTAAAAGTTTTCGGGGCAGACTTTTGCACAAAAGTAATATCTAAGGTAACTCGCCAGGTGGTTGAGTTACAACAGTTACATGTGAATGAGTGTATAGCCGAGAGAGTTATAAAGAAGGGAAAAAAGACCTCCTGTTGCTAAAGGACATGGTAAAGTTGACATCATTTGTGTAAGTTTTAAAGAGAAAAACTGATCTGTAGAAATGCAATAATTACAGTATTTACCTCAGAGAAGATTAAACAAGAGAATGATTGTAAAATACTTCATAGTATTTCACACAGCGTCTGATGATAAGCTGTTTAATAAATGCCGTGTATTCCTTTTATCATTCTTTTATTATTTAAGCTATGCATTTCCTGTTTGCTGCTATATTTTTAATATAGTTGACCTGAGGGCCGGGTTTATCATCTTGTTGTTTGAAGAATAGGTTTTCTCTAAATCAAGAGAAAATAGCAGTTTCTGACTCCATTCTTCTTAAAAATAAAACAGGTATTTTGATTAAAACAGAAGTTCGACTTAAAAAAGGCTTACATACTTTTCCTAATAGGGTTCAAAGCAGTTGGAGGCTGAGATAATATGAGATCAGTTTCCACACAATTTCAAAGAGAACCTTGGAGAGTCTGAATGGTGAATGACGGGCATAGTTCCTTTGTCCTCCGGAAGATCACACGTCTTCCTTGCTCTATAAAGAAGGAGTATTAAAAAGAGGCAGAGTTTAAAGAAAAAAAAAAACAGAGTTAAATTAATTTTAATAGAAATGAATCTAACTTCTGAAGCATCCGAGTCCTCAAGTAAGGGCAGTCTTGTGAACACCCTGTGCTCACATTACCATGATTAAAATAAACACGGTGGAGCCTTCATGAACCCTTTGCTTTTATCCTGGCAACTTAATTCTCACAGGACTGAAAGGCCAAAACTTTAAATAGTACTTTTATTCTATAATTAGAAGATTCAATATGCCAGAGTTTTGGGAGGGAGGTGGTGTGGGGACTCTTTACAATGACTATTCGTCTTTTATTTACTCTTAACTTCTTAATCTTGGGATTTTAGGGCATTTTGACTGGGGTCACATTGTTCAAACTTGCTTTATACATGAGAGAAATGCCTTATGATGCATGCTTTTCATTTTGGTGAAAATTTTCAGAATTTCTTAAGCAAGAGAGAGAGCCTGTGGCCTTAGGACATGCTCCACACATCCCCACAGCAAACGCACTGCTAGTTTCTTAGGGAACCAAAGAGCCACGCTGCCTCCTCTTCTATCCAATAGGGCACGTTTTCAGAAATTAATTTGACCTTAAAATGTCTGTTATGGATTCCCGTGTGGGGTACTGCAACTCACATTTCTCACTAAGTACAGAAGTGACAAAGGTACAGGTTTCTTTCTAGAAATGGGGTCAGGCCGTGACCCACACCTTAGGGAATTATGTGCAGGTTAAAGTCCTTTTCAGATGAACTGAACTGCACGTACATTAGGAATGATGTCCCTTGCTAAGAAAGATGGATGGTAAGGCTCTCCCCCTTATTGTGTCCTGTAAAATCTTTTACATTCTTCTGAGAGAGAGATTATTTCCAACATGGTAGTTCCAACAAAGCAATTTCCTGCAATGAGGAACACCAGCATCCCAGACACATTAATGCCATATGGTGAGTCCTGCTGCTATTGGCAGGTGAACCACTAAAATTTACTTTCTATTTTGGGATGCAGATTGGATTAGGAAGTCTGATTATGAGTTTAAAATTGTGTTTACGTGAGGTGTTTGTGAAAAAATATTCCCTAATGGAAAATTCCCCAAACGGGAATATAGGTTGGTTATGTTTCATTGGTACAACAAGCAAAGTGCTTCTAGATCACAATAGATCACAGCTATCCTCAGCTGAGTCCATATCCTGCCCTTCAGAAAAAGCATAGAGTCTGGTTTCCTCATTGCCTTGCCTGGCTCAGGACCAACTTGTTTTACAGTTTCAGGATTTACTAAGCAGATTGCATTTTTTTAAAAGATTTGTTCAGAATTATCTAAACTGATAAAAATCAAAAATAGCGAATTCCCCATTTTGTTCACTTAATATGAATTTGGACTTGATTTCTAATAAAGCAAAGTCAAGAACATGCAACAGGAGTGTGGGGAGACTGCTTATAGTTGGATGTAGTGAAAGCTTTACTATTTTGTCGGACAAACGGATGTCTGTCTGGTGACTGTTACTTCTCTTGAGGATCACAGATGGTGCTGCCTCTTGCCTTTTCTTGTCCCCTCCCCCACCCTTTTTAATTTGAGTGTAGTTGACACACAACGTTACATTAGTTTCAGGTGTACAACTTAGTGATTCCACAATTTCTACATTATGCTCTACTCACCGCAAGCATAGCTACTGTCTGTCTCCATACAACTCGAGTACAATACATTGACTCTATTCTCTTTGCTGTACCTTTCAGCCTCATGACTTATTCCATGACTGGAAGCCTGTGTCTCCCACTCCCCTTCACCCATTTTGCTGCCCCTTTTAACAATCGGCTCCTCCGATCAAGTCTTTCCTGCTCAGTCTGACTAGACCAGCCCAGGATCTCACATTGGAGCGGAGCTAACTTTTCATCCTACGAGGGGTTGCCAACTTCTTGAAAGCAGGTGAAATACTGGGATAAAAGAACTAGGGAAAACCAAGTTGGATATCCCATGGAAATTCCCCTTTATCCAGTTTATCATTCTAAGGCATGAAATTTTATTTAATAAAAGTTGAATCTGTTCTCTTAAAAATGTTTTTGAACAAAAGTTAAAAAGTTAATTTTTAGAATCTAGGTTCTATGGCAGCTGGAGTGTCGCTGAGGGAATAAAATGGATTAATTACCTTGACTTCATAGAAGTAAATCCTCTGAAGTAAGACAAGCATCCCTTGCCTGTCGGGGTTTCAGAGCAAAGGAAGCAGACATTTTTAACAACAGATTGGAACAGAAAGGATAAAAGGCTGATGATTCTGATAGTGTTATGGATGTTGTAATATTTGAGACTTCTATTTTGTTGGAAAATATTCTTAGAAATGGTATGAATATTACAAAATTGGTATTTTCTCTTCAGCCATAGTATCTTCTCATAACTTGCCCATTCTTTAGTAATTATTCCTTCAAATCCTATCTTCTAAATACCAGTACCACAAAGATAATATCCTAAAAGAAATACAGCCTTAGATGTTTCCACAATAGAAAATGCATTGTCTTAAAAAATAATTGTTTGCCAACCTATGCCATAGATTTATTGAATCTTAAAAGTCTCAGATTTGGACAAGTCTGAACTCTTGTTTGGCAGGGGCCTTATTGAGTAATAATAAATAATGATTAATTTGAACAAAAAATAAAATTGCCCGTCATCTTAGAGTGAAATTGTATTTTGTTTTTACTCCCCCTTTCATTTTACTTTTCCAGCTTTATGGAGATCTAACTGACATATAACACTGTGTAGTTGCAAGGTATGCAGCATGTTGATTTGATACTTGTGTGTGTTGCAGAATGATTACTATCATAGCATAAGCTACCACCTCCATCCCGTCATGTAGTTACCATTTCTTTTGCCCTCCTTTCTTTTTTTTTTTTAAAGTAGGCTCCACGCCCAGCGTGGACCCCAACACAGGGCTTAACCTCTCGACCCTGAGGTCAAGACCTGAGCCGAGATCAAGAGTCAGACCCTCAATCAACTGAGCCACCAGGTTCCCCAATCCCTCCTTTCATTTTAAATTGCCTTGATGTGCACCCTCGATTCAGATGTTGTTCCATTAAACTACTATGAGAAACATTATGTTTCTACCTAAAATAAAACCAATTGAAGGTATGTACCCACTTCTGTAATATGTTCCATTCTATTGTATTTGAAGTTGTAAATATGGATAACATGTGCATAAGAATTCCTCCTTGAAGTGTAGTCTTGGCAATTCAAATGCAGGGATACCTTGTAAGTCACATATTACTCATGGCTACATCTGTCATTGTGTCGGTTTATTGCATTCTTTGAACAGTGCTGCTGTGTGATAAAACTCTTAATCTAGAGGAAAATAAATTCCCAGAAGTACCAAGTTGAATGAGTCTTACACTCCTACTGAGTTTAAGATCAGATCTTGGTTGACTATAAAACATCTTCTTTTAGCAAAGGCAGGGTCATTAGAAGCATTTTTGTTTTAAACTATCCTTCCTATTGTGGTACAAAACCACAATCCTCCTGAAGCCTAAGGAAAGCAAGGCAGATGAAATGAAAACCTCATAAAAGTCAGTGTAGGCTCTCACCCTTTATGATACTTCCACAGGACTAAAAACTAAGCATCTGGGTGCTAGTCTCAAGGTCAGAGGAAGCAAGAGCTGAAAATCTAAATACTCCGTGAAGGTTGTGGTGTGGGTTGAATAACTTTGGGGACATTTGGAATATTAGTTGGGTCTTCTTGAAATTGAGTATTTGGGTGTGGGGAAAAGCTAGGTTTTTCCTAATGCGTGAATGATAGGAATCCTGTCTGTGTGTGTGAAAACTTGGGTACTCTGTGTGTTTGAGAAGCCTGTCTTGTGGGCATGCCATGAAATCACAGATTGCTTTTCATATCTTCCCGTATTTCTGCTCCTGGCTTGGGTTTTTAATGCCTCGTCTATTCATGTCCTTTACCATTTTGATTTCGATGTCAGAAGCCAATCCGATTCCTCCCTCACCTGGCTTTATGCTGTCTTTGATGGTACAGTCATTCCCCAGCAGCCCAGCACTGAGTACAGCTAGCCCCTCTTTGTCTCAGAGATCTCTCTCCCATCCTTAGTCTCTCACACTGCCCCCGCACCGCCCGCCTGTCACCACCGAGACACGTCCCCACTCCAGCCTGTCTGCCACCCCCAACATCACTGGCTGCCTTCCAGCTCATCATCCACCTCCCTCTCCTGGGCCTCCAATCTTCATTATATTGGAGCTTTCTTTTCCCCACTCACCGTTCCCTTGTCCTGTGCTCTGCCTCCTAGCTTCCCATATGCACCGTAACACTTGCACCGGTCTCAGCTCGTGCTCTCTGCTCTTCCGCTCCTCAGCTGCTGGGCTCAGCTGCTGGGCTCACTGGGGGAGAAGCCTAGAATCACACATGCCAAGCCTATTACACGTTCGCACAACTTTAGTTTGGTTATTAATGTAGCCCCACTGGCCGATTTACTGCTCTCTTGTGCAACCCTGAGCGAACTGTCCCAGAGGCTACTTGTGACCTCCTTCCTCATCTCTGACGACGAGTCCTGCCTTCCCTCACTTCCACACTGATGGCAGACATAGTTTCAGTCTGGCGGGAGCGGCTTGGCCTCTTTGGTCATGTTCACCTCCATCTGTCTCCTCCTTCCCATCGGTGCTCTTCTCCCCAGCCCTCCGGTTCCAGAACGTGGCTGCTTCGAGGCCCTTCAGGCTCCCCTTTGCTCCCGAGAGCCCCAGCTCCTCCTGCACTACTTGTCCAAGGATTGGCTCTCACTCTCTGAAAATAAGACAACCAGACAGCTTGTGCATGGCCTGGCTTTCCTCTCTGACTCCCCTCCTACCTGTCCTCTGTCCCTGCAAGAGTATGTGGACTCTGGCTGCTAACCTTGCTAAACCTGCCTTCTGTCCGACAGCCCTGCTCTGATTCTCCCCCTCTTATCTGATGGCTTCATTTTCACCCTTCAGTCTCAAAAGAGGAATGTTGTTAACAAGTTCATCCTTGGGCACCTGGGTGGTTCAGTTGGTTAAGCGTCCGCCTTCAGCTCAGGTCATGATCCCGGGGTCCTGGGATTGAGCCTCGCATCGGGCTCCCTGCTCAATGGGAAGCCTGCTTCTCCCTCTCCCACTCCCCCTGTTTGTGCTCTCTCTCTCTCTCTCACACTCTGTCTCTTAAATAAATAAATAAAATCTTAAAGTTTATCCTTGATAGTTTTCCCTGCTGGGTTTTTGCCCGGCATTCCCCAATTTCAACCATCAACTGCATTTTCATTTCAACTGTATTTTCATGATGCCCCAAAATACACCTCCACACAAATCTCTCTTCAAAATTACAACTCCATTTTCAGAGACCTGCTGGACATGGCAACTCAATTTTCCTACGATGTTTTCCATTTTAGCTTGCCTACATTGTAATCAGTTACATTTCCCCAAGACCTTTCTCCTTTGGCTTTCCTTCCCCAGATGCCTTTTCATTTCCAAATTTATTTTATTTAAATTTTTGAGGAAAAAATATGACATAATAGAAACATACTCTTTTGGTTTGGTGCTCAAATAATCACATGCCTAGTCAGTTAACACTTCTACAGATTTTGAAATATTTTCCTTCATAGAAAGTACATTGGATTGCAGATGATGATTGAGATTGGGTTTATCTGGGAGTGCGGTGAATGCGGAATGACTTTATTTTTAGCAAGTTATAATACAAAGCAATGCCCAGATCTTGTCAGTTATTTGCTTATCAAACTTGTCTTTGTACAAGTAAAAGCTCACAAGTAAGAATAGTAATTTCAAGAAATAAATTGGTCTTCCTAGGTAATATATCTAAAAACAAATTAAAAGTTGACTCAAGCTATCCTGCAGCCTTTTCAATGTCATAATCTTACCTTAGATGGCGGTGGGGAAAAAAAAAACGTTTGGATGATTTGTAACATGCTTGTCTCCAAAGGTTTTTTTTACTGGCAGGTAGTGATCTGTCTCCCTGCTGCCCCCTCCCCCCCATAGAATTTTCCAGAAAGAAGCCAGACACCTCCATCAATACCTAGCCATGGCTCACTCTCCTCCCAGAGGCAGGGGCAGCCCTTGCCAACTACATTTTTAGGAACAGCACTCTTGTAAGTACAGCTTGTTTTTTCCTTCACTACCAAATAGAAGACTTAGAAGGTAAATAAACTGCCTTTTCATATGTGTTCTGTAGGGCAGGAGAAAGTTTCCCTCTATCCTCTTAGGGTCCCTGGATACTTCTGGAAATTAAACTGGCAAAGACAGTCAACAGGAGAAAAGCTTACACATGAACTTAAGTTTTCTGTGACATGGGAACCTTCACCAGGAAATGGAGACCTGAAGAAATAGTTAAACCTAAGTATTTTTAATGGTAGGTGTGATGAAGAGTGTGTGGTCACGTGGTATAATAGGTCAAAGGGTATGAGGTAAACGTGGTACCTCACATGAGGTTTTTATGACCTGTTTCAGGGGAGAAGTTATGTGGGAAGGTCTCAGTGACCTTCCTGCTTCTACTGTTTTCTCAAACACTCATAAGGTGCCGTATCTTGGGATAGCATGCCCTGAACTCCCAAAGTTCAAAGTATACCTCTTGTATCATTTCTTTCTCTAGTTGTCCATATTATTCTGTAATTAGGAAAGTTGCTTATAATGCTTTTGTAAGGAAAATAGATGTTCAGAACAGGAGAATTTTTTTTAATTGAACTGCTAAGTATGTGTACAGACGTTTGGAGATTCCGGGGCAATGTTCAATGCACGAGAAAGAGGTAGAAGTATTGAGGGCATAGAAGAGAGATCAGGGCAAATGGTAAATATACTGCCCCAGTATATTCCCAGAAAATGGGAAGCCCCAGTAGGAGGCTGTGTGAAGGGACTGGAGGAAAAGGAACACGTCCAGTAGGGATTCATAAAGTGTGCTTGGAGAAAGGTAAAATGCCCTCTCCAATTATACTATAAAACATTGAGGAATGTCTGCTTTGCTCGCTAATCCTTTTCAGTGTGGCTAGATTGTTGCTGGGAAATTCGAAGGATCCTACACACCGATGGCAGTCATAAAGATTGTGTGTTGGCTGTTGCACATGGTGGTGGTACAATTCACAGATCTTAAAGCAGTCTCTGGTGCTATGGTGTTCTCTTCCTATGCATCATCCATATGTATTCGTGGCACAGGTTCATGCTCAAGGCACTGTGGAAAATGGAGAGTTATGAGAGGAGACATGTAAAGTCTAGTATGAAGAGAGAATAAAACATCAGAAAGGCAAGTAGGGCATCATTGACAAGTGGGTGGCCCGGTCAGAAGGTATTCCAAGGAGGGAGACATGATGGTTGAAGGAAAAAAAACCCTACTAGCTATATCTTTCCTTCTCATATCCACGTGGCTTTTCCACGTTGTCATGGTGTTCTGCTCATGCCCCCATTTACTTCACTAGTTACAAAATGCCTTTGGCCTTCAGAGATCTCTTGACCATGCGTCGTATCCTTGCTATACTTGACGCCATCTTTAATTTTGAGTTTCCTTAGGCTGTATCCTGAATCAGTCCATTCCGGTTCAATGAGAAGAAATCTGTTCAGATATTCTGTTTGGAGAATTCCTTTATGCACATCACGTTCAGTAAATCTGGGCTACAATGAGAAAGCTTTGATTGTTTCTGTCTCAGGCCTCCCAGTTAAATCTATGACTCACCATTTATTTGGTGGCAAATGTCCTTTAAGCATGGCAATGATGAAATTATTAAGGACGTTTATGTTTTATTTTCTCAAGTTCCTCTATAGAAACGAGATCTTTCCTATTCCCTTTCCTCCCTCTCTCTCCCAACCAATTTCTGTATGGCTAAATTCTACTTTTTAACTCAGTCCAGGAGCTTTTGAGACTTAGTCCAGGAGTGATTTCCTCCAAAAAGCATTCTGTGGCACCAAACTAGTCTCAGGTAGTGACACTGCCACATCACACAGTTCCAGGGAACACCATTTACTTCCGCTCTACGTGAATCGAACCTCCTGCATTTGTGCAGTTCACAGCTTGAACAGCAGTATATATCAGCCTTGGGTACTTCCCCCAGAGAACCCAATGTTTTTCTCCATTACAGGTCTGCTTCTATTTATGTTTGTCCCGTAACACATTGTATTTTTAGAGACAGAAACTGTGACTTAATTCCTGGCCCATAGTAAGTACAGAATAAAGGCTTATTTTATCAATGAAAAAGAAATGAAGCCGAATAGAAGAACTTCTTTGTAAAATGCATATTTGAAGATGAAAGATCTAGGCTTAACTCAGGGTGTTGCTACATATCCTGACTTACAGGCTTTAGTGGCCCAGACTTTCTCCCCACCTTTGTCCTTGATCCAAAATACTGGAGTTTCCATTTCTTCAGCCTTGTATACTTGTGATCCTCTCAGCTCCCTGCCGCTTTATCTTTGCATTCTCTGTCTGCTGTAACCTGGTGCATTGGCCACTATCACCTCACCCCTCAACCCATTAACTTCATAGAAAGAATACTAGGGGAACCTTTTCAAAAGTCCACCACCTTGAATTTCTCCTCCAGGGTCTTTTCCCTCTAATTCCATTGTGCACATCTCACCATTCTCTTCCATAGCTGCCTCCAAAAATTAGAAATTCAGCGATATAGATTGAATTTGGATTTTTTCTGTCACCATGTATTTCTTTTCCCTGCCTTCCAACCCAATGGGGGGAAAATTATAGTTTTAATAAAGTCAGTGAGGAATCAAATCTGTTTGTTTAACTGAAACGAAATCACTGAATAGAGCACTTTCCTCTAAATAGTTTTTCTCCTATCCATAGTTTTCAGTTGGCTTTCTGGACCCACCCCTGATCTGTATGCTTAGCCATATTCTGCCCATCATTTATCTATTGCATATAAATAATATTCACCTACATACTCTTACTTTCCAAGGCTTCATTTCCCAATCTCCTCTGACACAGAATAAATTTTGGGGGTCCTGTTTCCAGCCACTGGTGAACATGAAGAGCAAGCCTTGCAAACTGGAGACTTGAAGGTCATATTTGACCTGCAGATCTGTTTTATTTGGACAGTGCACTACTTGGAAAAATTATTTTTCAGTCAACATATGAAAATTGGAAAGTTGAACATAAAAATTAAGGATTCCCGGTTTTCTTAAAAAAAAAAAAAATCCAACCGGTGATCCACTTTGACAACATGGGAAAACTCAGTAAGGACTTAGTAGCCAATCTTCATTTGTACAGATATCCACTTCCCACAGGCCACAGTCCCCGCCATCCCTATTGTTTCTTGGATGTGGAGGCCCAGGGCATGCTACATTCATTCATCTCTGCTCTTTCATTGCATGCTCTTGTAGTGGGAAAATACTTCCTTGCATCCATGGCTTGGTCAATTATAGGAAAACGAAAGATGTCTGGAGAGCTCAGCTTATTTCAAGCAAAAACTAGAAGCTAGCTTATTTTTTCATGTCATGGGAGCACATTCTTTTTTTTTTCAATTTTTTTATTATGTTAATCACCATACATTACATCATTAGTTTTTGATGTAATGTTCCATGATTCATTATTTGCATATAACACCCAGTGCTCCATGCAGAACGTGCCCTCTTTAATACCCATCACCAGGCTAACCCATCCTCCCACCCCTTTCCCCTTTAGAACCCTCAGTTTGTTTCTCGGAGTCCATCGTCTCTCATGGTTCATCTCCCCCTCCGATTTCCCCCCTTCATTCTTCCCCTTGGAGCACATTCTTATATATCAAATGCAAACCAGAAGTGTGCCTGGAACTCTAACCAGGCATCTTCACTCTTTCAAGACACTTCCTTCTTGTAGGCATGGACGTTTGTGATTGTTGAAAATTGAAAAGAATGATTTTATGGTTAAAATTTTACCAACATCCCAGGAAGTAACTCATTGCCAGTGGCACAGGATAATCCGTGTGAGAAGAAGGTCAGGGTTAAAGGCATCGGAGATGCTGGAGTTGTGAATAATGGTAAAGTGGGGGTTCTGACTAAACCCCCCTACCACTCTGCATGTTCACACAATGCTCACTGCTCCCTTGCCCTCTCCACCCATTCAGGGGGCTAGACTGAGAGAGGGAAGATAGTATAAAATCTGTCCTCATTTCCCCTCCAATATTAAAAAGTACAAATGAGTGAAAAATAGACCACAAGGAGAGACAGCAGATAAGTAGCATGTTCAGAGTCAATGTAGCCTGTATGCCCCTTGGAAACCGAAGTGTCTGGTGTCTTCAAAGCCCGGCAAATAAATACCACTAAAGAGAGTACAGTGATGGGTGGTAGTTTTTAATTTGGTTTGCTTGCTCATTAAAGGAACATTTTTGGCAATCCGTTTTTGTATTCTTTGCAAAATGATAATAACAGTTTTTCCTCTAGATGAAGTTATATCATAGTGCACTTATTTTCAGCTTCAGCAAAAACAATTCCTTAGCAGTCTATTTGTCATGGTATTATACCGCCGCTGGTAAGATAACTGTGTACCTAATAAAAACGATTGCTTCATTTCTTCTGTTCTCCCACATCCTACCCTCCACTTAACCTTTCTAATTTCTCAATTTTTTTTCTTCTGCGTAATGCAACTAGAATGGTGCTAGATTTTTTTTTTTTTTTAATTATGTTGTCATGATTCCCTCCATAATTGGTTAATGGGAAAGTTGGGTAAATCTCTCATAGCTCAGCAGGGAAAACATTAAAAAAGAAACACTCAAGTTGTGCAAGGGGTGACATTACTGGGGAGTCTTAATTGGAACTTCAACCATGAGCCTATGGTTCTCAGGATTCCGAAAACTGCTAATTAGGTTCTACTAAATTAATCTTTGCATGGGATAGAGACTTGTTGAATTCAGGAATGCATTGTCACTATGTGGAAAAGTGATATCTATAAAGATTCCAAAATGAAATACGTCATGAGAGAAAGAATTGTGTTTGTTTTCCTTTTTTTGGTGGGGTTGTGGTGCAGGAGATACTTGGTTGTGTGGTTGGTTTTATGGACAAAGTTAGGTATTACTCTGGTCAGTTCACTCTTGTGTTTTTCAAGTCTCCTAGTATAAAATTTGGGGATACCGAAGGAAGTAACCATGAAATTTATTTTATCTTATTTTTATTACTTTTTTTTTTTTTCATTTCTTTTTTTTTAGAGCAAGCACATGCACAACTGGAGAGAGAGGGAGAGAAAGAATCTTAAGCAGGCTCCATGCTCAGTGTGGAGCCCAACACAGGACTCAATCTCATGACCCTGAGATCATGACCTGAGCTGAAATCGAGAGTTGGATGCTTAACTGACTGAGCCACCCAGGTGCCCAGACAGTGAATTTAAAATAAAAGATAATATCTTTATATAATACCCACTGATCTTAAGGAAACCCATGTGATAGAAATAGGTAAATAGGGAAATTACCTATCTGAAGTAGGTTGGGCTGAAATGAAGACATCTTTTTCAAAATTATCTGGATGTTGTTCCACAGCCAACCACTGATGACTAGCCCAAGTAATGTTTTAATTTTGAATTGTACTATATCACATACTTATCTTGATTCAAATTTTTGAAATTTTGGGCTTTTTTTTTTTCATTCATTCTTTTTGTTTTGTTTTGGTAACTCTTTATCTGTGGACCAGTTGGTCTCTAAGATCTAGAGACCAACTCTACTGATACTTGCTAGATAGGAGAATGGAATAGTAAATGGAATTTTTGAAATTCCTCCTGCCATTTACCTCATTTTTCTAAAAAAATGGTAAGAAATTGAAATGGTATTGACAGTACCCGTGATATTTCCAGGTCATTTGATATGCTATAATGTCTTTAATCAGTTCCCAGTGAATGATTCCAAGTCCTTTGTATGAGATTTCATTCTGTGCAACCCATTATTTTACTTTGTCACTCTCTTAGTCAACTTCCAGATATTTTATGCTTAATGATATGGCTAAATATACTTTGATATCATCAAAGATAGACTGAAGTTTGACTTTTTAGCCTCTGCATTGATGACCTGCCAGTCTTTTTATTTTTCTCTTCAGAACACTTTCAAAAGAATATGCCAACACAGAAACATTATTTTTTATTTCCTTAGTCACAGCTTTCATCCTTTTAAGTTGAATTTCCTTCTGGTCCATTTTAACCAGATACCATAACTTTCTGGTCACTTTGGGTCATTATAATTAATCTAATCCTGTTGAAACTCCAGTGTCATGTCTAATTCAAAGTTCTCTTCTCTTTGTCCAGGCGTAAGCTGTGATCTTGGCCACTTGGACTTTGGAGAGTAGGAGGGCCTGGTTTCTAGATTATCATTCTTTTTTCCTTTTCAAGGTCTAGTCTCTTGAAAGAGGAGTGAGAGGAATAGTGGAAGCAGAGCTTATTGTAACTAAGCTGCTCTGGTTCTTTCTGGTCCTATTTATGCTCTGAGGGAATGGTTTCTGTAGGTGCTTCGCATTTGTGGGGGAAAGTCATTGGGGGTAGCGAGGGCTTTGTTCATCCTTCTGTTGGTGACTACTGTTCCTCAAAACTACTAGAGAGAAGGACAGCTAGAATCCCCTCCTTCCAGGAGACCATGTTTCCAGTTCCTTCTTGTGGAGGGTGCTTTCTCATTTGTCTCTGCCTTCCTCTGTCCTCCTTGTTCCTTCCTTTGGGGCCAGATGAATCACAGGAGTTCTCTTTTGTGCCCACCGATGGCCTCTGGCACCTTAGAAGGGGCCTGACCTCTGTTCTTCATCACAAATATAATGGGCTTAATCCTTTTCAGACCTGCTGACATAGACTACTCTGAAGGGCTTTCTGCCTTCAGCTCCAGCCCAGAAATGCATACCACGTTTGCCCCACATTCCAGGGGACAGGTGTTAACCTCACCTAAGAACTTGGTCACTGTGCTCAGTTCCAGCTCAGGAATCAACCTGCCAGGTTCCCTGACCAACTGCTGTTCGGTGAGTCTCCTCCTCCCCTGAAATGCTGGCTCTAGAAACAAACTCTTCTTGCCTGTTACAGTTGGGACAGGGATGAGTAAACTCTCACCACAAAGCATGCATACCTGTGGGATCTAAGGCTGCGCGTCAGGTTCTTTCTTCTGTGGCTTGGGGAATAGAGGGTTGGCGAACGGGGAACACACCTGGTACGTTAACCCAGTTTCCTACATTTCCTGCAACATATGCGGTTCCACTTAACGTGCCCTTAGAATGTTTGTGTGCGTCTGTGTACACGCACGATAGTTTCTCTCTCTTGCATGAATTTTAAGCTACTTTGAGACAGAAATCAAGTCTTATAAGGGTAGTTTGTAGGGATGAAAATAAGTAACAATAAAAATAACAAGAACAGGGATGCCTGGGTGGCTCAGTCGGTTGAGTGTCCCACTCCTGGTTTCGGCTCAGGTCATGATCTCAGGGTCGTGAGATCAAGCCCTGCATTGGGCTCTGTGCGCTGCATGGAGTCTGCTTGAGATTCTTTCTCTCTCTACCCCTCCCCCCCCACTCACGCGAGCTCTCAGTCTCTCTCTCAAATAAATAAATCTTTTAAAAAAATAACAAGAATGATAATAGCAAACACTTAAATGGTACTTCACTGCAGGTCAGTCCCTGTCCTGAAAGCATTATATGTATTAATGCATTGAATCCTCACAAACCCTATGAGGTCATTATTATTGCTGCAATGTTGGCTTGTGAAACTAGATGCAGAGTGGTTAAGTAACTTCCTGAGGTCACACATTTGATAAGTGGTAAAGCTGGGGTTGGAACCCAGGCAGCCTTCTGAGGCTCATCTATACTGATTGTTCTTGTCATAAACATATGGCATCACTGTGAACAGGTGTTGTTGGTAAAGCTAATTAGACACGAGGATAATTCGCTCAGTCTGATTTGGTATGTGAGGGAATCTATTAAATTTCAATTTTGGTGGATTATTTTGTTTGAAAAAATCAGATTATTACTACCTATGCATGCAACTTCATAAGTTATTGTTGAACTTAGTGAATATGAAACTTTATGGATTTAAATATAAGCACAAAGATGACTCATGAAAGAATTGAGAATATTAAAGCAATTCCTTCCGAAGAGTCAAAGCAGTTATTTAGTAAGTGTCCCAGAATGTATTATATGTTCAGAAACAAAAACAAAAAGTTCAAAACCTCTGGTTATCTAGTCTCAGATGCTATCTAGCACTTCTGGTCTTGTTGATAGGAAAATAAAATGCAGAACAATGCCGTTCATTGTTCTCACTTTGCATCTTCTTAAAATTAAGGGTGATCCTCTCCTAGCTTTAAACAGATGCTTTTTGGAACTTAGCTCTCATTCCTGTTTTCACTTACCACCCACCCCCTTCCGTCTCCGCCTCTGGCTCTCATCTGCCCCAACCCATTTCCCCTTCATTTCATCCACAGCTCCAGCTGGGATGCACGCTGCCTCTGCTCTCATCCAGCTGTGGGTCTGCTGCCTCTACCCCTTCCTGGGCCAGCTCCCTTCAGCTCTAACCAGGCGTAGCTGGGACAAATTGAACTCTTTTGACAATACTACTATGGAGGGAGAAAATAAAGAAAATTGGTCCATTAAAGCACAGCCTAAATTTTTTCAGGAGCTCTTACCCCTACCCCAGCTAATACAGATTTCTGTAAACCATTTCAAATTGTTAAAAGCAGCAAGTAAGTTCGATGAACTGGTTGGTGAATGGGGTTTCAGAAGACAGTGCCCATTCAGCCAGTTGATGAAATGGTGAATTACCTCTTGGGAGGTACCCTGAGGCTGCCCTGGGTCCTGCCTTCCTGGTTGTTGAGTTCATCCTTTGATGCCATGAGCTCTTCCAGGCTGCTTTGTACTTGAGCTTGTTCTGGTTGGCATGTGTGACTTAATGGAAACAGTCCTGACTGACACTTCTGGACCTTAGTTCAACTAGTCCTTTGAGTGGTTCTTCTGGGAGTGGCAGAAGCAGAAAACTCTAGGTCATCTGGCACTCCTGTTTTCAGACTTTCTGTGATTACATATGGCCTGTGTACCTGTCTTGCTCATAATATAAACCTGGACTTTTTAGTGTGTGTATTATAGATAAACACACCAGTGGGGTTAGGATTAGGGTTAGGGTTACTACCTAGCTTAGGGATGGATTTTGACTCTCTAATGAAATTTCTCTATGCACAGTGACCATTGACCTCCATATGGCCAAATCAAGTAGCTATATTTCTGTCATTATATTTCTTGATAATCTTACTGCTTATTTGCCATGTTGACAATTCTCTACTACTTACAGTATGTTTGGTTTCCAGAATCTTCCTTTCCAGGATTTATGGTCTCTTTTCCAGATGTTACCTCTGCCACCTTGACAAATCTCTCTTCAGCCACTTACTCCCTTTGATAGCGTCTTTCTCTGGGACTGAGCCTTTGACCCTCTGGGTTCTTCCTTTACATCTGTAAGTGTACTTCTCTGCGTCTGTGATGCTAATGGAGGCATCTATACTGACCATCCCCAACTTTATAATCTCTTGTTTTGGCCTCTCCGCTGATCTCCAGACACCTAACTGTCTAATTGTTACCTCAATTTGTTTATTTCACAAGCAATTCAAACTTGCCATCATTCTTCTCCAAATTGTGCTTTCTGACATTGCCTATCTGATAAATGGTACTCACGACACAAAGCCTTCTCAGTCAGCCTTGTTCTGTCCATTCAGCCACCAAATCCTACCATTTCCATCTCTCAAGTCAACATCAACCACTGTCTGCCCACCCCCTTTCCGTTCCTTAGCACCACTGCTCCTGTGAGTGCAGGTCTGCCTCTCCTCTCCCCCACATCACCAGAACTGTTCCTCAGTGATCATTTTCTTTCTGCTCTGATTGTGTCACTTCTCCGGGTAAAAGTTGTCATTAGATGACCATTCCTTTTTGAATGAAGTGTCCTCTAATTATTGTCAACATAAGGCCCTTATAACCTGGCTCCTGCTTAGCTCTCTAACATTTATCCTTTCCTGCATGTATCCGTTTTTCAGAAATAGCAAACATGACATTTTCTAAATGTGCCATGTATATTCTTAAAGCCTGTTTGTAAGACCTACATAAAGCATCACCTTCCCAAAGAAACTTTCTCTGACCCCTACCCCCCACCTGACATGGATGTTCTTCCTTTGGGAGGAAGGCTATACATAAACATTTCTACCTTACCATACCCTTCTGGAATAGTCTGTTGACTTTTCTGCCTCTTACACTAAAAAGTTTGGTCAAACTCTATTAATTGTATGTCCCCCCAAACCTAGCCCAGTACACAGTCAGTAATCAGCAAGTGTTTATTGAATGAATGATTAATATATAAATGAATGAAGTAAGAAAATGAAGATACCAGCAGAATTTTTCTTCATTAAAAAATTCAAATGATTCCTCTGAACAATTCCATTTATGTAATTTCATTTCTATTTTCAAATTCTGCATATTTGGAGAGCAGTTACATTCTTGCTAATTAAATGTTTCAGTTAATACTGTGTAAAGCTATTTATGCTATATAAAGTATGCCTGTTTTATTGAAAAAGAATATAATAAAATACGTGGAACAAAAAAATTGTAGTCTAAATGATTCAGTCTACAGTGTTTTCCTGTCCTTTGTCCATTGTCATAACTGTCAGTTGTTATGGTAGATAAGAGAAGTGTGGGTTAGCAGAAAGTAGAGGTATTTATATTTTATTATGAACTAATCTTACTCTAATCCCCAAAGTAGCTCTTTCCTTTGAATAAGGGTGCTTTCACAGACCTTTGGCATCTGCATATACTCAGTAATTTGAATATAGCAAACCTTTAGGTGTTTCACTCTTCTCTGTACAATGTTTTAAATTACTAAACATCTCCCTTTAAAAATTTAAATTCAAGTTAGTTAACATATAGTGTATTATTTGTTTCAGGGGTAGAATTTAGTGATTCATCACTTGCATATAACACCCACTGCTCATTTGATCATGTACCCTCACCTTAATGCCCATCACCCTGTTACCCTATCCCCTTCCCCACCTTCCCTCCAGCAACCCTCAGTTTGTTTCCTAGAGTTAAGAGTCTCTTATGGTTTGCCTCCCTCTCTGTTTTTATCTCATGGTTGCTTCCCTTCCTCTGTGTTCATCTGTATTGTTTCTTAAATTCCACATATGAGTGAAATCATATGGTATTTGTCTTTCTCTGCCTGACTTATTTTGCTTAGCATATTACCCTCTAGTTCCATCCACATGGTTGCAAGTGGCAAGATTTCTATCAAAATAACACCATCATTTTTCACAGAGCTGGAATAAACAATTCTAAAATTGGTATGGAACCAGAGAAGACTCCAAATAGCCAAAGGAATGTTGAAAAAGAAAACCAGAGCTCATGGCATCACAATACCAGACTTCAAGCTGTATTACAAAGCTGTCATCATCAAGACAGTACGGTAGCAGCACAAAAACAGACACATAAATCAGTGGAACAGAATAGAGAGCCCAGAAATGGACCCTCAACTCTATGGCCAACTAATCTTTGACAGAGCAGAAAAAAAATATCCAATGGAAAAAAGACTCTCTCTTCAATCAATGGTGTTGGGAAAATTGGACAGCCACAGGTAGAAGAATGAAACAGGACCACTTCTTTACACCATACACAAAAATAAACCCAAAATGGATGAAAGACCTAAATGTGAGATAGGAATCCATCAAAATCCTTGAGGAGAACACAGGCTGCAACCTCTGTGACCTCGGCCACAGCAACTTCTTACTAGACATGTCTCTGGAGGCAAGGGAGACAAAAGCAAAAATAACTGTCTCCTTTTGAAATAATTTTCCTGGAATGTAGTATCTTTCTGAAAGTCTAAACCTTCCCCCCAAATAACCCCACTTTTCTCTAGAGTTTGACTCATCAGAGGCTCCCTTCTTCACTTCTTCCTTAGCATAGTACCAGATACTAAGCAGGTTCTCAGTGATGGCATTTTGAGTGCATTCTTGAAACTGTTCTTACTTTTTAGTGTGACCATTTTAGAGGATTTCTGACCCACCAAGGCCCCTAAGGTATTCTCTGCAAAGCCAAAGGTAAGTTTAAGGATATAACACAATAGAGAATAGGAAGTAGAGTGAGTGTTGCTTGATCTCCGTGAGATTGTGGACCCCTTGACAATCTGATAGAGTCCTCTCTCAAAGAGCATGCACATACTCATAAACACAAATGTTAACCACAGGTTCAGGGGGTCATAGAGTCCATGGAGCTCAAGTAGGTTGGCTCTGAAATCAGGTTTGGTTATTTCTGGAGTGAAGGATGTTGTGTTGGGACAGGGTAGAAGATGAGGCCAAACCAGAGATAACCAGAAGATGGAGGAGGGCTTGGATTCCATGAAAGCAGTTGAAACTTCCTCCTAACGAAACATTAAAACTTAATTGAAGCATATTTACAAAACCAAGACCAGTAAGTCAGAAAGCAAACGTTTCATTTATTATGTTGGGGAAGAGTGATAGAATTTTACCTAAGTTTTTAAGGGGAATATTGGGTTTCGAGAATCGCCTCATTGCTCAATAAATTTTCACCAAGTAGGAAACCTCAAATTTCACCAGACTGAATGGATTTGCATTGAGTTGGGAGTAGTTAAGTACCATTGTCTACAAAGCACAACACTTATTGTCTAATAGTTTGCCTAGTAACAATACATAACCACAAAATTATGGCCAGTTCAATTTCATATGTATAATTAAGTGTAATCTTCTTGTGTTGGGGCAGAAGTGACATGATGCAAGGTAAGGAAATGTCCTTATATGGAAGAACGTGCTTTGAATTCAACAGGTGTTGAATACTTACAATGTGCAAGTAGAGAGAGACAAATGATAAACAATAATCATAATAGAAGAATTAGGATTTTAGAGAATGATTATGTGCTACAAAAATAAAGGGGAAAAAAAAGCAGGGTAAGGGGGACTGTTGTGCCTTGTAGGTTGCAAGTTAACATGTTAAATTGGGTAGTCCAAGCATAATTCATTGAGAAAGGGACCTCTGAGCGAAGACTTGAAGGGGATCAGGGAGAGAACCATTCAGATATCTTAGGGGAGAATGTTCCAGCAAGAGAGTGATGAGACAAAATTGTGCCTGGTGTGTTCAAGAAATGACATGGATGTCTATTACTGGAGCTAAGTGCAGAGGAGAGAAGTAGAAGAAGCCGAGAAGTAACGTGGTATGTGGTGTGGGGGAGTAGGGGTGGGGGTGGGGCCTGGAGGGTGTAAGAGAAGATTTATGGTATTTCTTGTTCCCTCTGCCAACTTCCCCCAAACACTCTGTAGTTCCAAGGTTCTGGAATCTCAAAGAAAACATGTTCTGCTACAGCTTTCCCCTGGAAGGGATGTGGTGATTCATCTATTCTTATCAGTAGAAAGGAATCAACTTAGTTTCTTTCTATTGTATTTTGAATTTTTGACTCAACCTCATAGATCTCTGAAATGGAGATGATTTTACTAGACTTCAAATAGAAAGGAGGCAATATTTCAGATTGTTATGTGTTCCCTTTGATGGAGACCTACCCGTGTTGCATTAGACACAGCAGGTGTGAGTTATTTTCTTGGAAAGGGTTTTTACACCAAGGGTATTCAAAGGGAATGTGTTTGAAAGAAAGAGGGCTGTTACAAAATAGCTTTTTAAAAAACAAAGCATGGGGAGAAAAATATGTTTGTAGCTTTTACGTGTGTTAAGAATTTTTTTTTTAACATACATTTGTTTTCTTCGGGCAAACAATGAAGTATGCATTTCGATATATTTGATTCCACACATTGGTAGTTGAATTCCCTCTTCTAACTTCTGACCACAGATGGTCTAGCCAAGCCTTATTTTTTCCATGTGACTCTATCTACAGCAAGGGTATAGAAAACACGTTTGTGTGTGCCTGAGTGTGTTAATGGCCTCGTATGGCTCATGTGTTCACTGTTGTGTGCACTATACTTATTTCTTATCCTCATGATGACTCTATAAAAGAGATACTTTCATTCAAATTCTAAAGAAGAGTTACCTGAAGCTTACAGAGATTAAAAAATTTTGTTCAAGCTGCACAGTTTATATGTTCTTGTGCTGTAGTATTGGTTTTGCTTTGACCCCCAAGTTCTTTGTATTTGCACACAATTAAACTGTCATCTTCTTTTTAACTCTCTTCAAACTGTATGTAACTAGAGGGGGTATAGCTCAGTGGTAGAGCATTTGACTGCAAACTGTATGTAACTAGAGTCTGGTAGAGGGAATAAATTGTTAGTAGGTTGATAGCTACTGTGTGTTCACCTTGACCTGATACAACATTCTAGACTGTGGAAGGTAGTAAGGGTATGAAAGTCCTGTATTCAAATCCTAGCTTTGCCCCTCATGATTGGTATGACTCTGGTCAAGTTACCATGCAGTTTTGAGCTTACATTTCCTGATCTATAAATTGAGGATAATCACATGTCCTCTGCAGAGCTTTTGACAGAATTGAATAAGGATATATTTTAGACTGAGTAAGCTTGCAGTTTTTGTTAGTTGAATATAGTAGGACCTTTTCTTTGTGTGGTTGGCGAAGCATGTTTCTATATCAAGTATTAATAGTCTACTCTGTGTCATACTTTAAGATTACATGTAATATAACTCAAGGTATGGTATGATAATTAGGTTGGAAGAAGAAAAGTTTATTACCAGTCTTGAATGGCAAGTTGTATTAACCTCATTTCACCCAGTCAAGTGTTCTGTAGCGCCAAATGCAGAAATTTTTTGACAGTCTGTCCTCGTGGTTTTTGCATAATTTAATTATTCCAGTTTCAGCAATCTGTCTATGTGCTCCTCGGCTTACATTGTCCCTTACTGAACTACTTGATTCCTCTGATTCACAAAAGAAGAATAAAAGTATATTCTAACCCAATTCATTTTATTATTTACCATCTGCACTCAGATCTCAAGTGTCAATTAAATGTGAGGCCATCACAAATCTATAGTTTTTGCCCTCCTGCAGTACTTAAACACAATAATGATGCAACAAAGCATCTTTAGACCACGAGCGTGGCTAATTACTGAACTTGATCAGAGTTGTGAGTTTCTGCAAAAAGTACATACCGATGGAAAATTAGAATGGCTTTGCTTTGACTTGAAGTTTTTGATATCCTCGTTGTATTTAATAAGATTACTTAGAGAGTATCATTGGTTTAACTTCATCCTGCTCATACTGTGAAAGAGGCAAGAGTTAAAGAAATGATGCTCTCTGTATCTTCAGGTGATTGTAGGACAGAAAATTGTAGAGATTAACATCTTTTGAAATTGATGGCTATAGCCTTTAAAATTTTCCAGAATAAAAAGTAATACTTACAGGGGCGCCTGGGTGGCTTAGTCAGTGAAGCATCCAGCTCTTGATTTCAGCTCAGGTCATGATCTCAGGGTTGTGAGATGGAGCACCCCATCAGGCTCTGTGTTTAGCCAGGGCTCTGCTTGAGATTCTCCCTCCCCCTCTCCCTCTGCCCCTCTGCTCACTCACGTGTGCACTCATGCACACTTTCTCTCTCTCAAATCTTCAAAAAAGTAATACTTTTAAAGATGTTTAGATAGCATTATAGAGACATATTCATGATAATTTGTGTCTTATATATATATACATACACACACACACACATATATATAGAGAGAGAGATGTAATACTGATACACACACACACACGCACACACACACACAAAGTATAGTGGTGATACTTTGCCATTTGTTTAGGCAAAAATATTCTTTGCCTTCAGAACTGTAACATTTGTTAGCTCAGCAAACCAAAATGTTCCCTCAACATTGTGTAGGTGTTATGGTTTTTGTTGATAATGTACTGCTTTTCATCTTTTATTAATGTTTGGAAAATAAACCTAGAGTCTAAGAAGGTCACTAAGTATTCAGTGTGGATTATTACAGTCAGGGAAGCCCTCATCCGTGTGTGGGAAGAAAGCAGAAGTGGAGCATTTAAATATTTAATCAAGTCTGCTTTATGGAAATTATACTGGACTTGGACACTCTTAGACACAATCTCATGGACACCTCTGTACAACAAGGGTTATAATTTAAGCACTTTCAAGTGATTTGGTCTTGGATAATGGTCGTCATGAAGATGCCCATTATCACATCAAGCTATAATCATTTTTCTTTTCAAAGCAATTTGGAATGCATTCACAAGTGACATTGAGCATTCTTTCATAAGAGTCTGCAAATTTTCAAGAGGGTAAAAGTTGTCCCTTATCCTGTATTAAAAATAAATGTACAAGTCTCCTGAGGATCCTGAAGAACGCTTATAGCAAGTTTTCTTAAGTATGGTGGTGAGTAATTTAGAAATAGAACTACATTTTTGTGTTACTCATAATTTGAAGGCATTTATCAAAATAATTATATGGTATTATATGGGTAGCAACCTAATCACAACTAGTTCTTCCCATTTAAAGCATTAAAAGTGAATCTTGAGAACAAGAAATTATATTTGTTTCTTTTTTAAAGTAAAGAGACTAGGCTCTTCAATTAATTATTAATAATTATAGTTGGTACTTACCAGTTCCCGCATACTTGGTGCAGTGATAAGCGTTGTATATATGTATCAGCTGGTGAACAGTCATGTAGACACCAGCGGTATCTCATAATTTGTAAAGAGAAAGAAACACTCAAAGAAGTCAATGACTTGCGCAATACTCTCTAGAACGAGAGTATTCATTCCCGATGAGAGGAATGATCTGACTCCAGGACTCACATCCTCAGCCAGCACACATTATGGCCTTTCTCAAACTCCCAATATACCTGAAATAACAAAAGTCAACCTAAGATTGATCATTAGAGTGAAGGACCCCAAAACACAGTTTGGTTTCTAGAATATGGCATTTTCCAGATTAACTTAGAATGACGGCTTTCAGTTCCCCTTATGTATTAGAGTTATCTGGGGAATTTTAAAATATACTGAGATTCTGATCCAATTGATCTTGGGTGGGCCCTGGGCACTGGTATTTTTAATTGCTCTGTAATTGATGTTAATGCATAGCCACTTACAGGTGCACTTATTTAGAGCAAACCATGTCTTCTAGGACAACAGAATTCAGTGGAAAAGCTTCAAGTTTTTTTCAAGTTTAGTTTTTAATACATTTGAACTACTAAGTAGTTGTAATAAAAAACACATTCAGATGCATGAGGTACAAAAGTTTAAACCCAGAATGAGCCAAGCTCACTTGAGCCTCAGGGTCTTTGCAGTTGGCCTACAGTACTGAGAAGCTTTGCCTCAGTGGTTTCCTCTCTTGATTAAGGTTTCTACTCTAATGTTCCTTCAGAGAGACTGCCTATGAATGTTCCCAAAATAACTCCCCCAACCCCCGCAATTGTTTATCATATTTAAAATTTTTTTTTCTTTAAAAACCTTTAATTTTCTGAAATACTATTTTTATTTGTTTATTGTTGGTGTCCTCGCAGAAATGTGAACAGAGATCTTGTCTGTCTCCTTTTAACGTGTGTATCCCTCGCACAGGGAGTGGAGTTTGGCACCTAATAAGTCTTAAATAAATGCCTCTTGAATGAATGAATGAAAGCAAAAATTTAGGACAGATTTTTGGTTAGCTCATCTGTCCTAACTTTGAACACAAATTCTATGGATCATTTTCTAGATAATTGAAAAGAGAACACAGCTAGTGCACAAATAGAGGTATTCTATATTCAGTTTAAAATTAAGGTTATTTGATAAGGCCTTTGTTATAGCTGGGATGGTGACTCATTTGAGGGTAATACTGTATCTGGAAAAATATCAGTTATGTTTTCCAGTAAACTAACCCCTTTAGCATGTAGCAAGCCTCAGTTTTTAGACTACCCAGCAAAAAACAAAAAAAACCAAGATAATGATTTTTGGATGAGTTCATATCATTAGTAACGCTAGATATAATTGTAGTTTATACCAGCTTGAAGGGAATCTTGGGTGTTGAATTCTAAACAATATTATTCTTTCCTTTGGTGACAGTGGTTTCCAACCTGGGCATAATATTCTTTGGAGAAAATCTGGGAAAAATTCCTTTTTCTCCCCCAAATTCCCTTTTTCCCAAGAGATAGGAAGTTGGACAGTACGGAGTAATGAAAATACCTCATAGCAGAGGGTCTTAGCCTTTGTGTGCTTATTCCTGATGGCAGTTTCTAGAAACTACCCAAGCCAGGTACCAATTCCTAGAATAATAGAAAGTTTACATCTTAAGTAAAAATGGCTTGATGATGATTGTGGGATGAGGAAGCTTGCTTCAGTTAGATTATTTTGAAGGAAGGGAAGGACAGTTGGGTTTCATTCCATGCAGATATATTTTGACCTGCTACCGACTGAAGTTCGTTGGCTTGCAAGGTAACAGTGGACTCAAGGTATCTTTAATTGTGAAGAAGCCTTACATATCATTTAGCTCAGTCACTTCATTTTACATCACAGAAAGTGAAGCCCAGAAAGAAGTGACTCTGGAACTCCGGCTTCCCTTGATGACGGCAGCGTAGCGCGTGCTGTGCCTTCCTGGCTAATGCCCGTGATGGCTCGCTGTGGGCGTCTTGTGTTTATTCTAGAAAAATCAACTTGCTTCATACTTAAAAATCCCGAAAATATATGTTTTAAAAATAATGAGGGTATATGTATATTATAAATGCAAAATATCCCTGGATAAGAGATCTAAAGCGTATGCAGGTATTTGAAGTGACAATTTGAAACTTGTTTTTCTTCAGGCATACCTACGCTCGAATTACATTTATTTGGAGAACTCCGGGATTATAAACTATGAAGTGTTGTGCCGCTTAAGAGTTGAATGTTGCTATTGCATCTCCCTCCAGGTTCACTCTCCGAGCGCCAAATAAATCTCCTGATGTTGTCAAATCGGCCTTATGGAAAGATGGCTGTATACACCTCAGATTACACAACAGTAAAGGAGTTTGTGGGGAGGTACCCTAAGTTAGGTTATGTGCCAGGAAGCGAGGTTGCTGAAGTACAAGAAAAAAATGAAGGTGCTTCCTGTACTTGTTGGGTCACATTTGGCTGTAGAGAATTCCTTTTCCTTCTGGGAGATGTAGTAGTGAAAAAGTGGGGACTTCAGAGTCCAGTCACCCGGGATGCAAGTCTCATTCTACTGCTTCAAGTCAGGGCCCCGGGGCAAGTGACAGGACATCCCTGACCCTCCTTTGGATCACCTGCAAAATTACCTTAAGATAAAAGTAGAGTCAGCAGGGGTGCGTCCCAAGGCACCAATGTTAAGAGAGTACAAATGCTTTAAAAAAATTAAAAGTTCTAATGCCATTTACAGTGGTGTGACATTTACATATTGATAGCATATGCATTGAGCTTAGCACCTAGTTAGCAAGAAGGAGTAATTAAAATAGGAAACGACTATGTGACAAGCATCGTTACTAATACCTACTAGCATCTAGACACAGGACCAAGGTGAACTAACGGTATCCCTTCCAAGCTCAGTGTTGCCAGTGACTGTTCTGATGATACCAGCCTCACGGGTGTTACAAAGATTCCAACGAAATGCTGCTATGACTGTATAAATGGTAGATATTGGTCATTATGGCAATTTGGGGCTCCTTCTCAGTTCTCTAGATTTAACATGATGCTGACTACTTGATCAACATATTTTCTACCAGATTTTCTGCAGAGTGAGGGCACTGTTTCATTCTTGGTGTCTACCAAGCCCTATGCCTGATAAGAAATAGGTCCTGATCTTTGTTTAAGATTTTATTTTTTAAGATTTTATTTATTTGAAAGAGAGAGAGTGCACGCAAGAGCATACACAAGCTGGGGAAGAGGCAGAGGGAGGGAGAAGCAAACCCCCCACTGAGCAGGGAGCCCAACGCAGGGCTCGGTCCTGGGAGCATGACCTGAGCCGATTGATGCTTAACAAACTGAGCCATCCAGGAGCCCCAAGATTTGATTTATTTGAGAGAGAGCACGTGCAAGAAAGAGGGGGGAAGGGGTAAAGGGAGAGGGAGAAGCAGGCTCCCCACTGAGCAGGGAGCCAGACATGGGGCTCGATCCCAGGATCTTGGGATCATAACCTGAAGGCAGCCGCTTAACCGACTAAACCATCCGGGTGCCCCTGGAATAGGTCCTAACCTTTGAAGAGGTGAAATGAATGTACACCATCATCTAAAAGTTACCTAATTGAAGAGCTTGTTATCATTTTGAGAGTTCAAATCTCTGTCCTCAATAGGATAATGAGCTAATAAAGGAGTATTGAGTCCTGATTCTACTCACGAACGGCTTCAATTTTCTTGGGCAGTAATAGGCGAGGAAGAGCCAGTGATGGTCACTCCAGTATTAGGACAGGCTATGTGTATATTTTGTCTCTTACTGGCTTTTCTTTCTTTATTTCAGTTCACTTGAAATATGATGGGGTGAAATTCATAACTAAAAAATTTCTCCTTTATTTCTATTATTTTTATTGGACATTAATGATCCAGTTGAACGGAAAATGAAACTTATTTTTTGGTCAGAGCTGTATTTGCTCTTCCATTTGCCGATTTCCTTGAGGTTGAAACCTGTCAGTAATGATGATTTACTCACTTAAGTTACAAGAATAATTATAAAGGAATTTGTCAGGTCCTTAAGTCCTTAGAAGCAAAGTGCAAGGCAATCAACATGCAGCGCCTTTCTTGAGAAGAAACAACATACATCCTCTAAAGTGACTTAGTTTCTAGTGGTGATGGCCTTGACTTGGAGAATAAATCCTCAAGATACTCATGCAGTAAATTTCAGGATCATTTCTCTCACAGTTTATAACAGAGCAAGTTGAAGGTGATGAAATTCTTATCAACAAGGAGTTTACAGTTTTATCTGTGATTAAGGACATGCACTTCTGGTTGTTTATAACATGCATCGAGATTTTAAAAACTCTCATGATCATAAAATCAGCTATGACATATAAATTGATTGAACAAGAAGCCATAGTTCTTACACCTCTTCTGAAAGGAAAGACAGATCTATCCAGGTATGGTTTTTATAATGTACATTTTTCACTTGTTGATGGCAGATATTGAAGTAAAAAACTTACAACCTTCACTGAGAGCTTGGCAAATGTTTTTGCAGTAATGGAAATAGGCGTTACTCACCGTTATCTACCTTGCTTTTTTTCACTTGGAGCTCATTCCATATTTGTACATATAGGATTGCCTCATTCTTTGTAAGAGCTTCCAAATATCCTTTTATTTGAATTTACACAATGTAGGTAACCATTTTCCTAGGGATGGAAATTTATGTTGTTTACAAACTTTTGCCTTTATAAATGAGGATGTAAAGAATATTGGTGTGCGTGCCATTGAGCTAATGTGTTAGTACTGTGCAGGATGAATTCCTAGGTAAAAGTGGTAGGCCCTGGGGTCTGTACAATTTTTAAAATTTTTTTAAAGATTAATTTCAGAGAGAGAGCGCATGTATGTGAGTAGAGGGAGGCGTAGAGGAAGACAGAAAGGGGGATAAAATCTCCAGTAGACTTCCCACTCAGTGCGGTGCCTCTTGGGGGCTCCATGCCGGGACCTGAGCCAAAACCAAGAGTCAGACGCTGAACCCACTGAGCCACCCAGGTGCACCAATTTTTAAATTTTTGACAACGGTGGCCAAATTGTCCTTTATAGATTTGTTATTTATACTCCCACCGGGAGTGTGAGAAGATACATAATTCGTCACATACGTGTATCAAGCTTTTAGATCCTCACCAATCTGGTAGATGAAAAATAGTGTCTGTATACTTTTAATTTACACAGACTTTGTTACAAATAAGAGCATTTGAGGTTATATCTATTTCATTTGCTTTGAACTCTCCCTGTCTTTTCTGTCCATGTTATCTTGGAGAGTTGGTAATTTTCAGAATTGTTGAAAATCTTCCCATGTTGGAAGAAAATGCCTTTTTGATAGGACTTGCAAATATTTTCCTCATTTGTCATTTATCTTGTGGCATTTTTGTGATGTGTTTTGCTTTGAAAGAAATTAATTTTTTTTACGTACTAATCTTTGACTATTTCTCCCGGCAAACAGATACACACACACACACACACACACACACACACACACACACGTATATACACAGAGTTACTCTTATTTGTTTCTAATGGTTTTATGTAAAATTTATTTGATATGAGCTAGGTATTTATCTTTGGTTTTTCCTAGGTGGCTTCCCAATTGTCTCAACACCTTTCAGTCCCATTTCCCTACTGGTTCAACATGCCACTTACATCCTAGTCTAAAGTCCCATATGTATGTAGTTGGATTTTTGTCTAGACTCCATTCATTGATCTATGTTTTTATGCATCAGGACCACAATATTTTAATAGCAGTAGACTTATATGACTTATAATAAGTTTTCACTCTATCTCCTCTTAATCAGAGTTCTTTAATAAAAATTTCCCTTTTTTGCACATTTATTTTTCCGTATGAATTAAATAGCTTGGTGTAGGTCTAAACAAATAGGTTGCAGCTGTATTTAAGGTGTCTATCAGTTTTCTGAAGTGCTATTGGTTAGTGGTTTTATTGGGAGACTGTTTCATTGGACTTTGGCATCCATATTATACTGGCTTCATTTTAAATAATTTAGGGGATTTTTTTTTTTTTTTTTTTAAAGATTTTATTTATTTATTTGACAGAGAGAGACACAGCGAGAGAGGGAACACAAGCAGGGGGAGTGGGAGAGGGAGAAGCAGGCTCCCCGCGGAGCAGGGAGCCCGATGTGGGACTCGATCCCAGGACCCTGGGATCATGACCTGAGCCGAAGGCAGTCGCTTAACCAACTGAGCCACCCAGGCGCCCTAATTTAGGGGATTTTTTTTCTTTCTCTCTGCTCTAGAACTATTTCAATAGTATTGGAAGATGCAGTGTTGGAGCTATTTGCTCCTTACAGTTCTTTTCACCCGGGAATTACCTGAGACTGGTACTTTTTCAAAGGTATAAGGTAGTGGTGGCGTGGGATGGTGGGATGGTCGGAGTGGGGGGAATCACTGTCCTAGCATTTCCTCAGTTTTATTTTCACCAACTGAGATATTTATAGATTCTGCCATTCTAGGTCAGTGTTTTTTTTTTTTTTTAAAGATTTTATTTATTTATTCATGAGAGACAGAGAGAGAGAGAGAGAGAGAGAAAGAGGCAGGCTCCCAAGGAGCAGGGAACCCGATGTGGGACTCGATCCCAGGACCCTGGGATCATGTAGGTCAGTGTTTTTTATACTTTATTTTTTAGAGCAGTTTTCTGTTTACAAAGAAATTGAGAGGAAAGTATAGAGATTCCCCATATAATGCTCTGCCCCCACACACTGTAGCCTCCCTCCTTATCAACATCACTCATCAGAATGGTAACTTTTGTTTTTTGTTTTTTTTAAACCAAGGAGGAACCTACATGGACACGTCATAATCACCCAGAGTCCATAGCTCACCTTAGGGCTCACTCTTATGCTGTATATTTATTGGGTTTGGACGGATGTACAATGACATGTATCCATCATTATAATATCACACAAAGTATTTTCATTGCCCTAAAAATCCTCAGTGTGCTGCTTATTTGTCTCTCCCCTGCTCTAGCTCAGTTTTTGCAAATTATATTTTCCTAGTGAACCATACATTTCATACAGATATTCAAGCTCATTTTCAAATTGCTGAGAAAAGTGGCAGTCTCTTATTTTCACTTCCTCAGTTCTTGAGATTATTTCCTTTCACCTTGTGTAGGCACGTGCCTCCCATTTTCTTTCTTGGTTGTGTTTGTTGCTTACCTATTCAACTGTATTTTTTAAGAAAAGGATCTCTTGTGTTTTAAAATTAATTTTCAACAGTTCTGTATTCTAATTAGCTGCTTTTCCTTTTTTCTTTACCATTTCTCTCTGCATTGCTTACTTTCATTTTGCTGCTCTTTTTCAACTTTCTTGGGTAAGATTGGATAAATCTTTTAGTAATTTCATTTTTCATGGTTCTACAAATATTTAAGACTATACATTTTCTCCTTAATCTTGCTTTAGCTCTTTCTTAACATTTTTAAAAGAATTTTTATTGTATGTATTTTCTAAGTATTCTGTAATTTTATATTTCCTCTTTAACTCATGTGCCTATACTATTATATTTTGAGGAGATTTATTGAGTTTTTTTATGTGGCTTACAACTTAATATTTTGTGGCTATTACATCATTACTTCAAAAGGAGTTATTGTCTTGGTTTGTGGGTTATATAAATCTGTATCAGTTACCTTATTAATCTTGCTCTTTAGGCCTAAGCTGCCTTGGTTATTTCTAGTCCATTTGCTTTTTTGTGAGCTGGGAAGAAGGAATTGAATCCTCTATGTTTGATAGGATTCTGTCTATATCTCCTGTGTTTCCTGTAGTTTTTGCTTTATGAATTTTAGTGCTAAACTGTTTTATTCACAGATGTCGTAACTGTTAAATCTTCCATGGGTTGCATTCTTAATCATCACAGAATGCCTTCTTTGTTTTTGTTTAGTGTTTATGGCCCTGAATTGACCTGTTTGGTATTAATTCATAACCTTTACTCCTTTTATTTACCTTTCCTGGAAAACCTTTGTTCACCCTTTTATTTTCAACCATCCGTAGTCACCTTCTTTTAAGTGTATCTCTTACATGTGTATTTAGTACATGTAGTTTTTCTGCTTTCGAGAATATAATTCAACAGAGAAGGATATTTTTATAATTAGAAGACCAGTTTGGCCTAATTCTGTCATTATTTTCTGTGCTGTGTGTGCTCCTATTTATTTAGACAAGATGTGTTGGCTCTCCTCTGTATGTGGTGGTTAAGTTACTAAACTTCCCCTTCCTCTCACTTGCCTTCCCTCCTGTCTTTCCTTTCACAGTTTAGAGTGATGATATTTTTTATTAATACTGATACTTTTATTTATATTTTTGACTATACCTCTATTTCTATTACTTAATTCACCCACTATCTATGGTAACTTTTGAATCCCCAGTTCTGAAAAGACTATCAGTATATAATCAACTACCATCTCCTTCTCATTAAAGTTTTGGTAGTTCTATTTCTACATTTTATGATTCAATTATCACAATGACCACAGTTTTGATTTTTTTTTTCTTTATTCTAGGATTAAATGGCTTCAGAAGCCCCTGATACTGCTTATCTTACTCCATTTTTCTCTTCTTCAACTGGAATGTATCCTCAAACTGCAAGAAGTTTTAAACTGTTTCAAGAAAGCTTTCTTGGAACAATATTCTCTGAGTTCTTATAGTTGAAAAATACTTTTCTTTGGGCTCCATACTTAAGCAATTGCTTAGCTGGGTATGAAATTCTTGGTTCATGCTTTTCCTAAGATCTTCTCAGACATTGCTCTACAATGTGATTGTTGTATATTCTGCTCTGGAGAATTCTGTGAACAGTTGACAGAAGAACAAGAGAGGAGATTTTTAAAAATCAGAAAAATATAAATGAAACCCTCAAAAGTGAAGCCTTTCAAAACAACATTCCATATACCTCAGTTGTATCTGAAAACATTATTGCGGCATATCGCATAATAATGGTATACATTATAATGTCTCAGGGTGTTCAGAAAAATGTAAATTACTTTCAGTGTTAATTATAAAAATTCAGGCAAATGTATAATTTGTTTTGGAAGTATTCTAGTAATTAAAGAGGTCTAATATTTTTTTTAACATTATGTGGTCATTTTAGCTGATGAAAAAATTTGGTTCTTGAGGTTTATCTCCTAAGGACTCAAGCAATATTTGGTACTTAAGCCTATAACAGTTTTTCTAAAATGGGAGAACAGCTATGTCATAATCACTTGAGAAGATTTTTAAACTTCAGACAATTGTGTTCTCCCAGTTCCTATCATCCCCATTTGGGAATTAGTAATTAAGTCCCAAATGAAACCTGTTAGTGAAAGGAAGGAGGGAACATTGTTGACTAGATTTTTCAAAGCAGGCTTCTTGATGAGGTGATTTTTTTTAAAGATTTTATTTATTTATTTGACACACAGAGAGCACAAGCGGGGTGGGGCAGGGCAGAGGGACAGGGAGAAGCAGACTCCCAGCTGAGCAGGGAGCCCGATGCGGGGCTCGATCCCGGGACCCTGGGATCATGACCTGAGCCGAAGGCAGATGCTTAACCGACTGAGCCACCCAGGCGCCCCATGATGAGGTGATTCTTGAGCTGGATAGATTTATGTCAAGGTAGAGAGGAGAGGGAGAATATTCTAGATCGCTGGAAAATGAAATGGTCAGAAAGTGCCATATAGTGAGTGCCTCTTGGGAGGCCCCTGCTCACCATGCTGCTGCTGCTTCAGCAGGTCTGATTTAGGAGCTGAGTACCTACCTTTGTCCAGAGGCAGCATTTTCTGTCTGTGAGAATTTGAATCAGCAAAGGTTGGGCAGCAAACGGTTATTTTTTCAGGCTGTTATGTGATTAGCACACTTGAAATAGGCTGAATTCCAAAATGCAATCTTAACCTGATTTCCATTCGTAGTGGAGATCAGTTTAAAAAAAATCACTGAGTACACAATCCAGATCTCTTGAGGGTTTCTGTCAAGTGTGGGCATAGCACTTCAGAGAAGCCCTGGGAAAGAGTTCTCTTAGGAGCCAGAACAGTTGAGTTTGGTTTCCATTAACCTCTCCCAGCCAGTCCAAATTTCATTGGAATTTGTGGTGTGGGGGGTGGTACTGGTGTGGGGGGTGGTACTGGTAGGAGTGTTTAATGATAGGCGTGTGTATTATATTTTAATACTAAAGAGAAATGGTTATCTGGACTCTGGCCAGTTATAGTTCACATACTTTCTCTATGAAATTTGTTCTAAAGGTTCCAAGTTCTATTTTTAACACATAGCAATTTTAAAACAGGGGCAAATTAACCCATGCCTTTCAGTACACTATGAAACCTCACAGTAATTTCTAGGCTTTTCTGTTTTCTAAGACACACCTAGAAGTATGTTACCTTTTTTTTTTTTTTTAGGTTTTTTTTTTTTTTTTGAGAGAGAGAGAGAAAGGGAGAGCACAAAGGGAGAGCACGAGGGAGAAGCAGATTCCCTGCTGAACAGAGAGCCCGATGTGGGACTCGATCCCAGGACGCTGAGATCATGACCTGAGCCGAAGGCAGACGCTTAACTGAGCCACACAGGCACCCAGTATATTACATATGTTTATTCTTTTATTCAACAAACATTTGCTGAATACTGTGAATTGAGGAAACAAAGGTGTAGAGGAGCACTGAGAGTCAATGGGAGCGATGGTCTACAGAGACCAACTCCATGGGAACTGTGCGAAGTACCCAGAACTAAATAGGAGCTCTGGTGTGTTTGGCATTTCCTGGCCTTAGGGCTTCTTAAGCATCCAACTTCCATTTCCCAAATTCTGTGGCCTCCCTAGTAGGTGAGGCCTGTGGCGTGGCCTTCTGTCTACCCGTTTCCCTTCTAAGCAGTGCTCACCCAATACCAGAGAACATAAACATTTTCATTCTAGGTGCACTTTATGACATGTTTATAAACTTGGTATTTGTAGACAGAGGGATAAGGGTCAAACTGCACCTCTGAGCCTTATTAGCTGTGTGACATCAGGCTTTTAATTGGATCTGTAAGACAAGAATGATGTGAAGGGTCTTTACGAAGACTAAATGTGGCATTGTAGGTAAAGGACTTAGCCAAGTGCCTGGCACAGAATAATTGTCAATAATTATGTGTATATGGTATATATTCCTCATAATTACTGTGTGTAATAAATTGTGAGTTCCTTAAAGGCAGGAAGCAAGTTCATTCCATTTTTCTGTTTGAGGATTAGGGACATTGCTGTGCCTGAGACAGTAATGTAACAAATGTTTGTTCAATGAGGGAATATTAACAAATTATGCAAGGCTACCAGCTGCTGAGATCTTCAGGAGAAAGCGTGTTCTTTCAAGAGTCTAAGGACACGGGTGTTGCCTCATTTCCTACCACCAACAATGCCATCTAGGGCACATAGAAGTCAGGTGCTGAGTTTGAGAGACCTGGAGTTGGATGTTTATTGTATCATTGTGTAGAATTATAAAAGAAAAAATTCAAATAGGTATTGATTTTCCTAATGGATAGACCTGATGATGCATTGACCTCAATGAAGCTATTTCATAGCATTTAAAGCAGGTGGATCAATGTCCGCTGATACCTGATGGAGCACTACAACATATTGATGAGCAAGTGGAGCAAGATGCAGAAAACAAAACCGTACATAAAATGATTCAATTATTTAGAACCATATGCAAGATAACAGTCTATTCATTTACCCGCACTCATAGATCTATCATTTCCACATTGATACCTCTAGAAGAGGCTCTCATTCCTTCATATATCTACCCATTGGCCCCCCTCCCCATCTTCTCTTTGCTTTTTTTATTATGTTAATCACCTTACATTACATCATTAGTTTTTGATGTAGTGTTCCATGATTCATTATTTGTGTATAACACCCAGTGCTCCATGCAGAACATGCCCTCTTTAATACCCATCACCAGACTAACCCATCCTCCCACCCCCCTCCCCTCTAGAACCCTCAGTTTGTCTCTGAGTCCATAGTCTCTCATGGTTTGTCTCCCCCTCCGATGTCCCCCCCTTCATTCTTCCCCTCCTGCTATCTTCTTCTTTTTTTTTTTTTTTTAACATATAATGTATTATTTGTTTCAGAGGTACAGATCTGTGATTCAACAGTCTTGCACAATTCACAGCGCTCACCATAGCACATACCCTCCCCAATGTCTGTCACCCAGCAGCCCCATCCCTCCCACCCCCCACCACTCTAGCAACCCTCCGTTTGTTTCCTGAGATTAAGAATTCCTCATATCAGTGAGATCATATGATACATGTCTTTCTCTGATTGACTTATTTCGCTCAGCATAATACCCTCCAGTTCCATCCACAGCGTTGCAAATGGCAAGATTTCGGGTTTTTGATGGCTGCATAATATTCCATTGTATATACATACCACATCTTCTTTATCCATTCATCTGTCACCCATCTTCTCTTTGTAAACATGAAGAAAAAGCAGTTCTGAGGATACAAACTCAACTGCTAAAAATGGATATGGTGGAGGATTGGGATGGGCAAGGGAAACTTCTGATCTGTAATATCATAATCCTTTGCAAGGAGAATTCTTTAAGAAATTTCCTGTTTGTGAACTCTAATACTACATTGGGAAACCGTGGAGCTATTTCTTTGTTGAAAATGTTGTATCCTGTCTCTGTGGGTTGCAGTGACAAAAACTGTATTCAAACTGGTTTGAGCCAAAAAGGAACATTCGGCTCCCACACCGGCAGGTCCAAGTTGGTATTACTGGTTTTGGACAGGCTAGATTCAGGGGCTCAGAAAATGTTACCAGGTTTCTTTTTGTCTCTCAGTTCTGCTTGCCTCTACTTCACTTCATTCTCGGATGCAATTTCTGTTATGGTATATAAATACAAGGGAATATTACCGGCAATGTGTGACAACAGGGGTAAACCTTGAAGACCTTCTATGCAAAGGAAATCAATGCAGAAGGACAAATACTGTGTAATTCCATATATATGAGGTATGTAAAATAGCCAAACTCCTAGAATCAGAGAGTAGAATGGTGGGTGCCAGGGGCTAGAGGATGGGAGAAATGGGGAGAAGTTGGTCAAAGGGTATCAACTTTCAGCTATGAGATAATATTGCATTACCTGGATTGGGGTATTAGTAATGGTGTCATGGATAATGGTATCATGACTGCTTGCATATATCCAAACTCAACCAACTGTACACATTAAATATGTGCAGTTCTTTGTATGTCAATTACACCTCAGTAAGCTTTTGTTTTAACAGAAAAAGATGATGAATAAGTTCTGGGGATCTACTGTACAGTATGGTGGCCATACTTAATGCTTTTTTGTAACTTTTCACACTTGATCTAGTAACTTTTCAGAGAAACTAGATCTCTATTTAGTAGAGTTGACAAGAAAGTACATCTTTAAAAAAAAGATTTTATTTATTTGAGAGAGAACAATTGGGGGGTGGGGTGCAGAGGGAGAGGGAGAAGCAGACTCTCCGCTGAGCAGGGAGCCTGATGTGAGGCTCGATCCCAGGACCCTGGGATCATGACCTGAGTCGAAGGCAGACGCTTAACCAACTGAGCCACCCAGGCGCCCCCACAAGAAAGTAGATATTAATGTTCCCAGCACACACATACATATACACAGAGCCTATTGTGTGAGGTGACAGGTGTGATAACGAACCTCAGACAATGTTGTATGTCAATTATATCTCGGTAAAGCTGCAACATATTAAGGAACTTCTGAATACGTCTCTAGAAGACGAAAGATGGTTTGGTCATCTTTTCTTCCAATCCCCCAAATACACAAAGACAAGAAGTGTTTATTCATGTTGTCTGCAAGTGGAGAATTGATCTAAATAGCAGACGTGCCTGAAAGAGTAAATAGCAGCTACCTTAGTATCAGAGTACATCAGATTGGCCTCCATATGTCTTCATAAAGAACCATGCTATTAGGCAGACTTTTTCTTCCGAATTTTTTGTTAGACTTGATGCACTGAGAAATATAATCTGGCATCAGGGGAGGAATGAAAATGTTTAATTTTATACTTTAGCATCCTCTTAATTTTCATGTTTTATTCCAATTAGTTTATAAGAGTTTCCTTTTTTAAAAGACATTTTTAGATACTATTGGAAAACTTTAATCTGAAATTTAAATTATATATATATATATATATATGCGCATATCTTTTTAGAGAGGGCAGGGGGAAGGGGCAGTGGGAGAAGGAGAGAGAGAATCTGAAGCAGGCTCCATGCCCAGCACAGAACCTGATGCAGAGCTCGATCTCACAACCCTGAGATCCTGACCTGAGCCAAAATCAAGAGTCAGACATAACCAGCTGAGCCACCCAGGCGCCCCTAAATTCCATATTTTAAGACCTGTTTCTTTCAATGCTTCATTTTCTGTACATCACAACAGCAGTATGCTTTTCTTTTCCATTATACAAAAGAAAAATTAGGATTCTACATGACAATATAGACTTTGGAATGCCTGTTTTATCCATTCTTCATATTATCGATATTTTCTTTCCCAGAAATTCAGTTCTCCTGCAGGGCGCCTCCAGAATTCATCACTGTTGACTAGGGCTTTCAGCGGGCTCTGAGTAAACACAATCTAACGGTGTGGTATTGGCTGCTTTCTCACTGACAGAATATTCCAGAATCCATTCTTAAAGTCTCATTTCTAAAGGGGCTTACACCTCTTACTGGAAAAAGAAAAGAGTTAGCAGAAGCCCTTGCCTGGATACATTGACTCTTTCTTCAACGGCAGTTTTCCGCTCGCGTCTATCAGCTCCAGGGAAGTGACTCTAGCCGACTTCCAAATGGAGTTCCATCTGCTAGCTTAGGTAGCATGCATATTTTCTCTTATGTTCCTATCCTCTGACTTCACCATAGTCTGAAGGGTATGTGACCCCTTGCCTCTTGTTCTTCGTTACAATTATGATAATAAATAGCTTTTCTAATTTCTCTAACAATACTCAAAACATTTCATACTTTGCGATTCGCCCTGAAGTTTTTTGTTGGACTATTTGCTAGTGGATATTTATGGAAACAAATCATTTTATCTTATTACAACATTTTTTTTTTTAAAGATTTTATTTATTTATTTGACAGAGAGAGTGGGAGAGTGGAGAAGCAGGCTTGCCACTGACCAGAGAGCCCGATGTGGGGCTCCATCCCAGGACCCTGGGATCATGACCTGAGCTGAAGGCAGACGGTTAATGACTGAGCCACCCAGGCGCCCCTTATTACAACATTTTAAATAATTTACATACTTCTGGTGGCATAGCTATTTGAAACTCAAAAATATAAACCTGAGTTGTCATGGATACATACATGCAGAAGCTTCATCAATTTATTACAAACTATTTTTAGCGTGTAATGTAGTTTAACCAAAAATACCGCTGTTTGATTGAGGTTCATTTTCTTTTTCACTAGGTTTATTTTATTAAGCATATTGTTGCTTAATTGTTTTGAATTTTTTTGTTGCCAAAGGGCACAGTTTAAACTGTGTGTCAAAAGGACTGATCAGCGGTCTGTGTTGACTTTTGCTGTTTTTCCTTTCTCCTCCTGATGTATCAAGTAGGGTTTATATATAACTCTCAGAATAATGCTTGTTATAATGTGTTAGACAAACCCACTAGGGAGCTCATAGAAATCTAATTGACCCAGAGGGTGGAAAAAGTGAAACCTTGGCTCCCCCTAAAAAAAAGTCCCCAAATCTCACTGTGTGCACTGCCTATTTCAAGAGTACTGTAACAATTATTAAGAAGGGACTAGAAGCAAAAAACTAACTGAATTGACTGAAACCCAAGAAGGAAGGAGAAGAAATGCATGGAGGGGTAGCTGGAACCAGATCCAGGTCAGGGTGCCCATGAGCAGAGAGTTGGATGAAAGGATTTGGGAAAGGTAGTTTTGTTCTGTGCTGTGTGTGTGTGTGTGTGTGTAATAGGCCAAGATTGGGTAGAACTAAAATTAAGTAATCAGATGAGTCTTTTTAAAGTAATTTCCTTGGATAAAATATACTGCTGCCAGATACATAGACTCAATCCTGGGTAATAATAAATTGAAAAAGAAATGAAATTTAGAACTCTCTTAATAATTTTTTGTATTTCTTCTTTTCCATGGGCATGGCCATAAAGTAAGGGATATTTTGTTGAAACATAGAGAAAACATGCATTTCAGAACTGACCAACATAAAAAGAAATAAAGTCATTTAGAATATGTTTAAAATGCAGCTCTATTAACCAGTGTAATAGCTAATGGGGCAAAGTTCTAACAGTGGAAAAATACACAACTGCTTTGAAGACTGTGTACTATTTCTATAAAGTAACAATCTGACAGTGCATGAAGAATGCATCTGCACATAAGCAGAAGAGACAACTTTAATATAAATTGCTCGACAAGCTTCTTTTTATAAGTTATCAGTGAAAAGTAAATTTGGGGATGTTACCTTTGTTAAAGTGACTATGCTCAAAATAGCTTGGTTGGTGGTTTTCTGATAATCTGATTTTAATAGTACAATTTAAACATTAGATCTGATCTCAGGTTAAATTATATATATCATATAGTTATTGTATATTATATAACATCAATAATATATAATTATATATTATAATTTAGTATTAATAAGTATAATTATATATATAATGTATAGAATACTGGAAAAGTCCTAAGCAGTACAGTGCTTTAAACGTATTAGGTAGACATCCAATATATGCTTGTTGGAGCTGCCACTGCTGAATGAACTTTAAACTTCTTGGCGCACCAGGTTTTCGATATTACGAATTTGATAGCAACATTAAAATGTCAGCATCAACTACTCAACTATTTAGATGTCCAAGTAGTTTAAGAATTGCAGATAGGGATAGCTATTTATTTGGCCCAAGCAACTATAGGAACTTCTGTAAGGTCTGATTCCTTAGAGAAATGAGTGAGGGGATGGCTTGGCAAAGGGTACAATTACACAGAAGAACCACAGGCTTATCCAACAACATCGGTCAAGTAGATGGAGGTGGACTACAAGGTAGAGATAGAACTTGGAGTTTAACAGGGAGATAGGTACACGATGTGACCATTCCTATAATGAAAGCACGTGGTACAGCAGAGCCCAGGAGTCACGGAAGCTGTTCACAGATGACGTGACAGTTGAGCTAGTCCAGAGGATGGTCTTCTGGGTAGATATTGGGAAAGGGGCAGTGACCTGTGGTGTAGCGACCCATCAGGGACCACCCATATCCCTTCAGCGAACTTCAGTGCATACTGGCCCAACTTGAAACTGCTCCCATCTGCATCTCTGCTTGAGAACGTCCTCTAGCAGCTGGAGCCCTGCGTGGCAGGATGGACATGCTGTGAATAGCACCCTTCCCTCTCCGTAGCCCTCAACCAGTGACTGACAGGAGTTGGTGTACAAATCCTGTGCTTCCTTCAGCCTTTTGATGGGATCACTCTGGGGAGAAAGTTCTACTGTGGGTCCCAAAGCATCTGGGATAGAAGCTCCAGGTGCTCATTGTGGTGACTTAGTAACATCCATTGTCTTTCCCTAACCAGCCTCAATTCCCACTTACCTGCCATTTGCTGGGGTAGCTACCAAACAAACTGCTTGCACTCACATTCTTGTTGCAAGGTTTGTTTGGGAGAAGAACCCAACCTCAGATATTTCAGAACAAGTGGCCACCACGTGCAGAGGCATTTTGGAGACATGCCCTGTCAAGAATTGACCCAGCTCAAGCCCCTGTCTTGAGAAACAGGAAACAGGAGGTCCAGAGAGACTGAGGCCTACTCCAGAGTCACAAACAGAGGATAGAGTATTCTGCCCTCTGGACTCCAAACTTAGTGTTATTGACTTAAGCATTCTCAACATTTAAAAAATTTTAATATAACAGAAGTAAAGATGAAGATAGAAACACTTTAGTTGTGATAAAAACCCTTTCCGCTCAGTTTTGAAGACATTCAGATATAAACTAGTGTTTTTGATGACATCCTTCATGGACAAGGAGCTTGGTTATATTACAGGCCAAGTGAATAGAATTCCAGGAACAATCGAAACAGAAGATGTTTGGTAACATGGTATTAGAGGGGCTATGGTGGAAGAAACTTCATTTCATGGGAAATCAAAAGGCCATTCCAAAGTAATTGGGATTTTGTAAGACAGCAACTATCCGAATTACAAACATGAGTGAAAGTGGTATGTAAAAAATGTTATCAACATATGCAATGTAATAAATTTATTGTAAGTGGTAGTAATACTATTAATTCCATTGTTTGAAGCCTCAGAGATATACTTCAAACATTGTCATGTTTTGCTACAGATCCAGACAATCAGATGCACATGTAACCTCATTAACTCAGAATATTATAGGTTTGTGTTTGAAAAGCCCCTATAACTTAATAATGAATGGGGAAAAAGCATAACTTATAACAAAAAGATGAATTAAGAAAGATCTACTTTGAAATTATCAGTAAAAAAAAAAAATCAGAATCAGAAGTCAAAGGACAGTTACAGCCATCCCCAAATTAAAAACTAAATGTTCACCACTTGTTACAATCTTTTTGAACATTAAAATCCAGCTTCTATATGAATTTCAGTATTTTTGTGTATTTATATTAAATGTTCAAATGTTTGTAAGTTGTGCCAGGATATCAGAATCTCACTCAAGTAGGTGCTAGTTAGAAAAATTTCTGAAGTCAAGTGCATTTGATAATACTTTAGGAACATGCCAACAGTCTAGCCATCTTAGGGTTTTTGTGGAAATTTTAATTTTACATGTAAAGTTAAATATCACGTTCAATGTACTTGGTTTTGGTTCTTGTAAACATAAAAAGGTAAACCTAGGATATGCATAATCTCAGTATTTTAACATGAATGAACACATGACAAGTGAATTGAACATCAGGAGTTTTATCTGCCTACTTCTGAGGATAGAGACTATTAAATTTGCATGATACAGTCTACCTCAAGCACTCACCCTGTGAACCCCTCAGATATCCCCAGGCAGAGCCAGTTGCTTTATTCCTCTGCTAAAATCATAGCTTGTTTGTTTATATTGTGCTGGTCACTGTGATATATTTATGCATATATTAATTTATAAATTAATAGTATTTTTCTCTATAAGTACACTTATGACTCAACTGTTAAGCACTAGTCCTGTTTATCTTTGCCCTTGCTACTTATATCTCAAGGCCGGGCACATAGAAACTCAGCACATGTTTGGGTGGGTGGATGGATGGATGAAATGTTAATTTAGGGCAATCATTGAAAGTTATATGCCTCTTGGCTTGAAAGGTACCATGACATTAAAATCTTAACAGACATTATTTGAGGATGGGATAAAGGACCAAATGTGGTGAGTTGTCAGGATGCTGTATTAAGGAAGTGGGCGAGAGAAGAAGGGGTTGAATTGGAACAAATTAGGAAAATAAAGAAAGCAAGCAGAGTAGACTCTACTTTCAAATCCCGCACTATTTCATTCGTAAATGAAAGACAGCGTAGAGCAGATACTTAAAACACTGCTGACAAAGTGCTTGGGTTGTGACCATGTCTCTGCCACTTCCAACCTGTATGGCTTGGAGGAGGTTAGCTTTTCTCTCCTTCCGTCTCTTCATCCATAATTTGCTCCCTAGAGCTGTTTATACTGAAGCATCAAGCTGCAAGTAATAGAAACCCTGTTAAATAATAAAGGGATCTAGTTATCTCGTATAACTAGAAATGCTGGAGATAACAGATTCTCGGGGAGCTCAACAGCTCAGGACGTGAGGCCACTGGGTTACCAGGTCTGTCTGCCTTGGGGCCTCTCACTCAGGGTTTCAAGTTGATTGCTGCAGTTCCAGGCCTTCCTTCCTCAAATGACAGCATCCCAAAGGTAGGGAATAAGTGGAGGGGACAGTAAGTGGCTTGGTGAGGGGACTGCCAGAGAACTGGGTGCCTTTCTCGTTTTTCAGGAAGGGAAGTCTTTCCCCCAAGCCCCACGTTCTTTCTTTCCCTTTTTGACCAGAACTGATGGGAAGGCAGGCTTAGAAAACAAGCATCCGAATCTTAGTTTTTCTAGCAGAAGGACAAGTAAGAAAGAGGTGGTGCGTGGCAGTTGGGGCGCCAGCCAAGAGGATGTGTCGCTGTTGTTACAAGGATTATTCCTGGTTCACGCCATGCCTGGCACAGATTTGGTACATATTTTCTAAGAGTTTATTCATTTGAGAGAGAGAGAGAGAGAGAGAGACCACACGAGTGCGAGGGGGAGAGGGAGAGAGAGAATCCCAAGCAGAGTCCACAGTGAGCCTGGAGCCCAACGTGGGGCTCAGTCCCGGAACCCTGAGATCATGACCTGAGCCGAAACTAACCTGTCAGATGCTTCACTGACTGTGCCACCTGGGCGCCCCCACCCAGGATAGCACATCCTTGATATTCAGTATTACTGTGACTACCTTGGACGGCACTTAAGAGAAATATTCCAATTAAGTTAAGCTTTTCCATGGTAAAATAGGCTACTTCTTACCACTTAATTTTTTTTAATAAATTATTTACAAACTCAGACACTGTTATTATCCTTTACATATTATCTCCATTCCTGCCTTTTCTTTGATCCTATTCCCACTCTGTTTTTGTGCAGATTCCAGCCAAGAGAAGGTGTTCATACCTGTTTTCAGAACTGAAATATAAACCGTGGTTTTTCTAAAATATCAGTTAAGATGAGTGGAAGTTTTTGTTTTAATTATTTTTAATATATCCTCAGGAATTAACGTGAATTTTACTTTAGAGCTTCACAACTTATAAAATTTTCATGGCAGAAAACCTCTTGGGATAAGTACCTTGCCACACGGCCATTTCTATGTGGCCTATTCAGCTAATGGGGAAAAATCTGATATGCTGTTGTCATCAATTTAATCTTGGAGGACGTCCCTTGTTTCAGTTACAACATGAGTTGTGGCGAGAGCAGACAGCATTTGGGGAAGATAAAATAGCATGTATTCAGGGAATTAAGAATACCTAGGAGTAAACAAACAAAATGCAAATCTGCAAAGGAGAGGAAAAAAAGCTAGAAAGTAATAAAATCTACAAGAAACCCCTTTGAACATACTAATCACAAGACTTTCTGTTATACAAGTTATATACTAGTGTAACTTGCCAAGTCGGGAGCCTTTGGGAACAATATTGTTCATGTTTGTAAGTGGAAAAACAAATCATGTTTTAAAAATAATTCTTTAAAAAATATTTTAATTATTTTAGAAAGACAAAGAGTACACACAGGTGCAAGTTCGGGAAGGGCAGAGGGAGAGAGAGAGAATCTTGAGCAGACTCCCTGCTGAGCATGAAGCCCAAGGTGGGGTTTGATCTCAGGACCCGAGATCACAACCTGGGCTGAAACAGAGTCGGCTGTTCAATTGATTGAGCCACTGAGGTTCCCCTAAAAATCAATTTCTGTGTTGCAGCAAGCAGAAATGTACATGACTTTGAAATATATGTCATTAATATACTGAAGGAGTCAGAGGACAAATTAGAGAAAAGAGAGACTCTAACTGGAGAAATCTTATGAATTCCACCTAATAAATAGTTGAAATATTAGGGAAAATGGGACTATAACCCAGACCTATTATTGTTTACTTATTATAATCTGGTTCATGTTTTAAAAGACCTTTATTGAGATACAATTTACATCGATAAAATTCACCAATTTGAAGTATACAATTCAGTGGTTCGTTCTAATATTTTTAAATAAACAGAAAACAAAGAATGGACAGAAAATGCTGATTTTGAATTAGAAACTCATATGAATACTGAAAAACCATTTGGATAACAAATTTTTCATTTAAAACCTGAAAGTAAGTTAAAAAAAAATTTATGCACTGCTTTGGTGTCTATGCCCTGAGTTTGAGCATCCTTAGTATTTGCACAGGATCCACCAGGAAACAGAAAAGCACCAGATGCCTGGGAGCAAGTAAAAACAGAGAGGGAAGGCTGGGTAGAGAAAGAAGTTAAGGAGACTTTGATGTGGAACCAGGTGTGTGAATTTGAGAAAGGAGGTTTTGTTGGCATGTTTCCTTTATGGTTTTTCTTGATTCCTAATACAGTAGTCTCCCCACCCCCCACTCCCCCCTTAGCCACGATTTTGTTTTTTGCGGTTTCAGTTACTGTGGCTTGTGGTCATCTGCTGTCTGGCAGCAGATAATCCTCCTTCCAACATAGTGTCAGAAGGTCAACAGTAGTCTAATGTGACGTCACAGTGCCTACATTGTTCCCCTCACTTCATCTTATCACATAGGCATTTTGTTATCTTGTATCATCACAAGAAGGATGTGTAGAGTACATTTGATATTTTGAGAGAGACCACATTCACACAAAGTTGATTACAGTATATTGTTATAAGTTTTCTGTTTTATTAGTGTTAATCTCTTACTGTGGCTAATTTATACATTAAATTTTATCGTAGGTATGTGTGTATAGGAACAAACATAGTAGGTGGGGTTCGGTACTATCCACAATTTCAGGCATCCATAGGGGGTCATACCTCCCACAGAGAACGGGGGGATTAGTTCCTCTTTCCAAAGTTCCATTGTCTATTTCTACTTGCAGAAGTTACTTAACCATGTATTTTAACTACTTAAATAATAGAAAAATGTTACTTTCCTAAAAGTAATAGTTGGAAAGTATTATCTAAGCCTGAAGCTTCCTTTTGGACATTTTGAAGAACTCTTGAATCTTTTGCATATGAGACCTTCAGTGACCTCTCAAAATAAGGAGCTGGTGAGGATTACAGCTCAAAGTCATGTGCTATTCCGTGTGGAAAATTAAAGAGAAATAAGGGAAGAGCCATCTTTTTTTCAAGAAGAAAAAAGATTAAAATAATTGGAATTGCTCAGCCATTTTACCTAAGTTTATTGACACCATTGCCAAATATATTGTGTATAATCCCACTAATGAAACTTCCAAACTCAGTTGTCATTTCTTCATGTTAGTTATGCTCAGACAAGCTTGTCCTAAGTATTTACTAAAGTATTTAAGGTAATCTGTTCGCTTGGTATTTATTAGACTCTTAGATTTTTATTTGATGTTCTTGGTACAGGGAAGAAGCTAGCTCAAACATAATAGATTTTTGTCTTAATCTTAAACCACGAAAATCATGACACTTAATCTTTATTTCTTTGAAGTAATATCCTTTTTTTGTCTCTTTTGTGTGAATTTCAATACTTTTTTTATTAGTTTTAAGGAATAGTCACAACATAAATAATTTTGCATTATTAAGCTCATGCTTGGAGCATTAGGTTGGTCTCAACTCTAAGAAAATTTTACCATTGAGTCTAGAGGTTAAAGAAAAATATGTTGTCAACCACAAAAAAAAAAAAAAAAAAAGAATTACTATTTGTTTTCCTTCCTTGAGTCATCCCCTACCATGATCCATTGGCTACACATCCTCCACTGTGATCCATTGTCTACACTAATCACACTTACTCCCAGGCTTTGGAACTTCCGGACTGCCCCCACCCCATCCCCTTTAATGATACCGTTCAAGCGTCTTAGTTGAAACTATCACCGTCTACCCCCAGCCTGTTCTTTTGCCATACAAAACTACTTCCTGTCTTCAAAAGGTACCATGGGCCCTCTTCCTTCCTTCCCTTTACCAAGGGCTGTTCTATCTAGAATTCTTTTCTCTGGCTAAATTGACAAAAATCTGTGCTCCCAGTAGTAGCTTAGAAATTACATGTCTTCCTGTACGCCATACTGTGAGACCACCCACGGGTACTCCCTCTCCTGTGCTCTTCAGCATTTTGTGCATCTCCTCATCTAGCCCTGGATTAAGGAGCAAAGCTAGGAGCACCTACCTGGTCCCTGTTGTATAATGGACATTTGAATGTCATTAGGCATACCATAATACTACTGGAAATGATCTAAGGAAGATGATAATATATTTATTAGAACTTCTCTCAAGGAGACTAAGGTATAGAGTTGGGAAAGACTGAAAAGTAAGTAGGGTTGAAGAGTAAAACTCCCCAGGAACTAGGTTCCAGGTGGATTATAGTTTAATCTCTTTTATCCTCAGAAACTGGCATAGTGTTGGACACATAGCAGAGATTCAGAAGGAGTTGGTTGGATTAACCAATATGTCCAATTAGTGCAGTCAGTGTTAATTAAATCACCTTTAAACGTTGTCTTCATAAATGTGCAAAAATCTTAAATTCATGATCAATTTGTGAGTATGGCATCAAACAAATTCTAGGCCTAGAGAAATATGTTTATGTAATTCCTCAGCAAACAATAATATTTGTCTTCTATATTAATAGCTTTTGACACATGACTCTATTTCACTCTGAGAAAAATAAAGCACATCTAAAATTTGCTAATATTTTTTTTTTTTTGCCTGAAGATAACCATATGCTGAGGTATATCTGGTCCAGATGTTTCATAGCGTAAACTCCTGAAGGATGCAAAAGTCTCCATTTATATCTATGATTCCATTCCATGTGGCTTGAGAGATGAATTTAACCTCTTAGGCTGTCCTGTTATAGGTAAATATTAGACAATGGTAAATATTAGATAAATATCTATGGTATATATTAGGCATTATTCACTTCTTCTTCTTAATAGATAATGCTAGAGATGCTTCATTTGTACTACCCTGAAAATGGATGGAAACAATCTAGGAAGGCATAAGTCTTAAAATCGGAAATGTTAGCTCTGGAAAGAACTCACCAGAGCATCAACATCGCTCTTACTTTATACCATCCTCCTGAGGCCCAGAGGAGTGAGGTGCCGTGGTAAAGTTCACACTGCTACTTAGTGCTACACAGGAAGAAGAATCCAGCTGCCTTGGCCTCCATACTACTCCCATTCTGTGTAATCATGTCTCCATGGCTTCTGCCCTTCTCTCTGCCCTACCCCCTCGATGAACTAGAGATAACAGATGGCAGAATTTGTTGAAAGAGGGGAACCAGAGAGGTGAAGGGTGGCGGAGAATTTGCTGTCCAGTGTATGGACAAGCTGCCAACAGCAGATGACCTTCTGAGTCCAAAAATAAGGTTTGGCTCCAGATGAATGCTTGAGGAGTCACTTGTCATTCAAGGATGCTGAAGATTCTCCTAATAATTCCAGAATGTTGGGGTTTAGGTAAGTATGCTCTTAGGAGGTATATTTATGATGTGTTCCTTTTGTTGACTTACTCTTTGTCTGTTTGCTTCTTGCCCGTCTTTACTGTTGTGAGGGTTTAGTGTGTTTTCAAATTGGATTTTCCCCCAACTGGTTTGGGGCCAGGTTGACAGCTCTAAGAAACAGAAGTTCTCTATTTTCTGGCTACCAGTCCAAAGAGCTTAGTTCAAGCTATTGGCTCTGATCTTCCAAGTCTCCAGTGGCTTGGATTCCTTTATTCAGGGGCTGGCCAGTAAGATAGCATTCAATTCACTCATTGCTGCTTCCTGTACATTCTGTGGGAGAGATCACTGCCACTTTGAATGCTGCAGGATTGCATCTATCAGAGACGGAGATGACCGAGATTCCAAGGCAGTTGGATTCTTTACTCTATGGAGAGAGTGTTTGTGAGAAAGAAGAAGCCCTTAATAATATTTGAAAATACAAAGCAACAGGCCTCATTTAGAACAGATTGTAGATGGTATCATGGAACAGTAGATCCCTGTATTCACAGTTGCTGTTTAAGGAATTTTATCACACCATTTGGATGGGACTATAATAAAGAGAGTAAGAGAGGATTGCAGTTTGGTTAAGTATCAGCAAGGAAATTTTAGTCAAAATATTTAAAATACAATGAAAGAGAGGGAGAGAAATAGAGATAAGCACACACAAGCACATGCTTTCATAGGTAGTAGGCAAACTGATGAGGTCATGAAGGAAGGAGAATGGAGCAAAGATGGTGTTGAGAGCCCTGACCACAGAACAGCTATGAGAATATATAAATGGGTGTTGATCTGAGTGTGAGTCGGCAATGGCCTTCCTTTAGTATAGCAACTATAGTGGGAGATACAAAGGAAATGATTGCTAGGTTAGAATGTATAAATGTTCAAAATTTCTTCTAACTAACAAAATAGACAAATGGAAAATTGTAAAAATACTAGCAACTCCTATGACTGTGAATTAATACCCTTAGTATAAAAGAGCGGTTATGAATTCATAAGAAAAATAAAAAGCTAATACAAGAAGAAGGGCTTTACTAGAAGAATTACAAATGGCCACCGGAAAAATGGAGCTTTATAAGTTACCAAATCAGTGCACGATGTTTCTTTTTCTGTGATCAACTTGGCCAAAAGTTAATTTAAATTAATGATATGACTAGTTTTGTCAATGATTTAGTAATAGAGACTATATTTTATATATTGCTGAGGAGCATGTAAAATGGTACATTTCTGGATAGCAGTTTGGAAGTACCTATCAAGAGCCTGAAAAAATATTCATGACTTACGAGCCAATTATCCTTCATCCTAAGTTGTATCTTAAGGAAATAATCAGAGCTGTGCACAAAAATGTATGATCAAGTATATTCATAATAGCATTATTTATAACAATAAAAATGGAAGCAGGTGGATTATCTTGCAGTGAATAACACACAGAATTCCATATAATCAGAATATTCAATAACGTGAAGATTATTTCATGATATCATAATCTTATTAAGCTGTAGGTAAAGCATGATTCCTAAAATATCTGATGGAATTTCCAATAATCTCATCAATGGTTATTTATGAGTAATGGAATTAAAGGTAATTTTTATTTCTTTATACTTGTATGAATTGAAAAATTTTCTATATTCAAAAGTTCTTTCACAATCAGAAAAAAAAAAAAAAACAGTAAAAGTTTTCCCCAGCCTTCTTATGTACAGAAAATCCACAAATTTTGACTGTATAGTTGGATACATTGCAGGAATTACATTACAGTTGAGTAACTGCCATTGCTTTCAAGATAGAAAACATTTCCATCACCCTTAAAAGTTCCTCATGTCATGAATGACAGCAGTCAGTTTCATCCCCCCAAATAATTCCTGACAGCCACCGCTCTGCTTTCTGTCACTGTTGTTCTGTCTTCTCCAGAACTTCCGTATGATTTTAAGATTGATCCATGCTGCTGTATTTTGTTCTAAAGAATATATTCTGCAAGAATACTCATTGTGTGGTTCATTCCAAAAATTAACCCTGGGATGAAGAGGTGGGCCATGGGCATAATGAGGAGAACAATATTACTGAGTCTGGAGATCTTAGACAAGTCATTATTTTCTGATTCTTAGTTTGCTCATCTGTAAAGTGAGGTTAACAGTAACACTTTCCTTACCCATACTTCAGCATCGTGATGGGTAACAAATCAGAATATGCTTATTAAACCACTTTGTGAGGCATGAGCATCAGTTTCTGGTTTTATTGTCATTATGAGTCTAATTAAGGTTGTGGATGTGTAGGTCGGTCTTCCTATCCTTGAAAAGGAGATTTGTCTCCGTGATTTCTGACATTAGGTTAAGCCCTTAATGAATTGCCATCAGGGAGATTGCTGAGAAATGGGCCAGATGTTTGAGAACATTTCACCACAAGGGGTAATTGATAGAATTCTCTAGCATGAGTTATTTTCAGATCCAAGTTCTGATATCCATACTTTTTTCTTCTTTTGCTTTCTTTTCCAAATCCCTCTGTGTTGAGAGCATTGTTTCTACTAGTAGGTTAGAGTGTAAGAACATCCTCCTCCTTTTGTGAATCTTTTGTTACCTAATAAGCAATTCTTTGACTTTTCAAGGCAATGGAGTTAAGATTTGGGGGAACAAAAAGACATTGAAAAACCAGGAAGAGTTCAAACCGGTTTGCAGACAAGCACGAGACACTAGGAAGTAGCTTTAAATGACTTGCAAGAAAGGATACAACAAACATGTCTGGGTCATTCATGCCTAATTTATTTATTCATTATTTGTTCAACCAACCAAATTTTGGTTGTTTCCATCATGTTCTAGATATTCTGTAGACCTGAGATATAGTTGATAATTGCCTTAATGGAAATTATATTCACGTAGGAGAGGAAGACCAAAAATAAACCAACCAACCAATTAAATAGTTACAAGTTCTGATGAGTTCAAGAGCTGCAACAGGGATGCCCTAACTCCATAGGGAGAATTGGATGGTTTTATTTATGAGAGTGACTTGATAGGTTTTAATCCTGGATGTTTTCATAAAACAGAACTGATCATCCTCGCATCTGTTGCCAGCAGTTTATTTGCAAAGAATTTAATTAAAATGCAAGGAAAAAATACATTAAAGTTTTATTTAGCGATTATTTCCTAAGACAATAATTTATCAAGATTTTCCCTTCGGGATAATGCCAGGTACTATAGAACACTGTAGTCTTCCCTCTGTTAATCTGTCCACTTTTTAATGGGGAAGGCTCCCCGCCTGGGGTTCCCAATTCAGTGAGCCAGATACCCAATGCCAGCACATGTATCATTTAGGCTCCTGTGGGTGGTTTTGGCTGGATTTAAAATAATAGCAGTCAGAATCTGATTTATTAGCCAATTTGAGGAGTTATTTTAAATCAAATTCTTTGGTACCTTCATTTTCTAACAGCAGCTTCAGGTCAGTAGTAGAGTTTTGATAATTTTCTCCCCAGATGTTTTGCATATTTCATGGAAGGGTCACATAACCTTGAAGAATCATCCTAATTTTTTATATGTTACACAGATACCTTTGGTATTTACTTACCATGATGGTTACCGCGTTTTCTGGCCAAGTGCATCTTCTGTGTGATTGCAACCTCCTATTGCCCTAATAAATATTTGAGAATATGGTCTTTCAGTCATGAAGAATGATAGATCGTGGTTTTATTAGATATCTAACTAAAGTATCTGAAACTAAGTTGCCTTAAAAATAGATTTTATTTTTCATTGATATATTCTAAGGCAGTATACAATATATCAAGAGTTTATATTTGAATTAAAACCATAGCTTTGGAACTTCCTGCATGAACTTGGGCAAGTATTTAAACTTTCTGTGTCTCCGTTTCCTCATCTAGAAAATGCAGGTGGGTATAAAAGTAGGATAGTAGTGAGAATTAAATGAGTTCGCATGTATAAAGAATTTAACTCATTTGCGAGAATCATGTGAGTCCTTCAGGAACATTCATTTTTCCACTTATTAAATACGGTGTCCCAGGCATTGGTGTTATATATTGGCATACTAAATGAGGAAGGATAAATATTGTCTCAGCAAGAGGCCTGAGCTTCTGGCCCAGGGCAGGCTGCCCCAGCCAGATGGAAGTAGAGAGTAGGGGAGTGTGGAAACTCAGAGCCATGGGGAGACCCTTGGTTCTTCTGTGCTCTGCAGGATTTTGATATTAAGGTTAGATGCATTGAGTTGCTTTTTCTCTTTTTAGATTGTGTTAGTGATCAAATACTACCTTGCTTTTGTAAAGCCACAGGAAACTTGTGGAAGTCTTTGTTCTTTCTTTTTTTAAAAATTTTTTAATGGGAAGCAGCACATGGTAGTGGGTAAGGGAGCAGATTATAGAATCAGATGCGCACAGAGTACAAAATCATAGACCTGGATTCAAGTCCATTTACCAGCTGTGTGACCTGCAAGTTTCTTAACCTCTTTGAGTCTGTGGTTCCCTGAGAGTATTACCTCATCTATTACCCATACTAAGAATATGAAGATCATAATGCTGCAAAAATTGTCTGCAAACAAAATAGGTTTGTGGCAAGAACTAAAAGAGCTATGCCTTTAGAAAGCTTAGCACAGGGGCACCTGGGTGGCTCAGTCATTAAGCGTCTGCCTTGGGCTCAGGTCATGATCCTGGGATCGGGCCCCGCATCGGGCTCCCTGCTCCACGGGAAGCCTGCTTCTCCCTCTCCCACTCCCCCTGCTTGTGTTCCCTCTCTCACTATGTCTCTCTCTGTCAAATAAATAAATAAAATCTTTTTTTTTTTTTTTAAAGAAAGCTTAGCACATTTAGCACATGGTATGCGTTCAGTTACTAATCATCATCTTACCATTGTTGTAATTAGTCATTATGTTTCTTTTAAGATAAAGATTCATGAAGGTTATTTGAATTGCCCAGTGACATAACATGGATTCAAACCCAGTTCTTCCTGATTTCAAAATGCATGTTGTTTGCATTGATGTCGTGCCGCCTCATGAGAGAAACAAAACAAAAACTAGACCAACCTCTCCGAAAAACTAAAGTCATCTAATTCCTGCCGCTACTATTAGTCAAAAGAAAAAGAACAGCTCACCCAGTTGTTAAAAATGATATTGGAGTAAACATTAACAGTCATACATTTTATGGAAGGATGATCAAAATAGATGGCAAGTACGGTTTCCTTAGCTTTCTTCATTAATATTCTCTACCGTGCAGAGCTACCACTCTGAGGATTTTCCAAATCCCAGCATGTTTCTGTTTCCCAGGTGAGTGTACCTTATGGTTCAACCCAGTGCGAGCCATTTATTTCAGAAGCCCAGATGCAGGGGCGCCTGGGTGGCTCAGATGGTTAAGCGTCTGCCTTCGGCTCAGGTCACAATCCCAGCATCCTGGGATCAAGCCCCACATGGGGCTCCCTGCTTGGTGGGGAGCCTGCTTCTCCCTCTCCCTCTAACATTCCCCCTGCTTTTGCTCTCTTGCTCTCTCTGTCAAATAAATAAATAAAATCTTAAAAAAAAAAAAAAGCCCAGATGCAGAAAGGGGTGTGTGGCTGGGGCAGGCTCTTGGCTCTCATGGGTGAGAGTCAGATGGTGTCTGAGAAAGGTATATGTGAGGCTTAAGTTTGAACTTGTGTCTTGAGCATCCATTGACCAAAAGATCTGTCTTACGCTCCTGTCCCATGAGTAGTGAAATGCTGAGCTTCCCTCTAACTTACACGGTTTATTCAAACAGTAACTGGAGACTCAAGGCTTAAAATCCTTTTCCCAAAAGGTTCATGAGTTCCTTACCAAGTTGGTCAGATTCTTGGTTTCATAATGCAAAGTTATCTAAAATATCTATATTCCGTGCATGTATATATATACGCGCGTGTGTGTGTGTGTGTGTGTGTGTGTGTGAGAGAGAGAGAGAGAGAGAGAGAAAGAGAGAGGTCTGGGCTCACAGTAGAGAACATCTACGCTAATGAATAGCATTGCAGATATTAGAAGAAGCATATATTAAGTGGTTTAGAAATGCATCTCTCAAATTCTTATATTTTTAACAAGCCTCTATGGACTCATTAAAATTTCAGAATCCTACAAAAAATTATCCCCTTTGTAAATGGAAGTTTTAGATTTTCAAAGCTTGAATGAGGATGTATTTTAGCTTTTGGCCTTTGAATATTTGTTATACATTTTACGTGTGTCTGTGTGTGTATGTGTAGGCTTTCTATTTTTGGTGAGACAGAAGCTGCTTATATGCCTTAGGGTTTTCCAAAGTGAAACATTTTTATATTAAAGTTTTGTACTCTTTTAATGGAATATATGATCCCTTCAGCTGCAGAGAGGAGAGCCATAGGCAAAGCTCCATGTGCTTTTCCTCTCGTGTTCTTTGCAGCTTATCTTCTTCCTGAAGGAAGCAAAGGAGGGCATGGAGATGTTGTGTTTTTGCTTTGGTTGTCCTAGAGCAGTGGCTTGGGGGAAAGACAGTACATAGGACTTCATATTGGTAGTTTCAATTGCTAATACTTTTTGAACTTTAACCATGCACTAGTTTCTCTTTAAGGGCTCTGTGCATCTTAGCTAATCAGCTTCGCAGTATTCCTCTGACCTAGGGAGTATAATTATCCCCAGTTCGCAGATGAAGAAACTAAAGCATGGTGAGCTTAAGAAACTGCTCAAAGCGACATGTACATGGTAAAGGGCATTCAGATCCAGGCCACTGGACGTATGGCTTGGGCTCTTAAGCGCTAGGCCCGTGGTGTCAATGGAAGAAATAACCATCATCATCGTAACCGTAACTCCATTTAAATGTATGTTTACCCTATAAGCATTGTGCTAATTGTTTTTTATTTTGATGAAGACCTCAAGGGGGGGAACTATTGTAGACCCCATTTTACCACGTAGAAAACAAGGCTGAGTGGTTGTGTAACTGGCCCAGAACCAGACAGCTAGTGAGAGGGGGGACTTGAGTTTGAAATGAGTCTGTCTGACTTCAAAGTGGGCAGGTAAAGATACAGAGGAGGAAGCACAGATGGTCCAATCTCTACCCATGACTTGATATGAGCATGGGCTTCTCCTTAGCCAGGGCTCACCACAACCTCCCTGATGAGTCGGGGTCAAAAAAGTAAATTACACACAACATTGCAGGCGTTGGGTACCACGGAGGCCACTTTGCAACAGAGCTTCTGTTTGGCCACACTCACTTCGGAGATTGGGGGAAGAGTCCGTGTGTGTCTGTGTGTGTATCCGCTGTTACTTAAAGCTCTCAGAAGGACCATTATGAGAAGTAATTGAAGGCATTTAAGAGGATTAGACACTACGATATGGAAAGTACCTTTATAACGTAATGTAGACAATGACCCTAAGAGAGTTTCTTAGTGACTGCACTCCAGCATGTCCGAGATGTCCATGTGGAGAGGAGGTTTCAGGGGAGCTTGTCCATTTGTACATTTGGAGAGCCATTCTCTGGAAGACTTGCCTTGGAAGTTACTCGGGGTGGGGGTGGGGCACTTCCTGTCAGCTAGAGCTGTCCAACCATGGAATGGGCTGCTTCAGAGCCTCACCCACTCCCCATCACTGCAGGTGCCCGTGCGGAGGGTGGACAGCAGGCAGGGAAGTGGGGAGAGATCCCGGTACTGGGGGCAGGGTAGGGGGGGAACAGAGAAGGAAACTGTTCTGATTCTGAGATCTCGTCCTTTTACACAAAATAAATGCCCTTGAAGCTATAAATGCGAGCCATTTATTTTAATAGATTTTAGTGTACTTTAGAATCTATTACCTATAAAAGATGCCAAGAAGAAAAATACCTTCAGTAGAAAAAAAGTTATTTCATCTATTGGAAGAACATACATTTGGAAGTAAGTTAAGGACTCTTGAGTATCAACGGAATCTATAAAGAGATTTGCTATTTTGGAAAATATTGTAGAAGCATCTAGAAATTCCTAACAATATTATAGCTGTATTTGAGTGTAGTTAAAGGGAAGAAATGGGAAAAGCATGTGTTGTTTTTTTTTATAAGAATGTTAAATTGCCAGAGTTGACAACATGAATGATTTTCTGATAAAAATGGTGAACTATCAAATGCAACAAAGCTAATAGCTGAGGCCAGTCGGAAAGCAAGCAGGAAGTTAATATTGAGGTTACAGAATATTGTGGCAAATGGAGTTATCTGCAAAGGTTTGACCGTTAGGCTTCTTCCTACATTTCCCTTGGATGCTTGCATGTTACTTTTCTGCACTTGTCTACGTTAGTTCACTGTTAGAGCCTGAAAATAGCTGCTCAATTAATGTCCAGATAACTATGAATTTCAGTGTTGTACTGTGAAAAATTGGAGTTTTTTTGTTTTGTTTTGTCTTTGAGCATTGGGTATAGGAGGCTTTGGAACACTGAACTGCCCGGGTCCTTTCCTTTCTGTTGTCTCAGATCATGGGTCAGGTCCCTTTATATTTAAAGGGTGTAAAGGAAGATAGTGTGCAAAGTGGTACCTTGAGGGTGCCGTGAGTTTTTTTTTTTTTTTAAAGAGAAGGAACTTGGTTTTCAAAAGGAAGGGATGCAGAATGTCTGTACTGTGGCTCATTGTCAACCATGAGACAGCTCAAATCTTACCATGATTCTTAAATTTAGCATCATTTACATAGGAAATAAAATGCAGAGATGATCACTGGGAAGTGGGCTTATGTAGCATGAAAGAGAATTAGTTTGTGCAAAGGCAGACTTCAGAGTGCAGAGATTTGCTATGTTGGGTTTACTATTTGTTAGGATCCTGAAAGCTAATGTGGTCACATCAGATTTTTAAGCCTGCTAGAATTTCTTCTGTACATTTGTAAACATCCACATTCATAAAATTGGTACACAAGCATTTTGGATTTCTGAGACTCTAACATCCAGTGCTGGACTTGCTCCTCTCAGCTCTTCCCTCATTAGACTTCTCTCTCCAACCCGGGAGAAGGTATCATTCCATGAGAAAATTTAGTTTCTTGAAGGGGGCCTGATCCTGAAAACCCGGCTTTGAGATGTTTTGATAGCAGACCATTCTGGCCCAAACTACTCCAATGATGGAAGAAAACCCTCCTCTCTCGCACTGCCTTCCCTCTTTGATTTATACCTCTCTTGCGGTGTAGTCTCCAAAGCAATTCTCCAGAGGTTCTGTGCTTCTCTCTAATTGCCATTAGAGAGAGCTGAGAGTCCTCCTCCTTTGCTGTTCTGCAGGGTTCCTAACTATTCTCTTTGACTAAAGTTATTCGCTAAAAATTAAAGGGGCTAGGAGGATCAAAGGCTGTGTGTTTTCAGAATGATGCTGGCATTTGTGTGGGGGTCCTTTAACAGTTTGGAACAGTGAGGGGGCAAGGGGAGAGGCAACTGCGTGTTTCAGCATTTTCTTGGGGCGGACTTCTCACAACTACAAGGGAACCACCGTGTGGCATTTAATAGCTCAGAGAGCCTGGAGCCTTGGAGCTTCACTAAAGGCAACATCTTGCATTCTGCCAAACGCCACCCTGCAGTGTAGCATGAGGAAACCCATACTGACCCCATAGGCTCCCACCTTCCTCTTTACCCCATTTGTGAAACTCACGGTTAACTCATGGGAAACAGCCAGGTTTAATCTGCCTTGCTCAGCTTCATTATCTGGTCCTAGAAGTGCACACACTGGTGCACACTTAATGGAAATGATCAGCGGGCTCCTACCTCAACATCAACACAAGCTGCCTAGAAGATCAATCATGGTGGAAGGGACTCAGTCTGTGCCGGGCGCTGTTCTGAGTACTTGGCTGATAGCCGCTCATTCAGTCCTCAGAATAACCTCAGGTGTGCGGTTTTGTTTGTATCTCGGTTTACACATGAAGACTCTAAAGCCCAGAGTAGGTGAGCAGATTGCCCAAGGCCAGGGTCAGAATTAGAACTGGAACCATGCAGCCTGATTCTAGAATTTATGTTGCTTACTATTGCATCAACATCACAGCAAAGCAATGATCTGGAAGAAATGTGGAGCATTTCTTCTTCAAGGGCTTTTAGCTCAGCTCTTGTATAGTTGAATCGCCAGAAAACTGAGGCACTGGCTTTATTGCTGGGTTCCCATAATTATGAAAGAAAGAAGAGAACACTTGTCTTTGTAGTCTAATAGACCGTTTTCCATCTAAATTCTGGTTTTACTAGTTATGTATTTTAGGCCTGTTACTAATTTCTCAAGTCCTTTGAAGTGGGGATATGACCATAGCATCTACTTGATAGGGTGCTGTTGACAGGAACTTTGGTAATGCATTCAGAGTGCTGACCACAATGCGTGTGAGCTGTTATTATTTCAAAGCTATCCTTAATCTTTTGTGGAAATAGAATGGTGGCAGAAAATGAACCAACTGTGTGGGGGAATCTTTTAAAGTGAAATTGTTGAGTAGAAGAGACTCAGACACTGAATTTTTTACAAGGCAAGTCAGTGGTCTGGATTCCACCAATAGATGAGATTTTCTGCAAGTGTCCTTAGCTCCCTAACACAGGATCGTCGTGAGGGAAATAGTGTTGTAATGCAGTGTGTCAGGTATTTATTACACTCCAGGGAGGATTCAAGTTGTCCCCAAATCTGAATTACAGCAGGGTCCCAGTGTGTCACATCTGCTCTCCCCTCTCTCGATTCTGCTTTGGAATGCGTAAGCTGTGGGGCTAGGATTTACTAATCTCCTCGAGGTCATTAGAAATGGAAAATCAGAGTAGTTATGGGGAGGGACTTAGGAAAAATCTGGAAGATGGCAATGCTATAAGGATGTGGGGATTCTCCTGGGCAGCCAAGGGTCAACTACACCCACCAAGGTCTGATGCCTGGTGGGGGGCGGGGAGGGCGGGAGTTCACACTGGGTTGTGACTTGACCTTCCTCTTGCCAACACCAGAACTTCACCACTTTAAGTGAAATTATCCAGTTTCTACCTTCAGATGGAAAGTTCTCCTTTATTCTCTCTTTCACCACAGGTGCCGGAATCATGCTAACTCAGCCACTCTCTCTCTCACTCTTAAAGCCGTCCTTAGAAAATGATGGGGGTGGGTATCCCCACTTGAGGAAACTCGATCTTTAATGGAAAGCATCCTATGTGGCACCTTGAGGGTTAAATTTCTGTTGCAGAGAAAGAGTATCAAGTGGCTTTCCAGGGAGATATAAGCCCCAGTTTAGAAACTGCCATTTCTAAAAGGTAAGCCCAACATACGTTAGTTTGCACTGCTTTCTATGAAAGGAATAACTCGCCGCTCCCAGCGGCTGTGTGTTAGTTCGCTTCTCTCTGTCAGTCCGCCTATCCGTCATCTATATAATGTCTATACCAGGGTGAGGACCTTCTATCACATTTAATAAAAATCCCGGAACACGACAGAGATCCCTTTGACTGTAGATCCATTTTACAACAGCTCTCCATTTATTATGTCACATAAATCAAAAGGCGAGTGTTTATCTTATCATTTGGAGGCATCCTTTCTCCCTCTGTGTCCTAGCCCCTCCCCTTGTGCCAGTTTCCAGCCCCTCAAAGATGCTTTGTGCAAGAAAGTGCAAGTTGCTCGTTCTGGCTTTATTGATTTTTCCCTCTTGCTCCCCTCCTGGCTCCCCCCCTCCCCAAAGCAAGCGAGAACAGAGCAAATGGCCCGGGTGCTCCCCCAGTGCCTGACTTGCGTTCCCTGGGAGGAGAGCCGGAGAGGGAGCGCGCATTCGGAGCAGGCTGCTCTGACTGCGACCACAGGCTGGTTCGTGCAGGCTGTCCTTCTCCCTCAAAACCGTGCATCCCCTCCCCGAAGCAGCCGGCACTGTGCCTCCATTCAGCCACGTTTGGTATGCATGAGCACGGCTGCAGGGAGAGGGGAGGTGGCTTTCTTAAGAAGGTTCAGTGGCTCAGGCAACGCCACTTGACTAATCTCCCAAGTTCCAGGAAGCCTCTGCCGTGATGGAATTTGCAGGTGTGGAGATGACCATGGGATGCCAAGGCAGTGGGGGACCATTTATTTTCTAGGCATTGCTCAGGTTTGCAGTTTTTGGTTTTCCCGGTGGAATTTGGAAGGGGTCATGAATCAAACTGATGCTCCTCGTCCCCTAAACTGGACCATCCGGAAGCTGTGCCACGCAGCCTTTCTCCCATCTGTCAGACTTCTTAAGGTACTGTAACTTGCTGCTTTGAATGGCTCTGATTGTGCTTTTCAGGTCTAAATACCCAACTTCGCACTTGGGCTGGGACACACCTTTTGAGGAGCACAAACGCTTACGGTGCTGGCTCCATTGCCCAAGGCTGGGAGAGGATCTCAGCGGTCCATCACCACCCCATGGTGTCAGGGAGGAGAGATGGTCTGAGCCACATTTGAGAATGAGATTATGGTGGCAAAGAATGGGCTGCCTGAGTGCTCGCTCCCCTCGGCCCCCCGCCCTAAACATCCCTAAAATAGAATTAATTAAATTCTTTGGGAGGGTGGGAACCGTAGTGGGAGTGAAATCTCTTACTCCTGGGTGTTTGGTTCTTTGGGTTTTTTTTTTTCCCCCTCCCTGGGGAAGCCCTTCGACCCACTTTCCCTTTAAATGGAACCTGAGAGAACAAAGGATTCTCCTCACTATTTTAAAAGCCTTGTGTCCTTAGGTGGTCACTCAGGTAAAGACAAAGAATGAATCTCATCAGATTGTGACTTCTTTGGTGTCCTTGTTTTTAGAAAGGCATGATAATTTTAGTCTCCTAAGTGAAGCCAGTAGTGGGAAAGTGTTGTTAAATATATATTGAACGTATGCCTTGAGCTCCGGCTCTGAGTTACACAAAAGAATGGTACTACACCTGAGCTTAGAATTGTCACCTTGTGTTTGCAGCACTCCTCTTTCTAGAAGCAAATACATTAAAGATACTGAAAAAGTCCCCACAACTCCAATATAATTCACCTTCATCATCTATCTAATGGGGAAGAAAATAGATATAAAATTTAAAAGGTGCAGAAAACAAGTATTTTTTCCTAGAAAAGAGAATGTGCTAACACTTTTTTGGGAAAAGTACGTATCTCTGGATGTCCCACATCCATGTGAAGTTAAAAAGGCAAAGCAAAGTTCTTTATTCTCTTTTCCATATTAATATGATACTGTGATTTAATGACCACTGGATATTGAGCCTAATTGACCATAGTGAAGGATTAAAGAATTAGTCCTGAATAAATGACACTTGCAGCATTTTTTTTTTTTTTTTCTGAGGCTCTGGTTTGGTTGGTTTAAGTTTGATGTGGACAATTAGTTGCACAACTAAGTGGCTCCTCACAAGAGAGCATTACCCAGTATCTGAGTTTTCCTTATCCTGTTCAACTAAAACCCCATGTTAACTTTGACAAAGGCTGCCCCATGTCCTGTTCAAACCCCCATCATATTGTTGTCATGGCGATGGTTTGCTTCCCTAAGAGAGTATTGAGGAGGAAAAGCCAATTTGGGAATAAGGAGTGGGAGAGAAGTGTCCTTGGATAGAAGTGTTTTTGCTGTATAGGAACAACGTGTGTGATAGGGCATGAGAAAGAATGGGGCCAGGGAACGAAACAAATGAATGTAAATTTTCCTCTAGCATCACTATTGAATCAAGGGTCTGGGGCAAAGGATGTCTTGGCAAATCTAACGAGGACTGAGAAAATTGACTCTAGCAATCCCATGTGCAATGAGAACCATTTTTCACTTAAAGTCATTCATTGCCCCTACCCCCCAAATAAGCCTTTTTAACTTACATAATGACGTTCTTAACAGGTATGTGCATAGCACTCTCAATATATTATTCATTAATGCTCTAGTTTTTTTTTAATGGAAAACGTTATTCATCATTTCCTAGTCACAAAACCAGCAGAGAAGTATCTATTTGAAGTAGATTACTTATTCTGAGAACAGCTGTTGTCTTTTTAAATGGAAACTACTGTCAATACTGTGATTGGTATACAGTTGACACCCACCATGCTTTTTTAACATGGTGCTTTATAACAAGTCATCTAATAAAGTATACTGATGAGGATCCTTCCAATTCTCTCAATACATGAAAGACAGGATGTGTCTTACTAGAGAAGTTTCTTTGTAAATGACATCTGTATTTTTGAAAGAGCATACCTGTCCTAGGAAACTTCAGATAGTGAACATATTTCAAACCCTTTAAAAAAAAAGTGATACCAGATTCTTTCAGCAAGACTTAAAAAGAAAGGAAAGCTACTTTTGTGTATCAGTTTTACATCAGCAACATTCTGGATGTGAATGTCGTGTAGTTTTTTCCCCCTTTGGATTACTGCTGTCTTATCTGCTTTGCTAATCCCTACGTATTCTTGCCCTGCTTTTATATTTCAAGTAAATTGGAAGTTCCTGAGTAATCATTTGCATCTTTTGGTCTGTGTTCTTCCTGGCTTAGTTTATAAATTAAATACTTAATAACTGTGATTCTTACTGTTCTTTCCTATTTCCCTCCCTCCCTTCCCAGTCTCCTATTCTCCCTCTCCCACACTGTCACCACCATGGTAATTTAGTGGATGGCTTCTCTGGGCATCCCTGAGTCTATTGAAATCATAAGCTAACAGACCCAATTCTCCCGCTCAACAGGTAATTTTTGGTCCCGTTCCAAGCATCTTTCTGATATGTTTTTTTTTTCCAGTGCTCTGACTTGTCAGTAATGCAGTAGAGGGTGTGATGGTATGGTCAGATTTAGCTAACCCCAGATCACTCACCATTTCTCACAGACTGGGCTCAAGCCAATTTCCCTCGCTGCCCTCTCCTTGAGAATGTATGTTTCTTGGCTACCTTATTTCAGCACCATGTTAATATTTAGAAATGGCTTTATAATCCTGTTTTCTCTATTTCCTAATAGAAACAGGATACTAAGGAATTAGAAGCGGAAGGCTGGCATCTGAAGCATGAATTAAACTCAATGAATGAATGTTGGAATATACTTATTATTCATTCTGAAAACATCTCATTTGTTGCTTTGTCCATCTCAGAGCAAATTTTGAACATGCCAACCAACTCACATTTTGAATTTGGGATTGCATTTGGAAATAACACTCGAAAATGAATTTTTGGACAGGCTCATGATAATGATAGCCAAAAGACAGAGGCTGTTTTCAAACGGATCCATTTCAAATGGGACCCTGTCCAAACTATTTCTCTTCGGTTGTCCTTTGCTTCATTCTTAAGTGTTTTAAGATTTCATCTTGCTAATCACAAGAAGTCAAGTTTATTTCAGTGACAGAATGTTCTTAGCATATTTCATATTCATTATTAGGTCTGCCCTCTGCCATTGTTTTATTTGGGAAATTTTTATTTTGGTAACTTATGATGAATTTGAAGGTTAATTTTAGGGCGGAGAGCTTTGTTTGTATTGAAGTCTCAGTGGACTTACTGAAGAGAAGGCTTCTGAAAATGGGTTGCACTAAGGGAAGGGGAAGCTCTGTACTTTGAACAGATTTTAGATACAAACATTTAAGCCAGTTTGTCTGTCAAGACCAAGACCTATCATTTTAGGATTTTCCAAGTTGTATACTGAGAAGGAGTCTGATTTTGTACTTGGAGCAATGTCAAAATAGATTAAAGAAATTATATTCTGGAGAGTTAGATCTAAACACTGGATCCTAATTCTGTTGTGTTCCTAACCACCTGTGTGACCTTGGGTAAATTACTTAACCTCTCTGTAACTTGGTGTCCTCTTCTTTAAAATGAAGAGGTTAGGTCTTGACTTGTATCCAGTGCTAAGATTCCATGTGGTAAAGGCTACCATCCTCTGTGGGTATGAAAGAACATAATCTCTTGAGGCTAAAAATAGTTCAACTGGATTGGATATTCAAATAGAAGAGGACTAGAACATTCAGCAGCATTTAAAATCATATAGGGCCTTAGCTGCTAAGCTAAGACGTTTGACAATTATCCTGAAAACTATGGAGTATGATCAAAGGGATGTTAGCAGGGAGGTGACTTCCAGATTCAGGTATTAAATAGATTGCTCTGGCTGTACTCTCTAGAATGGGTAGAAGATGGTAGGATCGAAAGCTTAGAGGTGAAATTGGAGGCCCAGAGAATTGATGAAGATGTGGGCTAAGGCAGTAGGAATGGAGCTAAAATAAACAGAGCTTTGTTAACTTGATTAACTGTGGTGAAGGGAAGAATTTAGGCTAAGTTCTGAGTTTTGATCTTTGTAGCTAGTTGGTTAGAGGTCCCCCTGTCTGAGAATAAAGAAAAGTCTTGAGAAGGAAGGATAGAACTTCTCATTTTGTGGTTTCTCTTTCTTGAGTTGGAAAGGGTATGTCAGTTATTCCAGGGGGATTGAGGAAAAAATGAAGTAATTCCATGTCATTGGTGAGTATGAGCCCCAGTGAATACTTGATCACAGGACTCTTTGAAGTAAATAATATGCAATCAGGAATATCTCTTCTAATTTTTTTAGATTGTATGCATAGTAAACTCCCAATTTTTTGGAATCTAGTTAAAAAGCTCACTTTTCTCCTCCGTTTCCTATTATTATCCAAAGGATTAATGAAAGTGAACTGGGTAACAAAAGGGGAATTATTGAGAGTAGTGATCAAGGTAGGCTACAAGATGAGCATAAGTTCTGCTCAATTACTAAGGTTTTCTATTTCTATGATTCCTTGTAATGGTAACCAGTGTCCATGATACTGTCCCTGAAGCATAGTGAGATCCTCATGACAAGATGAATTGAGTCTCTCTGCTTCTACAGTTGATGCTAGGCATTCCGGAAACTGACTTCCCTTTGATGGTCTCGAACTTGTAGGAAACAGGTTGAGATTCATTTCAATGTATGTTTTAAATTTAAGACTTCCAAAATCTCCTTTTCACATCTGAAATCCTGAATTTTTATGTGGCACATAGAGGAATGTCAATAAACCAAAGTTTTTTGCTTTGCCAGCACGAGGCCCTCCTGAGCCACCTGCTAGTGAGTAGCAGGTAAGTTTCCACCACCGGAGAGAAAACACACTCGTGTTCTATCTAGATGTGTCGGTGAACCTTGGCGAGCAAGGTCAGGGAGTATCTTAGGGGCCAATTCTAGGTGCCTTAAAGATGAGACCCTTGAAGAATCAATTGCTTGTAGGCCAACATAGTGTATTATCAGGAAAAATGTTAAGGGCTTCTAATAAAGAAACATGTCTTTTCATCTCAGCAAGCCAGCCTCAGATTCCCTTTAAGAAAATGAGAGAAAGCAGAGAAAAAAGAAAAGAAAATGTGCTCAAACTGAAACACGGGAGAGAGAAAATCTGTCCGGTGTGTTTCAGATGGTGGCTTGATTCAGGCTGCTGAGCAGTCACCATGTGACTTGCCTTTTTGTGAAATGTTCCTCGGGCAGCCTGACGGAAATTCCTGAGGCAACAAGAAACCCTCCTGTCTCTCTGGAGAGCTCTGTCTTCTGGTGCCCTCTGTTACGGAAAAAAAGACTGGAAGTGTGTGGTCGCTGGGGAAAGAGGGAGGATGTGGCTGGGAGTCTGAGTGCAGGGCCACCTGGCTCCGGGATGACTTGTGGAGTCCCAGTAATACGGGGCAAGGTCTTTCTCAAGGGAAAGGGTTCTGCCTTCCTTGTAGGTAGGACTTCCGGTAGGTAAAGAGAACAGTGCCTCTCCAGCAGTGGATTTTCATCCTCCCCTCCCGCATCTTGTTGCGGTAACATCAGCTGGCTCCAGGCTCATCTGCAGACAACTAGATCTTATCCTTTCTCCCTCTCTCTTACTGACATGAAAAGGAGTTTTAAAAGCTCTGGCTGACCAAAAAAAAAAAAAAAAAAAGTATTCAATAAATGTTTATTGAAGAATAAACAAACAATGCAAGTATGTGGAATCCTGAAGATGCTTAGGAGTCACCTGGGAGCTTGTGACCCCAGCAGATATCCAAGGCCATCCCCAGGGGTGCTTATTCAGTAGGTAGGTGGTGGGCCTGGGAATTTGCATTTTAACGAGCTCTTCAGTGATTGTGATGTGAACAGCTCTTAGAAGGACCACACATGGAGAAGAGCTGACATAGATTCAGCTGAGCTGGAGGGAAACTAGATTAAATGCCCTTTCTTATGCTGGCATCTGGGCAGAACAGATTTTGTGATAGTAAACAGTGAGAGCAAAAGGTTTTAAGTAAACAGTTCAGGTTTCCAAAATTTAATCATGAGCGGTCATTTACAGGTAAAGAAGTAAATTGAGTTCAGCTGCCCTGTTTTGATTTGTAGATGACAAAATAATCTGGAGGAATGGTTGTCCCTCTCTCTCTGTTTTGTTTATATATTATTTCCCCGAGTTGTTTTCGGTCATGTGACATACAATTTCAGGTGTTTCTATTCTGTTGAATTCACCTGGAGATTTGTGAACCTGAGCTCCCAAAGATGGTGTGTAGGGTAAAAATTCTGCAATATCGTATCTATGCCCCCTTTATCATTCACCTGTGCCCTTGGGATTGCAGAGGTCACTCAAGTGCATGTTCCTTTGATTCCAATGGAAGGTGGTTATACCAAGTGAGCAGTGGCCTACTTACTTGGGGGCCAAGGCCAAAGCAGCCATAACCAATGCCTACAGTGGTGGAGTTGCTCCAAACTACTCTTGCCCACTGTACCCTACAGCCTTCAAAAACTAATGCAGGAAGAGATTCTGGACCAGAATGGGGAGGGGAGAAAGAGAACATTCTGGGCTTTCATTTGGAAAAACACATTCAAAATGTAAATTCGTTTTATACTTGAAATTTTTCTTAAATGATGCCTAATATTATTAAATAAGGAGAGCTGAGCTGAACAAAATTTTCTTGGCTCTTGAGCATATGAGAAAGATACAGTAGTATAACTGCTATGGTGGGGTGGGGGCAGGCATAACAAAATCTCTAGGAGAGGGATATTGAATTTGTACGTTTATCACACATAATTTATTTTTAAAAGCATTTGGAAATTCACCAACCGGTGGCTGCTCTCTACTTCCATTTTCAGAGGCACGTGCATAGGAATTGAGTTTCGGGATAGCATTGATAACTTTTACTTCTTCTCCCCCAAATAATTAAAGATTTTTCAAGAGTGGATGGATGGATAAATAGGTGGGAAGGAAGGAAGGAAGGAAGGAATTGATTCTATTTATAAATCTCTTAACAGCAACATCTTCTATATTAAATTGCCTTGGAGGAAGATGTATGCACCAAATGAACCCTTGAAGTGTTTCTCAAAGTGTGCTCCAAGACTCCCTGTTACAGAATCAATTTCTTGGGATTCTGCCCAAACCTACTAAGATAAACCCCTGGGAAGACCTTGAGAATCTGCATTTAAACAAGCAATACAGATGAACCTTATGCATTGTAATATTTGGAGACTATGTCTTCTGAAGTGTGACACTTAAGTAAAGAGACACACTGGCTTATTATGCCTTTGGCATGACCACACCTCAGTATCTGATTTTTATTGTTGAAAATTGAACACACAATATCTCTCTCTAAGTGTATATAGGCCCATGATGTTTCCGTATCTTAAAAGTCCCCGTGCTCACAGAGTATTGGATAACTTTCATAATTGTCTCTTAAGGGATCACGCAGGGAGCTAGTTTAGGTGCTAGAAATGTATGGTAGATAAGTGGTATCCTGTATTAAAAGAAAACATGGCAGGGCGCCTCAGTGGCTCAGTGGGTTAAGCGTCTGACTCTTGATTTCGGCTCAGGTCATGATCTCAGGGTTGTGGGATCGAGGCCTGCTTTGGGCTCTGCACTCAGTGGGGACTCTGCTTGAGGATGCTCTCTCTCTCTCCCTCTTCCTCTGCCCCTCCCGCCCCGCACCCCCCACAGTTGCTTTCTCTCTAAAAGAAATCTCTTTAAAAAAGTAAAGCATGGCACATCAACCTCTTTCTTGTTTACGTAAAGAAATGATGTACGTACATGGTTTGGAGGCAGAAAAACTCTGCAGCAAAGAAAGCACTAAGTCCAATATTTGCCCTGATCATTCTGCCATTGCCGAATTACTCAAGCTCCCTTGCATCTGCTGCTTCTCCATACTTTCTCCCATTTATTAGTATCACCCATTCACCAAGTTGTCTGAACTAGAAAACCTGGGCTTATGCCTTTTACTTTGTTGGCTCCCATCCCTTCCATAATCAGCCAACTAGTTCTGCCAGGTTTCCTCATAAATATGTCTCTACTCCTTCTGTCTATTCATAGTTCCCAAGATTAATCTCTTATTCTTGGATCCAAAATACTATAGTTGTCTACTTCAGATTGATCCCTCCTACTGTCACCAGAATGGTCCACTTAAAATGCAAGTAAAAGTAGGATGCTGCCATATTTGACATTCTTCAGTGGTTCCTTTTCTCCTGTAGACTAAAATCTAACCTCCTGGGTATGGTATATAACATCCTCAGTGATCAATCCCTTGCCTACTTCTTTACCTTTATATTTTGTCTTTCCTTCCTCAAACCTTGAAATTCCTTGTAGGTGGGCTTTTTACACAAGCTATTTCCACTGCCTGGGAAATCTGAGTCACGCCTCCTACCTAACTCCTGCCCATATTTTAATACTGAACTCAGGTGAGCTGGATGAATTTAGGAAGAATTTCCCCGAATCCCCAAAACCAGATTAGGTTCTCCTTTTATGCATGTCTATAAAAATCAGTGAGTATTTCTATCTTTGCTTTTAGCATGTTGTAATATTAGTTCTTTCACCTCATGAGAATCATTTTAGACAATTTGGTGTGTGCATTTGGCAAAGAGCTTAGAATATTTTGAGTGCTAGATGAATTACACTTGACTAGGTAAATGTCTGAATAGATGACTGTGCTCTGGATGCAGTTCTCTGAAGTTATTACGCAAAAGAATCAAATGCTATTACAGGGTCTTGGCATTTTTGTCTAATTAAAGAAAACTTTGAGCTTGAGTGAGTATACTTCGTATGTTCCCCAAATTGGATGATTAGTTAAAGAATTGAACCAATAATTAATACTCGGTAAAAGTGATGCAGAATAAAATTACATACTCAAGAAAGAAACTGTAAATAGGTAGCACCAGATACCTGCTTTGAAAATATTTGTTGAAAGAGAAAGTGAGAGATTGTAATTACCTCATCTATTGATTATGTTGGAGAAAGGGCATTCCTTAATTTTGTGATCTAAGAGACTTTAACATATTACCTTTAATAATGTTGTTGAATTAGAGAAAGTATTATTAGAAGAAATACTACATAGTTGTCTTGCTGGGCCATTCTTTTATTTTTTTGAGAAAGAGAGAGAGAGAGAGAGAGCACGAGTGCGAGAGAGTGTGATTGAGAGGGGAAGGGCAAAAGGAGAGAATCTTAAGCAGCCTCCACACCCAGCACAGAGCCCAATGCAGGGCTCTATCACATGACCCTGCGATTATGACCTGAGCCGAAATCAAGAGTCACACACTTGACTGAATGAGCCACCTAGATGCCCCTTGCTTTCTTTAAATGTGGCTTTTGCAAGTGTCGAGAGATAACTATGTAGATATAATCCTATTGAAGCATCTTGACATTTCAATTTAAAGGTAAATGTGACTTAGAATTTGTTTTTCTGTTAGCATTAAGTTATTTTACTTTATCAGCTATTATGGAGAGAATTAAAATAGAAGTCTTAGTTTATCAGTTTCCTACTGGGAAGAAATAAATCAAAGTCAAAATAAATTTCTCAGGAAAGATACCAGAATCATTAGAAAAATTATTGTAGTACTGGCTGGTTAAGATCAACAAAGAAGTAGCTGGAAGGAAGGTAAATAATTTTTTTTTTTTTTTTGCATCATTTCCATGCTTATCCATCTATTTGCTGGGAGAAAGAAATGAATAAAAATGTTTAAAAGAATGAACTATTATACAGGCACCCATAAAAACACATTTGCTCTATAGTGCTGGTTCAGGAATGAATGATGGCTTGATATTTAAGCTCTGGAGGTTTAATTTGTAATTGTTGAGTGCTTTGGGCTAGCCCAGTGATTTCCCTTTAAAACAGGGTTCCTCAACTACGGCACCACTGACATTTTGGCCTGGATAAATCTTCGCTGTGGAGGCTCTCTTGTGCATTGTAGGATATTTAGCAATATGTTTGAATTTATTCACTAGATTCCAGGAGCATCTTCCTCCCATATCCCATTGTGACAACCAAACATATGTCCATACATTGCCAACTATCCTTCAGGGGACAAAATCACCCCCAGTTGAGAACCAATGTTTTAAACATTAAGAGCTGGGTAGGTAATTGATTTCACCGGATACCCAATAGAGACCTTCTGGTGATGTGAAGGGGATGCTTTAACTTTAGACACCCTTTCTTTTTTATTTTACAAAAGACTGAAATTCAGCTTACATTTGGGAAATTAACTGGTCGAGTTCTATTCACTAAACATAGAAAGACTAAGGAATTATTTTCTCAATCTTATTGTCAATCATCTCTTGTAAGAAAATTCAATGTGTCCAATTTGTCTGAAAGTGTTTGAATGTTCCATATATTATTTCTTTGTAATTTAAAAGCAGAGCATATTTTCATTTGATTGATGTATCAAGTGAAATATTTAATTTTTATCATCATTTTGTTCTACAATAACTTCTACTTAGAGCTATTTAAGAATAATAAGATAGCAAATCCATTTCAGTGAACACATGAAAGTATTTTACTTCAAGGTGAATTTTTTGTATGAAGTTAGTTCATGTGAGCAATCAAAGATTTTAAGATAAATCGAATAATTAGCACAAGGAAGCTATATAATTTAAAGATGAGTAGCATAACATACAGCTATGTTGTGTACCTGAAACTAATATAACCTGGTGTGTCAACTATATTCAAATAAAATTAATGCCATAAAAAAGATAAGTAAAATGACAGCTAATTTTTCAGTCATTAAATTCATGATCAAAAAATGGACAGAAAAACTGGATTTTAGCCTTGATTCTGCATTAAATAATAAGCTAGCTGAATTACCGAGAATAAGTAGTTTTATCTTTCGATGCTTTAGTTTTCTCATCTGTAAAATGACAAGATTGGGTTAGATCATGGTTGGCAAACTTTTTCTATAAAAGGCCACATTGTAAATGGCTTTGTAGGTCATAGAGTCTCTGTCACAGCTCTTCAACTCTGCCATTGTAGCTTGAGAAAGCAGACATACACAATACATAAATAAATGTAGCTATGTTCCAATACAGCTTACTGGGAACACCGTGCAATGGTCTGAATGTTCATATGGCGAAGATTCATGCTTTGAAATCCTGATCCCCAAAGGTGATGATATTAGTAGGTGAGGACTTTGGGAAGTACTTAAGTCTTGAAGGTGGAACCTTATGAATGGGATTAGTGACTTGTAAAAGAGGCTCCCTAGCCTCTTCCATCATGTGAGGATACAAGAAGTCTCTGACCTAAGAGAGGGCCCTCACCTGACCATGCTGTTAAATTGATCTTGAACTTTTCCCTCTAGAACTGTGAGCAATACATTGGTGCTTTTTTTTTTTTTTTTTTTTTAAAGATTTTATTCATTTGACAGAGAAAGAAACAGAGAGAGATGCTCTCTCAAGTAGGCAGAGTGGCAGGCAGAGGGAGAGGGAGAAGCAGGCTCCCCACTGAGCAGGGAGCCTGATGCAGGGCTCGATCCCAGGACCCCGGGATCACGACCCGAGCTGAAGGCAGACGCTTAACTGACTGAGCCACCCAGGCGCCCCACATTGCTGCTTTTTATAAGCCACCCGGACTGTGGTATTTTGTTACAGAAGCTTGAGCAGACTAAGACTGATAGTTGAATTTCATATAATTGTCACATGTCATAAAATACTATTATTGTTGTTTTCAACCGTTTTTAAATGTAAAACTCTTCCTTGCTAACCGGCTGTACACAGAGAGCAGGTGGTACTTGGCTTGTGGGCGGCAGTTGGCCGACTACGACGTGACAGTTAAGGTCCCTTACAGGTCTCATGTTCTCGGATTAAGTAGGGATGAGAGAAAGTCATTGTGTGTCCTTAGTTATTTTAAAACTACCTTAATACCTGAAAGAGCTGGGAGTAAATGGTTCATTAAGTATAATAACGTAACGTAATGCTTATTGGGGAGTGGTGTGTGGTGGGCTTGCTGTCTCTCGATGTAGCTCACATTTAGCAAATGTTTGTAGGGGGGTCCTTGTTTTCTATTGCTCTGAGAAAAAGGAATGCTCCAGTCCTACAAAAGATGTCATTTTTCACGAACTCTATTGAAATGCACAGAGAAGGAAAGTGAAATGGTTTTAAAATGTAACATTCGCAAAGTTCTTTTCAATTTGCAGAGTACCTTGCTTTACATCAAAGGAACTGAAATTCACAGCAACCCTGCAAAGTATAGTAAACAATTATTCTCCTTTTTAGCTGAAAAAAGAAAAAATATAGCCCAGGAAGATTAAGCCACATACTAGTGGGCTTTTCTGATTCCAAATTCAGGATTCCATCCTTTGCAGTCCTCTGCATCTTGTATCTGCCCTCCATTACTCTCTCTTCATCCGAGGCCCAACTAGACCATCGAGTTTTCTTTTGTACTGGTTATACAAACAAATACATCATTTAAGTACTTGACAACAAAAAGAATTACATGGCATAGCCTCAGAATGATCGTTGACAAGATACAAAAGTTCTCTGAATCTTTGTTTTCTTAGTTGTGAGTTAAGTAAAAATACTGCCTTCTATTTCTTTGGAAATCAACGTGATTGGTTTGGGCATACACTCTAGTTGGTGTTCAGTAAATCTGAGTCTCTTCTTTTCAATCTAATAAAACAGAAATGGTGCAATGCAGATGAACAGAATTCAAGATGTCTTTTGTAATAATTTGGACTTAGGGAATACGTATTTATTTATGTGCAACTAATTACAATTTGTAGTTATTGCACATTGTATTAGTAAGGGTTCTCCAGAGAAATAGAGCCAACAGGATGTGTATGTGTGTGCGTAAGTATGTGAATCTATATCTATATATATGAGGCAGAGGGAGGGAGAGTAATCTGATTGTAAGGAACTGACTCATGTGACTATGCAGTCTCAGGAAGTCCAAAATCTCTGATGGTGGAGACTGGCAAACTGGAGACTCAGGAGAGACTGGCATTTTGAGTCCAACGGCTGTCTGCTGTAGATCCAGGAATAACCAGTGTTGCAGACCAAGTCCAAAGGCAGTCTTCGAGAGAATTCCTTCTTCCTTGCGGGAAGGTCAACCTTTGTTGCATTCAGGCCTTCAGCTGTTAGATGAAGCCCACTTACATTATGAAGGTCAATGTGCTTTTCTGAAAGATCACTGATTGAAGTTATTAATTATCATCCAGAACACCTTCACAAAAATATCCAGAATAATGTTGAACCATATATATTCTAGGCACTGTGGCACGCACAAGTTGATAACAATTAACCATCACCTAAGTCATTATTATAGTTATATTAAAATTGCTCTTTCAGATGTAGTTTGCTTGCTAGCAACAGAAATCCACTCACACTAGCTTAAATAATTTTTTTTCTCTAAGGCTAATCTCTAAGATACTCAGCAACTGGAATGGAAATAAGGCCAGATAACACGGGGATGGCAGGCTTCTGTGTATGGGGCCCTGGAGTCTCATTTCAGCTTCTCTTGCCCATCTACTCTATACTCGTGTTTTTCTTTGTAGACCAGTTTTTTCTATTACTCTGTATTTTACTAAGACTTGCCATAGTGTCTGTACTACATGATCTTACAGTTGCATTCCTTATATCTCACCAGGTTGTCTCTCTCACTCTCCTATGGAATCTGACTGACTCAGGTTTGGACAGATGGTCACCCTTGCTTACATAGCTGTGGGTAGGGAAATTGAATCACCAGATAAATATATGGCCGCCTAGACCCATTCTTCTAGTAGGTGATGTGGGGCCGGAACAGATTCTCTTTAGCATGGATGTAGGCACAATGTTTCACTAATTCAGTTAGCAGGGATCCCCTAGATACATAATAGCTTAATGAATCTGGAAGCCACCCAGGCCTAAAAGGTACTGCAATTCATCTAAAACTAAAAGATTTCACTCTGCAAGTGAAGCTAACCAACTAGTCTGCACCTTTTGCTAATATATAACAGGAGGAGATGGACTCCCAACTATAGAACTTGATTTTGGAGTGCCATAAACCGTATTTCTGAGAAAGAGGCTTAATGAACCTGGAAAAACAGTAAGCGCTCCTCCATGGGAGGAATACATTGAAATCCAGAAGAAATGCTTTTCGAGTGCCCCTGCAAGATGGCCTGATGGGCTCCTATGTCCCCTCAAATGCCTCCTTGAGTTCTCCCTTGTTCATGGTTTCATGACTGCTAAAAGGTTGTATGGAACTTTTAATGGGGTCTGTCAGCTCTTCTGGCTTAATAAAATGGCACCATCCCAAATCTATATCCCTGAGAAAAGAAAGCAGAACAACACATTGTTTAGAAGTAGCAATAAGATAGTAAACTGAATATGAGAAAAGTTTTAGGATTTTTTTTAAATTAACCACACTTAAAGGAATTCAGTAAAAGATTAATGTTTTAATCAGAGTATTCCTGTTTCTGTGGACATTCTTTTGAGGGGGAAAATTGATACAGATCGAATGCTGTTAGAGTGAGTATTTTGTTTTTAAGTGCACAGCAATTTACATATCAAAACAAGAATACAAAAGTAGCTTTTCTCCTCCATTTATTCATGCTTAACCCATTTATTCTATAATCATCTATTGCTTTGTGTCAAACTACCAAAGGTATTAGAAATTCCAGGATGAAAAAAATACTAGGCCCCCATCAAAAGGACGTAATAATGGAGTTAGGGAGACAGACAAGCAAATTGGAAATGACCCTATGGCTTCACAGATGTTTTCATAGTGATGAGCCTAGATGTGATGAGCCTAGATAAGGGGCACCAAATAGAGCCGGGGAGTTACTAGAACGAGGCATTGAAGGGGATCCCTAGGGAAAGTTGAGATAGAAAGCATGTTCCAGATAAGTAGGGTGGCATATACAAAGGCAGGGAGGCATCCTAGGGAGTCTGGCGCATGGAGGGAAGCTGAAGCGCGAAGAGTGAAGGGAATGCCGGGACAAGAAGTGGGCCTCCTTCGGGTGGCGGGTGTGGGGTGTATTTATGTTGCTCTGGGGTACAGCTCATGCTCCACAGTCTGCCCAGTCGAGGCTGCTCAAGGTGAACTGCAATGCCGCCGCCCCCTCACCCACTACCTCAAAGAGCTGTGTAGATCGGCCCCCTGTCGTCAGCTGTGCACACGCAGAGGCCAGCCCAGATTCGTTAGGCCTTAATGCAGAATGGTTTTGCAGCCACAGGATGCATTCTTGAGAGAGTTACACTGTAGGTGGGACCCTGGCTCTGCTTTTCCTTTTTTTGTTTTGTTTTTTGTTTTTGGTGCCCGTGGCAAACTCATTTTCCACATCCACACACCTTTGCAAGCTGCCCCCATCATGGACAAGTGTTTCGTTCCGTTGAATACATTCTGTTTATTTTTAAGAAGTTTTTATTTAAGTATTCTCTACAACCAATGTGGGGCTCGGACTCCTGACCTGAGATTGAGTTGCGTGCTCTTCGGACTGAGCGAGCCAGGCACCCCCTGTTTTATATATTTTAAAATGTCTTCATCCAGAGTGATAGAATGGCCTTTTGAGAACCCTAGTAAATAGCGACTGTGGCACAGAACAGAGCTTGTTCTCTTGTTCCCGACGGCTATGAGATGTTAGGCAAAGGGAACGGCGAGCTCACTTTGCTGTTGTTAGTAGTGCTGTACGCTGAGGAGGAGTGAACATGTATTCGCATGTGTCCTCACACAACAAACAAATGAACTTTAGAGTCAAGACTGTTTAAATTTAAACTGACTTCTCTGGGATGGTTGTGTTTCACCATCCTATGAAAATTCCTAACAGGTGAACTAAAACAAACCGTTGAACGTCATCGAGAAAACTTGGTTAAATTGAGGTAAACGTACATACAGTAAAACTCATAAGCTCAGTAATTTTGTTATAAATCAAATCACTTATGTGACCACCATCCATATCAAGATATATCAATTTACTTTACCCTCAAAAGTTCCCTGGTGCCCTTCCCAGTTAATACAACAACCACCACCTGGGGTAACCACCACCTGAGGTAACCACCACCTGGGGTAACCACCACCTGAGGTAACCACCACCTGGGGTAACCACCACCTGAGGTAACCACCACCTGGGGTAACCACCACCTGGGGCAACCACCACCTGGGGTAACCACCACCTGGGGCAACCACCACCTGGGGTAACCACCACCTGGGGCAACCACCACCTGAGGTAACCACCACCTGAGGTAACCACCACCTGGGGTAACCACCACCTGGGGCAACCACCACCTGGGGTAACCACCACCTGGGGCAACCACCACCTGAGGTAACCACCACCTGGGGCAACCACCACCTGGGGTAACCACCACCTGGGGCAACCACCACCTGGGGTAACCACCACCTGGGGCAACCACCACCTGAGGTAACCACCACCTGGGGTAACCACCACCTGGGGTAACCACCACCTGAGGTAACCACCACCTGGGGCAACCACCACCTGAGGTAACCACCACCTGGGGTAACCACCACCTGAGGTAACCACCACCTGGGGTAACCACCACCTGAGGTAACCACCACCTGGGGTAACCACCACCTGAGGTAACCACCACCTGGGGTAACCACCACCTGGGGCAACCACCACCTGGGGTAACCACCACCTGAGGTAACCACCACCTGGGGTAACCACCACCTGAGGTAACCACCACCTGGGGTAACCACCACCTGGGGCAACCACTGTCAGGCTTTTATCATTCTATTATTCATCTTGCCTGAAGAAGAACTTGTGAATAGGTGGAATCAGACAGATGTATTCTTTTTTTTTTTTTTTTTTTTTAAAGATTTTATTTATTTGACAGAGAGAGACACAGTGAGAGAGGGAACACAAGCAGGGGGAGTGGGAGAGGGAGAAGCAGGCTTCCCGCGGAGCAGGGAGCCCGATATGGGGCTCGATCCCAGGACCCTGGGATCATGACCTGAGCCGAAGGCAGACGCTTAACGACTGAGCCACCCAGGCGCCCCCAGACAGATGTATTCTTGTGTCTGGGTTCTTCTATTCTACATAATCTTTCTGAGATTCATCCATTTTGTTTTATCTGTCATTTTGTGTAATAGCACATTGTATGAATACAGCATAACTGATTTGTCGTCTTTCCTGTTTATGGACATTTGGCTTATTTCTCATTCTGAGCTCCTACAAATAAAGTTGCTGTGAACATTCTTGTGAACATATGCGCTCATGTGTCTTGTTTTTATAGTAAGAATTGGATTGCTAGCTTCTAGGGTAGGCATATGCTTGCCTTTAGTAGAAACTATCCATTTTTCAGAATGGTCATACTCTTCTGTGCTCCTTTTAACACAGCGTATGAGAGTTCAACTGCTGCATGTTCTCACCAAAGTGAACATTGTCTTAGTTTTTAAATTTTAGCCCTTCTGATGGGTGTATAGTTTTACTCTCTCAATGTATTATAATTTTCATTTTTCTGATAACTAATGTGATACTAAATTTCACATCAACAGTATTTTCTTAAAGCTAGAACAAGAGCAAAAAAAATGGGTAAAGTCGAAAGGGGAAGAAAATGAACTTTTATCTAGAAACCAAGACACATAATTTATACCATGTCATTTAATCTTTAATGAGGTATTATGTCCAGTTTTCAGATGAAATTGTGATAAAGAGACATTACATAAGATAGGGATAGTAATATTACTTTGCAATGCAGGTGGGAGAAATAAATGAGTTGTATACATTTTTTAAAAAGATTTTATTTATTTATTTGGCAGAGAGAGAGACAGCCAAGAGAGGGAACACAAGCAGGGGGAGCAGGAGAGGGAGAAGCAGGGTTCCCGCAGAGCAGGGAGCCCGATGCGCGGCTTGATCCCAGGACCCTGGGATCATGACCTGAGCCGAAGGCAGATGCTTAACCGACGAGCCACCCAGGTGCCCCTATATACATGTTTTTTAAGTAAAGAGCTGAGAATAGTACCTGCCACAAGAGAAGCACTCAGTATGTTTTTGCTGCTTGGAAATATAATACTATAAATTTTAAAGGTTTTTTTTTTTTTTTTAACGTATTTGAGGGGGAGAGAGAGAGCCTGAGCAGGGGGGAGGGGCAGAGACAGAGGGAGAAGTGAGTTCCCTGCTGAGCAGGGAGCAGACATGGGGCTCAATCGCAGGATGCCAGCACCATGACTTGAGCCAAAGGCAGATGCTTAACCAACTGAGCCACCCAGGTGCTCCTACTATAAATTTTAAATAAAAACAAATTAGCCTTGTGGCTTGGGAATATCAGGGTGTGACAGGCTATAAATTTAATCCAGCTGAAGTTAACATAAGAAAATTTTATAAAATGTTGGCTGCAACACTAAGGATGTGTCCATATTAGTGGTAATGGTCACCCTTGAAGAGATGCCGAATGGGTCTGATTGTTCTCCGCTACAGTTACTCCATGGACCTTGGTTTAGGTGGAGAGTGTCCACATTTCAGAAAGAGGACATAGCCTGTTGTTAATTGAGCCATGGATTCACTGATTCCACCAAACTTTTCAGATGCGTTCTATGCATAAGATGTCATACTGAGTGCTGGTGATACCCACTTGTACAATGAGTATGGTTAGCCGTCATAGAGCTGAAGAGAAGACAAGGCTATCTTTCTGGGTATACGCTATCTCCCCAACCTCATGTGTAGTTCCTTACTTAATTATACTTAGACCACTTAGTGTGGTCTTTTCACGGATTTACTGGCTTCCAGGTTTCCGTGGTTAGCTAGATCTTTGTGTTTGTGGCATTATTTTTGTGTTTGTGGGGTTTTTTGTTGTTGTTTTTTTATGTCCCTTGTAAGTAAATTTCAAAGATCACAGTGACACAAGTTTCTGTGTCAGTATTTCATAATTCTTTTTCAACTTTGGCTCCTGAAATCTCAGACCTTATTTGGCAGACTTCTCAAATACATAGTCCTTTTTTGATTTCAGCAGGTGGATACATTAGTTTTCATTGGATACTCAAGTAATAAGAGAGAAGATACTTGCCACTTTATTCTAAGATTCCTATTCCACTTTTGCTTTTTTAATAATTCTCATTTTATAATAAAACTTAATTGGAGTATTTACCTTGGTTACAATCAGGATTCAATAGAAAAAAATAGTACAGGTGTTTGAGAAAACTTCAAACAGTGCAATTCAGCGTGTGATTTACTAGGGATAAGTATTTTTAAATGATCAAAGCTGTTACCTTTTTTACTTATTTACGTAAGTACATTTACTGGCCCTCTTATTTTAAAGAGGATTTGACTTCTATGACTAATTTTGAAAAAATTTTTTAAGCTACCTCTAGAATTGTATTAAAATATTGGTAAGGGGGGGAAATATGTACTAGTTAATCAGAAAGGGGCAAAGTAAAGTATATGTGTTGGGCTTAGAACTAGAAATCAATTTAATTCAATAAATATTTTTGAGCATTTCCCATGTTCTAAGCTCCATGCTGGGCATTAGCAATACCAAGATGAAAATGTCATAATTTATACATTCTAGGATCTGACCAACTAATGGTAAAAATGGACATAAGCAATTAATCATAATGCTTTCTAATAAAACATACCATAAAACTATTCCAGATAGAAGAGTGTACAAAATAATTTTGCCTGAGGAAAAAAACGTCGTAAAATGGGTTATGTTGGGGTTATACGAATCTTAAAAGTTGATTAGCAAAGGAGGGAATGAACATTCCAGATGGAAAAAGTGGGTATGTGCAAAAGCATCATGGTGTGAATGGGGATGCCCTGTTGGGTGATTTGAAGTTGATCAGTGTAGCTGAGTAAAGTAGGCTCAAGGGGAATGTAAGCAATGTGACAGGAACTAGGACAGGAAGTGAGAAGGGCTTCATGTGCAATGCTCAGTAATTTGGATTTTACATCTGAAATTGTTTCTAAAATGTTTTTAGGGGAAAATGTATTTGACAAATAATTACAGAAATCTGTGTGGCAGAATCTGAACTAGGCGCTGAGAACACAATGAATAAAAATTCACTCCCCATCTCTCAGAAATCTTAAGTGGAGGTCGACCAACATTGAAACAATGGCAGTTGATTCAAGGATGGGCGGCTCTTTGTACTTCATGGGAAGGAAGATGGAAGAATAAGGGACGGGCTTTGTTTTCTTCACCGGTAAAGGAGTACATTCCACTCACTACCAAAATGAAAATGTTCATGTTTTGAACCAAAAACTTAATGTGTCTGTAATGTCATTTCTGATTTTGCTTTGGTGTGGAGGAGATGATTGAAATGTATTTGAAAAGAACAATCCGTGCTAAAACTCTTCTTTCACAGATCTGGTGTTCAAAGGACACACACATCCCTCTAAATAGGAAAGCTGGAACAGTCTTGATCTAATAGCTTCTTCCAAACAGCCCAGAAAACTGTTGGACTTTGCGGGCCCTTACCAATTTCTTATCAATAATACAAAAGATGGACGCTTAAATGTAGCTTCCTCACAAGGGAAATGCTGCCTCAAGAGCCAATGACCTAAATTGTTTTGAGCATCAAACTTTCTAAAGTGAAGAGAACACATCTGCCCTTTGAATATTAAACTAGTCACTAAACTGGGTCAGAAGGCCCACAAAGAGCGCATTTACAGCACTCGCCTGTCTTCCTCTCGGGAAGAGATGTCTTGGGTGTTCATTACCTTGAAGAAATTCATACAAATGAATGCAAATTGCATCTGATGGAAGATGTTTTTGCAGTATTCATCTTTGACAACATACCCTCTGCCAATTTTTTCATTTCCTTAGCTGAGTTTGCATGAGTTCCCTGGAAATTACTCATCCCACCTTACCTACATTCCCACTTCTGTCTTCTATGTCTGTCCTCAGTTACGCAAACACGTACAAGCCAACCCTCCCTTCAGTCATTAGAAACATTCAGCAACTGGTTGAGACTGTTTCTGCAGATTTTGTTACATTAGCTTCCTTGAAGTGAGGAAGTCAGTGAGGATTGAGAAAAGACCCTTGGTTTGAGTGATTTGGAGGATCGAGGGTGACCCATTGAGGAGCTATGGTAGGGTGCTCAAGGAACAAAAACACCTACAACCATCTCAAGAGCAGAGATCGTAACACCTACACTGAAGTCACAGATGCTCATATGTTTCCTGAATGGATGAGTACATGAGTAAGCAGAGGTAGAGGCAGTGGATATACTCTAAGCAGTGGAGGAGAGGACACAGAGAAGGTGGGCTCCAGATGGTAACATGGCCCCAGGTGAAAGGTATATTTAGCTTTTAGACACATAAGTGAAAACAAAAAGAGAAAAGGAGATTTAAACTTGAAGCATGATTTAAGAAGACAAGATGAGTCAGAATCAGAGGCAGAGTTTTTCTTGGAGAGGAGAAATCTAATAGTGGGCACATAAAATTTGTTGAATAAGTGAATATGTAAGGAATGACACTTCATCTTCTAAGACAGAAGGAAGATGGATTAAAAGTACAATGGTTTCGATGAAGATGGAAAGGAGTTTGGAGACTCTTATTAGTCCTCCAACGTAATTGTGGTAAAGATTTAGGAAATGATGGCTGTGTGCCAGGTAGCATGTTGTGTACTTTAGATATGTTGTCTCATTTAATCCCCACCGTATACCTGCAGGGTGGGGTGGCGGGGTTAGTATTCTGCTCATTTATAGTTAGAGGAACTAGGCTCAGAGAACACTTGGAACTGAGCTAGGATTTGATATTCACAAAAGATATATGCACAAAAGATAAAGACATTGACTTGGTGTCTCTGATTCTCTCTCAGTTGCTAATAAGATTCCTGGTTCAATGTAGTCAAATATCTGGACGGACTTTTTAATCAAAGGAATTAAAGTTGGAGAGATGAAAATTAAGAATTGAAAGTCAGGGCACCTGGGTGGCTCACTCAATTAAGCATCCGCTTTTGGCTCCAGTAATGATCCTGGAGTCCTGGGATCCAGCCCCGTATCAGTCTTCCTTCTCAGTGGGTAGTCTGCTTCTCCCTCTGCCCCTCACCCTGCTCATGCTTGCTCACTCTCTCTCTCTCTCTCTCTCAAAATCTATTAAAAAAAGAATAGAAAGCCAGAAATAATTTTTATAAAACATGATGAAAGAGAAATATAGCAATCCCTTGAAGTGTGGCCAGTGAGATCTGAGGTTCTGCTAGGTCAGGTAAAACTTCTAAAATAAAGGCATATTTAACTTCTCCCAGTGTTAAAAATAATGAGAGAGACTACAACCTACTGTCCAGCCTGTAACAGGGTCAGTATACATCCACAAGGATGCAGAATGCCATAGGCATTATATATGCCCAAGTCTCATCTCAAGTCACTGCACACTTTGGGCAAATTAATTTCTGTAGACCTCAGTTTCCTCATCTGTAAAGGAAATGATACCTCCTTCGGTTGTTACGAAGATCACATAAGGTAACACACTTAAAGCACTGAGGGTCTTATACACGGTAAATGCTCAGTCAATATTAGCTCTTATTTGGTGCTGAATGAATGAAAGGGACCTTGGGGTCCTAACACAAACGTAGCATGGATCAGGTAGAGCCCGCGTTGCATCTTCTATCCTGGCAGGAGTATTGCTGGCGCAGGGGGCTTGCCACAGGCATTTGGGGAAAGACTGCGTCTACGGGTACAGTCGCAGGTGAGCTTGGATCATTAAAAAGGCCCTCCGCTGGCGAGGAGGGGGGTTTAGTGCAGCCTTGTGCCCACCCTGTTCATTTCAGGAGACGGGGATTATAAATTAAATATAGTGGGGAGCCCGGGAGCTCTTTTGCTCTAGAGTGCCTGAGATGTTGGAAGCGTGAGGTAACATTGCTCTGTATTCGGTAGGGTGGTGTGATGCCTGTGGCCTGGGAACCAAGCACTGCCCCCTCACCTGAGCAGCCCAGCTTGGCCCCGCCGGCAGCACCAGGCTCACGCTCCGGGAGAGGAGGAAGTAGGGCTGGCTAGGGAGGCGTGGGGATCACTTCCCAAATGATGGTGCTGTCACCTGTGAGCTTTCACCGGCCACTGACCTCTCCAGGGGACTCAAAGACCTCTTTGGAAAAGACTTGAGAAAAATGAGCAATCCTTTAGGTTGACGTTAGAGGTAGAGAACTATGCCACACTTATATCCACACATTTACAATTTCCAGACCGGTATGGTTGAGGAAACTGGAATTACCTGGAATTCTAGAGCGGAGAACAACATAACAGTTCATCTGGTCTGACTGTAACCCTTAGCCCGTGGTCCAGAAAGTCTGAGCGATGTTCCTAAGATCACCTGTAATGAGAATCTGTTTAATGAGGTTTGGGGAACAGGGGAGCATCCACCAGCGCATTTGCCCATGAGCAACCAGCATTATGAAAAGTGTGGCTGGCTTGAGGAGGGTGCGAAGGTGGTTTCATGAAACCAGAAAACACCAGCATGAGCAGCCAGGCAGCCCGGCTTGGTTTGTTTCCCCACACGTATCCGCTCCTTTATCTCTCCCTCAGGGTCGCTAGCTAACTGATGATGTGAAAACAGACTTCCTTAACTCCGACACACTAAATCAATTAATCTTGGGTTACCGCTAGGTTCCCACTGAGAAGCATTGACTTCTTTATTTTTAGTTGTTGCTTTCATGACTTTTGGGTTTGGGATTGTGTTAGTCGAGTGAGGACACCTGGCATGGTCCATGGCCCTGGTACAGAGGCTAATCGGAGATAAGTAAGTCTATGACACATGTTCCAATGTTGAGTGCTGAGCCTTTGGTACATAGTACGGCCCTGGCATAAGCATGCATCCAAGAGGCCATGCTGGTATTGGCTGAGTTTTTGCATCATCTTTCTTTCTTCTTTATAGCAGGATCCTCATGAGAGTCCTGGATGGTTTTAGGAGCTTTCCTATCTGCATCTTTCCCTTCCTTTCCCTACACCTCTAACTGCATACCATCTGTGATACTTGGCAGCTGCTAGTTACATTCAAAGTACCCTTTGGCCCCAGCATCTATCAGAAATATTTCATCTGTTGGCAATGTCTTTCAAAACCATAATTGCTTATTTTGTCACCTATGATATTGGGATAATCATTTCCCTTCTACATGGCACTGTTGGGCACTTGGACTTCTGTTCACAGCTATTTTTAGACCCTAAAATGTAGAGGTGTGTGAGCTTGAATAATGGGAAATGTGTTTTTCCTTTGGGGTGTGTATTTGCTTTCCGGAGAAATTCAGTGGTCCCAATAAGAATAAGGAGAATTGAAAGTGTCAGAAAGTTCACCATGGTGAGTTTTAAGCTCAGAAGACTTTAGAAGAACCCAGGAACTAAAAAATATGTATTTACACATAAATATCTTTTGTCTACATAAATTAAGTGTAAACAGTATATAGGCATGGTAGTTAAACACATGCCCTACCTTAAACTACGTATATGTGTGTGTACAGATGTGAGTGTGTATGCGTACATAAAGTGTTGGTCAGGAGGCGCCTGGGTGACTCAGTGGGTTAAGCGTCGGCCTTTGGCTCAGGTCATGATCCCAGGATCCTGGGATCGAGCCCCTCAGCAGGGACTCTGCTTCTCCCTCTCCCTCTGCCACTCCCCCTGCTTGTGCTCTCGCTCTCTCTGTCAAATAAATAAAATCTTTAAAAAAAAAAGTAAAATAATAAAATGTCGACCACTTATGTATGTATATGTATCCGAAAGTGTTAATATCACTACATGACAAAATTACAGACAATTTATATTTTCTATGTGTTTTGAGTGTTTTCAAAGTTTTTCAATGAGCATGGAGGCTTTTCGTAAAAAGGTACAAACATTATAAAGCAAATCCGCGCTTCAGTCTTTTTGACAACAAACCGTAAAAGCTGCCAGAATCAGGAAGGACACAGAAATTGCTAATGTTACCTGGGCTCTGGCCAAATAGGTCACAGGAATTGGTTTCTCCCCCCTACCTCCTCCTCTGAAGCACTGGCTACTTTGAGCCCCACTTATACATGTGACCAATGAACTGAGTGCTGTCATATCATCAAACAGATCACTCCAGCAACTGGTCTGGAGACAAGAGTCTGATTATGTTTGAATCTGCATCCATATTTTTTCTCCAATAGTCCCAGATAGTGCTCACAAAATTTGCAGAAACCTAAATTCAGACCACCGACGGATCTGAAAGTTAACATTTAATTATGAAGGATTATTTGTGCACAGATAATAACTGCAGCACCCAGGCACATGAGCTCTGCCATTGCTGTGGTAGCTCCTTGTACTTTCTTCACGGTTTTACTACATTGAGTGTGTGCACACACAGAGGATGGGGTTGCAGCGGTCGGCAGGGGATCCTGCAGACTTCCCGCCTGCTGGGTCCCATTCTCACTCTCTCCGCCTCTGGAAGAGTTCCGTATCGCCCAGAGGCAAGGTCCTATGCACTTTGTGCTTTGCTTCGTCTGAGGTTTCATGACTCAGGTTCTTCTCATGATTTTCACTTAGAAGTTCAACCATGGACATGATTCTCTTTGTCCTTCAGATCCTAGCAGAGTAGTTCCAGCGATTTTTAGTCATAAAGAGAAAAGCAACTAGATACAAAAATCAGTTGCAGAAAGAAGCTACCACCCTGTGTGCCTGTCTTGATTCTGGATAGAAGCGTAACATGTATAACATTTTTTATTTTTATTTTTTGGAATTTCCATTTTTTTCTGACCACTGATCTATTTTTAGGAGGGAGCAACTGAACTTACGATTTAGCAACATGAACTTCACTTAAAATCAAATTTGGTCCTCCAGAGGCATGAAAGCTAATATTGGGAAGTTATCTTGCTTGAATAAATGTCTTTGTTTAACTCTTAACTGGATAAAGCCAGGCTGGTTCCCAGAAAAGAAAACCACAGGCCCACCTTGATTTTTATGACTGATCTGAAAGTGGAAGAGGAGAATTGTAATTCCTTGAGAAGTTCTTCTGATGAAAATCTCAAGTGTCCACTCCATATCATTGGTAGGTATTTGGGAAGCAATGGAAATAACCTTATAACTATTTGTAGAAAATAAACTTAAATAGAAAATTCTCAACTTCTCCTGGGTTGGCAGAGTTAATTTTCTCTTCTACCTGTTTTAGTTTGTGGTTAGGGGCTCATAAGAAACAGTTGAAAGGCTTGTGCCCCATGGCATCCCCTCCCCCATTCCATGTTCTTTCATGAGAGAAGAAAAAGCATGGCATCTGGAAAATGGTTCTAGCTTCTATGCATGGTGGTGGAGTAAGTTGGACCCCTTCTCTACTCATTTAATAAGCAGATCTTTTGTTAGTGAAGACAGGAGAGTTTTTGTTCACATAAATTTTAACAGGCAAATGTAATCAGAAACTCAGTTCAAGAAGCACAAAAGGGAAATAGTAATATGTTCTTTGAGCACTACTCCAGATAAAAGCCAAGGCATTTCCCAGGGCTTGGATTACAGTCTATATTGTAGATAGTCATCGGTGGGGATGGTACAGTTCCTCTTAGGAATACAAAGTAGTTGTTTTGGATGGGTTTTGCTAAGAGGCCCTTCAGACCTTTCTAGAGCTGTATGTACGTCCCAACCTGGAGAGCTTTGTGGTTATCATCCTTTTCGTGGCCCTAGATGTAAACCCTGACTATATCCAGTGAGAGCAGTGTCATTTTGCTAAGTTGAATGTCTATATTTGGAGGATGGGTCTTTTTATTCTTCAGTGATATAAGTGGTTAAACCAGAGGCAGATTTGATTTTTAGAATGCGCCTTTGTATTACCTAATGTAGCACAGAAAAATTATGGTGTGACTGGCACTGTGCTTTTTGTCTTTCATACACGTAGCTTTTTGATCTTCCCAACAGCCCTATGACAGAAGATCACCCTTTGTATGTACAACTTAGAGTGCTAGATGTGACTCAGCTCGTAGTTGGTGGTAAATGGTAGCTGACATTTGATCTTGCTCGGTGCCCTTAACTACTAATTGATTCCTTCCTCCTGCGTTCATCTTACTCAGCTCTCCTCTTCCATGGAACAATAGGGATTCTCTAACACAATAAAGCACAGCACGTAAAAAGTGGAAAAGAAATAGAGATGCAGTCAAGCTAATGTAATGAGAATATGCAGGCTTGAAAGAAGATTCAATTTTTTAATCCTAAACGTCTGTCAGAGATTGTTTCTACCAGAAGAAGCACCTTGTCTTTTCTTACTTGCATTGCTAGCGCCCAGCACAGTGCTTGGTACATGGAAGCAACCAAATATTTTTAAATAAATTAATGTTTATGTTACACCATCCATAAATGTATCCCAGTGTTTAATATAAAAGATACATTATAATAAAAACCAAAGAGCAGAGGACATTTGATTTTCTCAATACAGATGAGTGCAGCCATATTGGTCTTAAAGATTTAGAAATTTAGAATCAGAGCAGAAAGAAATGAAATATTTTGTCTGTGTTACTCTTAAGTCACTATTACAGTCAATATAGTATTACAGTTACAGAAACACCACTGACATTATATGTGGGTATCTTCCGAATCAGATCCTGAAATTTCAAAGCCAGTGTGTTTTATAGCTTATAATATATTAAGAAGGGAAAGCAGAAAAATCTATACTTGGTAAGTGAAGAAGTTAGTCTTACTGCCATTAGGGAAACATATTTGTGAGAAATCACATTTAAGTTTCAGTAAATCCACGTCTCATGTTTATCATGAAGAGAGATAATCAGTGTTGTTTTACTGTGTGTAGTTGAGAAGCCTTGCTCAGGTGTCTCCACGGCACAACTCCAGGGGGCGCCGTTCCCACTGTAGTGAACCTATGTGAATGGCAGCCTGGCCTAAAGGGTGCTCCAGTTTCTTAAACATCAGTAGCCCTGCCTTTCCTTCTCTTCAGCTAGATTGTTTAGTCCAATGCAATGATTTCTATTTGCAAAAAGAACACTTTATCCAGGGAATTTTTTTCCCCAGATTCTTATGATAATTCATTTTATTATTGCATTTATTGAGTACCTATGTCAGATTTTGGGCTAGAACCTTGCAGATGAGTAAGACATGATCTCTAAAAGAGATTGACCATCCGTCAGAATGAAGAACACTAAAAAAAAAAAAAAAAAAAAAGAATGAAGAACACTAAACTGATGTGACAGTACCTACAGGCAGATGTGATTGATCTAGTGGTACGACAGATGCATAGATGTGTAGATGTATAGAGATATAAATAATACATGCTCATGCTTGGATACCTAGAAACCAAGGTTATTACGATACTTCAAATTGGGGGCGTGCACACACAATTCTTTACCCCTCATATTCATTCTGACCACAGTAGCTACGACTCCTTATTTCTATGGGTTTTCTGATACTGGAAGATGCTCGGAAACTGGGCTTTTGTAGGGTTTTTATATCCTTGATTTTCTTTAGTGATACATGGAACTAGTGATTTCATTTGGATCAGCTTTGCTTTTTTTGTGAGCAGAAAATGACAAAAATCCAATCCCAACCAATTGGAAGCACGAAGTAGCTTGATCGGGTCCTCTAACTGTAAGCTCCAGGAGTTAGCTGTTCAGTTTCAAGTAGACAGTGTTGCTAGTATTTGGTTTCTCTTCTTCCATCTTTTTATTATGTTGCTTCTGGGTTACTTCTGTCCTCTGCATGGTCTCATCTTGAGGTTCAAAATGACTGCAGCAAGTCTGGACTCACATCACTGTGTTTCCCAGGCTCTGATTGGGTCCTATGGCAAATTCAAACCAGTCTTGTTGCAAGGGGAGCGTCGTGCTCTGAGCAGCGTAGGCCAACATTACACCTTCCAGCTCCAAACTGGGATAGATTCACCAGCTGAAGAATGGAGGCCAAAACTGAGAGAAGAGGGATGGTACCCCGGAAGTTTAATTTTCCATTACCAGAAGTGGGGTGAGACGAATTCTGGGAGCAGAAACAGTAGATGTCTATTACAGAAGCCATAAAGAGACATTTGACCTTCTCTATCTATCGTTTACCACAATCAACTCAATTTTCTTAATGAAAGCTATCACCATGCCAAAGAAGGAGATGTTCTGTCTGCAAGGGAATGGCAAGCGTAGTGTTTTCCTACTTAGATGTTTCAAGGAGTTCCCTACTGAGCCAGAATCCAAAGGTAGGGTCAGTAGCCATTAAACAAAAATTAATTTAGAAGGTAGAAAATGACAGTAATTTTTTATGACTTATTAAAAGAAAAAAAGGGTGGGGGGGATGTTTGAAAATTTCCTGATAGAGATAGAAATCAAGAATCTGAAAGTTTTATTGGAGCTTTTAAAATCGTTACATATGAATGTGCTACTAATACTACCTAACATTCATTAGGTCCTTGCTATATGTCTGGCATGATACTGAATACTTTTAATCCTCACATAAAGCTCATAGTAAACCCATGGCAACCCCTTGAAGGTAGCTACTTGTTACCCTCGTTTTGCAAATGAGGACACTGAGGATTGGCCAAGTTAAATCACTGGCAGAATGAGTGAGTAGTACAGCTTGCCTTAACCTTTGGTAGGTTTGAGAGACAGTGATTTAACCTGTGCCCTCAGCTTCTTCCATGCACAGAGACGACCCACAGCAAGGGAAGCAATGGTCAGTCCAGGGCGAGTAGAAGGGCAGTGTTACAGCCTAGGAGGCAGACTGCAGGGGCAATCTTCAGAAACATGAGGGTGTGGTGTGCAGGATGGCCAGGATGCTGATGAGCCTGAAAATTGGCTGATGAGAAGGTTTCTATCAAGGAAAAGGAACATGATGGCTTCTCCTATGTCTTTCTTAGGCTGTTGTAACAAATCACCATAGCCTGGGTGGCTTACACAACAAACATTCCTCACAGTTCTGGAGGCTTCAAGTCTGAGATCAGGGTGCTGGCAGGTTTCTGGTGAGGCCCTCTTCCTAGTTCGCAGATGGCAGTCTACTTACTGTGTCTCACGTAGCAGAGAGAGAGAGGAAGCGGGCTCTCTTGTGTGTCTTCATATGAGGGCACTAATCCCCTCATGTGGGCTCCCCCCTCACGGCCTCATGACTCCCCAAAGACCCCATCTCCAAATACCATCACCTTGAGATTGGGATTTTGACATACGAATTTTTAGGGGACAGAAACGTTCAGTCCGTAGCATCCTACTTAGGAGAACCAGCTCATAGATAGAGAATTATACTTACCCTGCTTGGGATGGTTGCTGGATGTTTCAGGGAGACGGTTTGCAGCTAAGCAAAGATGTTAGCAATTACCCTTTGGGATGCACTGTTCCTTCTGTTTAGAATACTCCTTCACCCTTTCCATATCTAAATACACCCTGTCCTTGAAAGGTCAAAATGCCATTTATTCTACGAGGCCTTGCTTAAGTCCCTTCACCACTGCCATCAGTTACAGTACCTTCCAGTAACTCTGACAGCACTAAGACTGTGCTGTTCCTAAGACACTCATCACTCCTGCCATGTGCTGTCCTTTACTAATGTGGAGTTCTTCTCTCTGAGCCCAGCCCATAAGCTCTCTGAGGACAAGTTCTTTGCTAGCTTCGTCCATGAACCCTGCGGGAGGCCTCCATTAGCCTTGCACACAGCAGATGCTTAGGGCTGCTGGCTGGTGACACACAGGATCCTGTCCCTGGGCATCTGCAACAGAGAACTGAGGACCATAGTTACCGGTGGTAAATTACTGCATTAAGCAGATGGTACCTTATGCGACTTCAAAGACCCCATTTCATTCTATGATATTTATGGCATAATTTTATGCCTACTTTGTATTTTTTTCACATGATTGTTCAAATATCACTTTATGCGTCTGAGAAAAAAAGTCCTAAATGAATCTCTGGCTAGGAAGTATTTAGATGTCTCTATTTAGATAGAAATAGGAAGATGCAGATGATGCACACATAAGAGTCTGTTACTATCTCCTATCTCTTCCTAAGCAGATGATCTGTATAAGCTATATGGAGATAGAAATGCTATGTAAAGAAAAAATACGTACTGTATGTATGTATTCTTGCATGCATGCTCTTTTTTAAAGATTTTATTTATTTGAGAAAAAGAGAGAGATCATGGAGAGAGGGAGGGGCAGAGGGAGAGGGAGAAGCAGACTCTCCATTGAGCAAAGAAGCCCAACATGGGGCTCAATCCCAGGACTCTGGGATCATGACCTGAGCTGAAGGCAGACGCTTAACCAACTGAGCCACCCAGGCACCCCTTGCATGTATGCTCTTATATAGCATGTTTAGAGCTATAAAATACTTTTCCAAAACTGATTTTATAGTTATATAGAAAGTATACATATGTATCAGCTAATGTTCGAATGTATAATGTAATGTACATAACCAGATATACATACATTGTGTGTGTGTGTGTGTGTGTGTGTGTGTGTGTGTGTGTGTGTATACAGTGATTTGCAAGGGTGGCTTGATATTTGAGGTTGTCTTCTACTCTGGTACACAGCCTGGAGCATTTTTCAGAGAGAGAATTTACTAGAGAAAGATCAGAGCAATGTCTCAGAAGCTGTGTCCTTCCCCCTCCAGTTTCCATTATACCTTCTTCCCACTCTCTTTCCACCCCTGGATTTTATCATCTGGTCTCCATGCACAGTGCAGATAGCAAGTTTGGATGGAGTGACTTCTAAAGTCAAAAGAGCATGAAGAGGGCGCCCGGGTGGCTCAGTTGGTTAAGCGACTGCCTTCAGCTCAGGTCATGATCCTGGAGTCCCAGGATCAAGTCCCACATCGGGCTCCCTGCTCAGCTGGGGGTCTGCTTATCCCTCTGACCCTCTTCCCTCTCTTGCTATTTGTCTCTCATTCTCTCTCTCTCAAATAAATAAATAAAATCTTAAAAAAAAAAAAAAAAAAGAGCATGAAGAATCTTTCAAAGAGAGGAACACTGGGTGAAGTGGTGTTAGAGAATTTTAGAGCCAGAAATGAAATCCCCAAAATCCACCTGCTAATTATGTTACCTTAGGTGAATTAAGAATGAGGAAACCTCATTTTGCCTTTGAAATTCTGCTGCTGGGCGCCTGGGTGGCTCAGATGGTTAAGCATCTGCCTTCGGCTCAGGTCATGATCCCAGGGTCCTGGGATCGAGTCCCACATCGGGCTCCCTGCTCCTTGGGAACCTGCTTCTTCCTCTGCCTCTCTCTCTCTCTGTCTCTCATGAATAAATAAATAAAATCTTTAAAAAAAAAAAAAGAAAAAGAAATTCTGCTGCTTAGGGGCGCCTGGGTGGCTCAGTTGGTTAAGCGACTGTCTTCGGCTCAGGTCATGATCCTGGAGTCCTGGGATCGAGTCCCATCGGGCTCCCTGCTCAGCGGGGAGTCTGCTTCTCCCTCTGCCCCTCTTCCCTCTCGTGCTCTCTGTCTCTCATTCTCTCTCTCTAAAAAAAAAAGGAAAAGAAAAGAAATTCTGCTGCTTATATCCAGAAACGTTAGTTGGCTTTTCAGTTAGCATGGGCAATTTTGGACTTTCTAAAATTAAGTACTAGTAGTTAGCTTGAATCTAGAACCAGAGAGAAACATTGTTGATACATTTGGAGACATTTGGGTAACTAAGTAACTATAGCTTAGTTTGTATAATAAACTATTATTAGATTCTATATAGAGATTATCTTGGCTTCCAAAGATATTTTATGTCAATCTTTAAAATATGATTTAGTACATCTTAGGATACATCAGGCCCATTCAGAAGTCTCTGTATTTCTCTTCCCACTTCATAGAAGACAGTTCCTCCCTTGCTGTCTGGAGCAGTCCCACTCAACCTCCAAAATCTGTTTGAACAGCTTCCATCCTACAATCCATTTTCTCTTTTTTGGTATAACCAAGCGTCCTGTCCTTTACATAACTTGGGTTCCCACGTGCGTCCCTCTACCAGTGCTTGTCTGTTCTTCCACAACAGGCTGTGGAGTCACTGACACGTGTAACTGTATTTCATTGTTGACAAGACCTCACTGACGGTTTCCTGTCCGCTTTCTATTTCTAGCCCCTAGCCCAATATGAAGGACGATGGAGACACACAGTAAACCCTTGATTAAAAAAATGAATAACAGTATAAGAGTTAAAGCAGATGGACTGCCATAGACCTAGTTTCTTCGTGTCACCATATGAATCCAAAGAACATCATGTTCACATTTTTTGAGCTTTTTAAATATTTGCGCTTCTAGTACTTATTTGCTTTGTAGGCAGGCAGATTGTAATTTTCAAAATACAATTACACCATGTCCTCACCCTGAAGTCATTTATTAGTTATAAGTGTTTTCCTAGTCTTTATACCCAGTAGAATTGGCCTGAACGTTCAACAGCCTATGTTTAAAATCTACTTTGCTGATTAAAAAAGAAATGAGCTTGCGCTCGCTTGCTTGCTTGCTCTCCCCAAAAGCTTATTAATCCATGTACACTTACTTTACTAAAGAATGTACTCAGTCATGCAGTGAGGTGCAAATGGATTGAGGCCCCACCGTGTGCCATTC